>NC_090445.1:1373981862-1374285224 GCF_031143425.1 Pleurodeles waltl | reverse complement strand
CAGACATCGCCTTCCTGACAGAAACCTGGATGAACGCCTCCTCAGCACCCGACGTCGCCATCGCCGTCCCAGAAGGCTACAAAATCACCAGGAGGGACCGCGTCAACCAGACAGGAGGAGGCATCGCCATCATCCACAAGAACACCATCCGCATCACGACCAACTCTGATGACACCTTCACCTCCGCCGAACACCTCCACTTCCAGATACACACTAACCCCAAGACCACGCTCAGAGGCACCCTCATCTACAGACCACCGGGACCACGCACACAGTTCAGCGAAGACATCACAGACTTCGTCAGCCCCCACGCCATCAATTCCACCGACTACATCCTCCTGGGGGACCTCAACTTCCACCTGGAGGACGACAAGGACCGCAACACCACTGCTCTACTGGACAACCTGGCCAACCTCGGACTCAAGCAACTGGTAACCACCCCTACACACCACGCCGGCCACACGCTTGACCCAGTCTTCTCATCCAGCAAATATGTCACCTTCAGCCACTCCACCAATCTCCAGTGGACTGACCACAGCTGCGTCCACTTCAGCTTCAGTAAAACGACGACCCACCACCACCCTCAACAAACCCCCCGCAGGAGCTGGAACAAGATCACCGGCGACCAGCTCACCACCTTCCTCAGCCAGAACCCCCCCACCAGCTCAACGGACCCCAACGAAGCCGCCAACAACCTCACACAGTGGATCACCAACTGCGCAGACGCCCTCGCACCACTGAAGAAGAACCCCCCCAGCAGACGCAGCAGCAAGAAAGCCTCCTGGTTCACCGACGAGCTCATCACCTCCAAGAAGAACTGCCGCTCCCTGGAGAACACCTGGCGCACCAACCAGACCACAGACAACATGACGGCCCTCAAACACGCCACCCGCAAACACCACCAACTGATCCGCGCCACAAAGAAGACAGCCTTCAAGGAACGACTGGACAACAACACCCACAACAGCAAGGAACTCTTCAGCATCGTCAAAGAGCTCTCCAACCCCGACGCCGGAAACAATGACATCACTCCCTCGCAAGACCTCTGCGACTCCCTCGCAGCCTTCTTCCACGACAAGATCGCCAACATTCACAACAGCTTCGGCCCACCAACCACAAACCCCACCACCGAACCGATGCCCCCCACCGCCACCCTCCGCACCTGGACCCCAGTCAGCACCGAAGACACAACACGCACAATGAACACCATCCACTCCGGATCCCCTACGGACCCCTGCCCACACCACATCTTCAACACGGCTGACCACATCATCGCACCCCACCTCCGTGACATCGTCAACGCCTCCTTCAACACCGCCACCTTCCCGGAGTGCTGGAAACACGCCGAGATCAGTGCCCTGCTGAAGAAACCAACTGCAGACCCCTCCGACCTCAAGAACTACCGCCCCATCTCGCTCCTCCCGTTTCCTGCCAAAGTCATCGAGAAGACCGTCAACAGACAGCTAGCTGCCTTCCTCGAGACCAACGGATCCCTCGACCACTCGCAATCCGGCTTCCGAGCCAACCACAGCACGGAGACCGCCCTCATCGCAGCCACAGACGACATCAGATCCCTAATGGACAATGGGGAAACTGCGGCCCTCATCCTCCTGGACCTCTCCGCAGCGTTCGACACTGTCTGCCACCGCACCCTGGTACAGCGCCTGAACAACACCGGCATCCAGGGGAAGGCCCTGGAGTGGATCGCCTCATTCCTCGCCGGAAGAACCCAGAGAGTCCGCCTCCCCCCGTTCCGGTCAGCGGCCACCGAAGTCATCTGCGGAGTTCCACAAGGGTCATCGCTCAGCCCCACCCTCTTCAACGTCTATATGAGCCCCCTCGCAACCATCGCACGTCAACACAACCTCAAGATCATCACCTACGCCGACGACACCCAGCTGATCCTCTCCCTCACCAGCGACCCGGACGCCGCCAGAGCCAGCCTACACGAAGGGATGAAAGACGTCGCCGAATGGATGAAGAACAGCCGCCTGAAACTGAACTCAGACAAGACGGAGGTCCTCATCCTGGGATCATCACCATCCGCCTGGGACGACTCCTGGTGGCCCCCCGCCCTGGGAGCCACCCCCAAGCCAACGGACCACGCTCGCAACCTAGGCTTCATCCTGGACTCCTCCCTCTCGATGACCAGACAAGTCAACGCCGTCTCATCTTCATGCTTCAACACCCTGCGCATGCTTCGAAAGATCTTCCGGTGGATCCCCACCGAGACCAGGAAGACGGTCACCCAGGCCCTCGTCACCAGTCGGCTGGACTACGGGAACGCCCTCTACGCCGGCACCGCCGCCAAACTCCAGAAGAAACTCCAACGGATCCAGAACGCCTCAGCACGACTCATCCTGGACATCCCCCGACACAGCCACATCTCCGAACACCTGAGAGACCTGCACTGGCTCCCCGTCAACAAAAGAATCACGTTCCGACTCCTCACCCACGCACACAAGGCCCTCCACGACCTGGGCCCCAAGTTCCTCAACAGCCGCCTGACCTTCCACAAGCCCACCCGCCAGCTCCGCTCCGCCAGCCTCGCTCTCGCCACCGTCCCCCGCATCCGCAGAGCCACCGCCGGAGGAAGATCCTTCTCCTACCTGGCAGCCAAGACATGGAACTCCCTCCCCATCCACCTCCGGACAACGCAAGACCATCTCGCCTTCAGGAAGCAACTCAAGACCTGGCTGTTCGAGCAGTAGCGTTTCCCCCCCCCCCCCCCCAGCGCCTTGAGACCCTCCGGGTGAGCAGTGCGCTATACAAATGCCTTTGATTGATTGATTGATTGAGTTAGAACCTGTGAGATGTGATGGCACTGATGCCAGATTAATACAAAAGCAACGTTGGATCCTCAACCAAAACTACCTTACCTGGGCAGAATTCAAAGTGTGAAACCGGTGTCAAGCGTTCTAAAGCACTGGGTGCGCCTGTCACCACTTCCTACGGTGAGTAAAAGACTGTTTGTCGCTACATGTCCCAGCAAGACCTGGGAAGGTCTGGGACAGCCTACCCAGAATCATTGTGCAAACTGCAAACCCACCCCTTACTAGCTCACTACAACTAATAATATGAATATTACTTCTAATTAAAATATATGACTTCCTACTGAACAATAGATACTACTGATTGCATCAATTAGCAAACACCAGTCTTCCTAATAAGTCAAATATAAATAATGGTGACGCTAAAATTCACCATTAGCAGAATGTCCTCTGGCAATCTTCCACAAATCTCGATACTTACGTTTTCGAGATTTGAGCCTTAGAGAGGGACACAAGGGTGATCGTCATCTTGGCATTAAATTAGAACCATAATATCTAAATACCACAGACTTTACGAATAGGTTTTACATGGTAAACTCAGGATGTTTACCTTACATATTTATAAGTTCTCCACATTTCTTGTGGATTACTGAAGCTATGGGGCTTTCTCTTAATTTGTACTTTTGAAGTAGAAATTATTGTTATCGATCTCGTTATATAAACAATGTCAGTTGCTTGCTATTTCATGTCAGTGCTTTTGGGGCAATCCTCAACCTATTAAATCCACAGTACTTAGGGCCTTATTACGATTGACAATATTCCACCCCGAGCAGTGACTTTTTGTGAAATTCTGCCACCTGTAATTACAAGTGGTGTGTCAGGGTCCAGAATTATCTTGTTCAAAATCTCCAGAGTTAATAATACCAGACCTGGAGATGCGGGGTCTTTCATTTGCTGCAGGGTCATTGCTGCAGGTAGCAGCGTAGCTAGGCTACTAGTAAAGGAAACAAGTCCAGGTCTATGTGTGTTGTCCCCATTCCAGACAAAAAAACAGCAATCAGCTGATTTTGTTGTGGGAAAACTTTACGGAATCAGTAATTCTGACCTTCTGGTATCTATATACCATACTCTGCTGAACTTGTAATGAGGGCCCAAGTCAGCATTGGTTTATTGTTTTGCTCTGCACAGTGAGGTATCACTGACCAGGCCCCAGTGTATATGCTCAGATGTCTTAAACGTGGTAGAATAGGCAAATCCTCAACTGGCATATTTAATTTTACGCCAAGTAGGTGGTGCAGGAGAATATACCAATGGCATAGAATGTTTGGTTTGGTGTGACTGCAACACTTATTGTGCCATCCGCTAGAGTTTCAAAGAAAACATTGCTTCAGGCCTACCTCTGTAGCCTGGCTACTGCTGCTTTCAAACCTTCAGAAGAGCTTGTCAAAATAACCCTTTGTGATAGGAAATAACCCTACTTTTAAAAATTAAATAATGTGGTACCCCCTAAGTAGGCCTTGTAGCATACATGGTAGGGTGCTCAGCATTCAAAAGTTGACTGTGCAATATTTAGTGTTGGCATGTACTTACAGTGGTAGCTCTCAAAGGCTATTTTCACTGAGATGGGAGTAGATGTCCTATGAGACAAACTAAATGTCATTAAACAGATATTTGGTTTGGGAGAAGCTATTGGAATAATTCAATCACTAATGTTAATGTTTATTAAAAATCCAACTGAAAGGTGCAGCTAATTGTTATTAGCTATTTAAGAAAAGTGACTTTTAAAAAGTTAGACTTCACCTGCCTGAACCTCAATTTTGCTAATTAGCATTAGCCTGCCAGCACTGGCCTCTGTCAGTACTTCCCCTAATAAGGTGGGAAAACTGCTGCCAGTGCAGAAACAATGGCTTAAGCCTTTTGGCAGGAAGACCTGGATGTGAGGTATGTGATTCTGATCAGCTCAGGAAGGGCAGCTGCGGAGGGTTAAGGAACTTCATTAACTTGAAAGGGACTGGGGTGAGGTCAGTCCATTCATAGTTCTGCATGAAGGGAGTCCTGAAAACGAGAAGCCTTTGTTCCTTGAACTCTCTGAAGCCAGATTAGCACTAGCCCACAGGGAGAGTGTCAATTTAGAATGTTCCCACTCAGAGCGTTTCCCACCAAAAACAACAGCTGCAGTAGGACCTTAGGGAATGGTACTTTACTTTCAGAGGACTTTGCCAGGTACAGCGTGCAGCCTCTGCCAACTGGAGGACTTTGACTTCATTTTTTACAGAATTAAGGCAAAATTCACCAAGAAAAATGAAAGCACCAATCAGAAGTTACTGCTAACAGCTGACAGGGACACAGGTGTGATTGCAGGCTGACTGCAATGATGCATAGGTTAAATACTAGGCCTGGGTGCAGTTTGCGGAGTCGCACAACTCGAGACTCCGCAAAGTAGTTAAAAAATTCTGCCAGACTATGCAGAATTCCTCTGCTGGGCGGAATTTCCCTATCACGCCCCTTCGCGTTGGGTTTTATGTCAAACACAACGTGGAGTACCTCCTGACACTCAAAATCGTGTACTAAAGGCTCCACGCAGCTCACATGGGTGCGGTCATCTTGTTTTCTTACTCTGTTTATGGCGCTAGACCAGCTTTAAACATTTTTTGAATCCCTTTCTCATCTTTTCAATCCACCGCCCTCCAATTAATCTACTCCTTATTTTTATTTATTGTATTAGTGTATGCTTTTATGTCTGTGAATTTTTACATTTTTAAAAAAATTTCATGTTTTTCCTTCCTTCCTTCCTTCCTTCCTTCCTTCCTTCCTTCCTTCCTTCCTTCCTTCCTTCCTTCCTTCCTTCCTTCCTTCCTTCCTTCCTTCCTTCCTTCCTTCCGTCCTTCTCCTGTTTGTTTTATTCACCCCACCCAGTGCAATGGCAGAGCAGGGCGGCGAACAGGGGAGCGGCAGTTCAAGGCCCCAGAACAGCCAGCAGCTGCCTCCTACCCTGCGGACAGCTGTGCCTCCAAGGTGTGCAGCCTAGGGCTATTTTTTGAGAGATGGAGGTGGCAGCACTGTTTTTTTTTACGTGTTGCACCACCTATCCTCCATGCTGGCAGCAGGCGGCATCAGCTGCCTTGGAGGAGGGTACGCAGGTATGTGCCACACACCAGTTAGGTCCAGCATACCATCCAGCAGCTGACGCACCGCTGGGTGGACATCCTCGACTGGGAGCAGAACCTGCTTGACCTGCCAGGCGTTGAGATTCCAGGGCTGGGTGAGTATTAACTATATTATTTGTTGCCTTTGTGTTTGCGAATAGCATGCTGCTCACACTCAGAGATAAGTTATGTTTAGTGTACATTAAGAGTATTATTATGTGATCCAGTTTGACCTAGGCAGGTGCTGGGCATAGACAATCTGATTTAGATAAGCACAATGTTATTGTGTTTGCCTGTTATAATAATTTTGTGGAGATTAACTGTATCACTAATCTCTTTTTTTATTCTCTTTATTTCTTACATCAGCCCCCAAGGGCAAGAAGAGGGCCAGCACAGAGGAGGGTCTGGCAAGAGTTAGGGAGGAGGCACCGAAAACCAACGCCAATGCTGAGGGCTCAGCTCATCACAGTAAGTCCTATTAACGTTTATCTCTGCCCACTATTATATTACTTTTAACTTTGCCTTATTTATTTTTTATGATGTCTCCTGTTTTCCAACTCCTCTATCCACATTTTGTTTAATTCCTGTTATCCCTCCAATATCTTTTCTTCCTTATTTTATGTTTTTTTGGTAGCTGACCTTTTCTGGTCTGCACTAGTCTGCAGATTTCTTCAGCTTTGTTGGTAATCTCTCCCTCTCCCCTATATAGCTTATAGAACTGTAAGACTGAGAACATATCTTTGGTACTCTACTGTGAAGATTGCAGGCCCAAGTAAGCTAGTATTATAAATAATGTTCACAATGTATGTTTGTTGACAAGTTTTTATTTTTCTTGCTCATGCTCTAACAGTTAAAGAGAGAGTGGCCGCGGTCCTGGACCACCCGCACCCCAAACGTTATTCTATGTAATTCATTTATATAGTATATCAGCAGTTCCCATGACAGTGCAGCATGGCTAGAAAGTCTGAGGTTCCATTACATTAGCCAAACAACACCATATGTCTTTCATTGACCATTTTTATTCCACCCCATCATTGCGCTTCAATGATTCAGAGTCAAGTTCATCATAGGCTATAGCCCTGCCCCTCCATTACGAACAGTTTTTGGTTGGCTTGACTACTGGGCTTTTCTTACATTGTGAACCAACAAAATGCCTAGAGTGAGTCTCTTTTCATAGAAGATACTGCAGTACTGCTAGCCAAACTGTAGTGATGTATTGCAATTGTATGTTAATATTAAAAAAATTAAGGAAAGGCATATCTGGCATCTAAAAAATGTATAATGTTTTTTTCCCCCACTGGCCACCAGTGCTGCCTGCTCAAATGCTGCTGCAAGAGGAGTGTCAGTTGGTGGGAGAGAAGCAGCAGCAGGGACGGGTGGTGATAAGTTACATTGCTTGCTTATTGACAATTGACAGTTTCTATTATACTCACTAGCTACAAGGGAGACATTGTGACTCATGATTGTGAACCCCCGCTTTACCAGCTGCTGCGGTGATTGAGTTATGGCCTTTCTATCTGCAACTTGGCCAAAGCTCACACAATGTGCATTAAAAATGATGGCTTGATGGTAACGGGAAAGAACAGAAGACTAAAAGAAAGGATGGGTGAAATGAGTGAAAGCAAAGGATGTGTGGGTGGGTGAAAGGATGTGTGGGAGAGTACTGGATAAATGGATGGAAGGGTGGAAGGATGATAGAAAGAAAGGGTAGATACTGAATGGATGGATATTGGATTAGCAATTTTGGTGAAAGACTGGAAGAGAGAAAGCAAAGCTTAAATCATGGTGGCTATGGGTAAATATAGTAGGAAGAATGAAAGAATGATTGAATGATTGCTTAGATGAATGAACAAGGGAGCTCTTCTGGTAAGGGGCATGCAGCTCATCTACTTCACTTACTTTGTTTTGTCATTATCAATGCTATGGTTTATAGTGGGGGTATTTGAAATTTTATTCTAATGCATTTACTTACTGTATTTTTTAAGTGAGGCAGGTATGTATCCCACTGATCATCAATCATCATCCCCCTCCTTGCACATGGCTTTTTGCCACCAATGACTGAAATGCAGTATCATTCAATTCCTGACTGCAGTGTTGGCTGTGCAATTTGTGTCTGCTTCAGTTAATGCAGCATTTTTAAAGTTTTTAATGCATTGCAAACCAAATGCACAGGGTGTGTTTCCCTTTACCCACTCAGTTACCTCTTGGTACTTCACTCCTTTATTATATTCTAAGTTCTTCTGTCGCAGTCTACAAAAAAATTGAAAAAAACATTCCTGGTATGTGCCACATTTCTAAGGCCAAGTGAAGTGATTTCAAAATATGTTTAATGGTTTCCCATAAAAGATTTATTTCACGCATGTTCTGATTTTTCCCTTTAGACTTTTGTCTATGACAGTGACTGAGTAAGCCAAAGCTTAGGCACATGACGAATCGATGATCAGTGACACCTGTCTATTGTACCCGCCTAAACCCTCTACCTTACCCTGCAGCTGAGTAAGTCAAGTTACCTTTCCTTACTGCCAAGCAAATTAATTTGTTCGAAATAATTTGTAGTGATGTGTGAGGCCAGAGAGTAAAGTGGGACTAAGTGGCTGATTTGATTTCAAGTTTTGCTTAATGGTTACTCTGTGAAAAACATTTCAAATACAATCTATACAATCAAATCCAATCTATATAGTCCGTTCTTTTCCCTGTAGTGCAGTGTATCATTTTTCCCACTGTCTACTTCCCGCAGAAAGGATAATAATATCCACATTTTATACTTGACGTGTGTGATGTGCTATCTTGTTTATTATTCATCTGCATCTTTGGAGTCAGGGTAGAAAGTGAATTTGGAGAAGAGCAGGGCCATTGGAATTGAAGATAGATAATTGTCAACCACAGCTGCCCCAGCTGCAGGCAGTAGCAAAGTACCCATTGCTATGGTTAGCATGCCTCCTTTAATTTAGCAGAAGAACAACTTGTACTCTATAGTGCATAATGCCTTACTCCTAAATGAGAGGCAATTTATATTTATCTTTCCACTCCAAGTGTCTGTTTAATTACTAGAAAAGCCTTTGAAATCAAATCACTGGTTTTTTTATCTGGTGTTATTCTGCCTTAACTCTTTTCTGCCAGACAGTCAGTACTTTTTATGTGAGGCATGTGTGAGTAAAAAATAAAATTGGCCCTGTGACTCTTCTAAAACTAATCATAAATTCCAATAGCCCTAGGGGACAAGCAATGTATTGCTATTCTGCCACCCACTACTTAATTTTAAACAAGTGTTTGTTCAGAGCATTATTTACAATTTGTCTTTTTTCTTTTTGTTTTTCTCGATATAGCTACTCCTTCTGGTTCACCAGCACCACCCACCAGGCAGGAGATAGCAGCCCGTCTTCAGTGGCAGAGACTGGAGACCATCCGGGCTAAATACTGGCGGCTGGTGGTCCTGGAGGATGAAGAGATGGAAATATAAGCTGCCAATAATCCAGGCCCCAGTTCAGCAAGCCGGCCCCAGCTTCCTGCCTCCCCAACATTCCATTGCCTGTGCCACCACCAGGTGTCAAGAACTGTTGCCGCCCCCTCCCGAGCTGACACTCAGGGTACATTGCTGTGGCCCATCCTACAGAGTCTGGACCTGCTAGGGAGGCGGATGGAGAGATGACTGAAGACGCTCCAGCAGAGCCTGGACCAGCTCAGGACGTCCTCTTCTGAACCGTTTAGTGCATTTTTTGTTTTAATAGGTGGGACTTGTTGTGGGTGGAGAGGGTGGGAAGGGAGTTGGGACTGGGTTTTGGACTTTAGGCTTTCACTGTAGTCTTCCACAAAAGAAAAAGGGTGGATGTACAGTGGTAACATTTTTGCCAGCTTCCTATTGTACAAACGTGTCATTGGGTGGTTGCCGTCATAGGGCCTCTCCTGCCTAAACATGCCTGTAATAGTAACATGGATTTTCTTCTTTTCTGGGGCCTATGATGCAGTCGACCTTTGAGATGCAGGTGGGGGTTAACTCAATCTCTGTAGTGGTGCAGTCACCATATACCATGGTGTCTCCATCTGACTCTGAGTCTTCTTGTGACACTGTGAGGTTGCTGAGACAGGTGATTCTTGAGCAGCGCTGAGGACAGGGCTGCTTTGGGTGAGGTTGTCAGCCTCTTCATTCTCACCTTCCACCATTGACCAGTTGTAGTTGATGTTTCCCAGCTCCCCTCTCCTTCACCACTGCAACCACATTCAGCATTTTTAATGATGCTCCTCCCACTGGATTGCGTGTATTTTCATATGGGTCATCTGGCCTCCAGTAGCATAATGTGAACCAGTGTTACCTTGATGAACACTCAAGTGGCAAATAGAGTATATAGCAATGTTCTTCTCCTGTTTGCTAATCATAAAAAAGTCTCAAACTGGGGAGAATTACTTTCTTACTGGGTCACCGCCAATTCCTGAAGAAGAACTGGAGGTTGGTGGGCGTGTTGATTGCCTCTATACAGTTATACTTTTACTGGTGTACGGGTTAGTGCAGGTCTCTGCTGGTGCTTTAGAAATATGGGAGCTGGTGGGGCTATCTGTGCCACATCCCCGGAGCAGGTTGGATAGTAATATCAGACTCACCTGTGTCAGCTTCCACAATGCCTGACTCATCATTATCATCCTCCTCACCATCATCCCCTTCCATGATTCTAAGGATTTCTGGAACTTTTCTTTTCCCATGCCTCTCCTGGCATCTCCCGGACTTTGCCTATGTGCACACTATGTCCTATCATCGTCATTAGAAATGGTGTTTGGAGAAGATGATGGAGTAGTACCCTTTCTTTTTCTTGCTGGAGATCTGGGAGCCATTGATTCTACAAAAGGAAGTTCTTGCTTGGCAGGAAGCTCAACTCCTGTTCTGCTCCAACTTTAGGAAGACCTACTATTGCTGGCTGCGGTTACTGTCCACTTTGCTCTGTTTTCTGAAATGATTCGGTGCTACTTTGCAAAAGGAACAAGTCCAATTCAACATCAATCCTTGTCGGTGTTGCCATGACAGACATGGTCTTGGGCTTAGGTTGGGGTGCTGGTGCTTTAGATGCGGGAGTGCTGCTTCCAGGTTCCGCCCCAGAGCACACATCTCCCAAAAAAAGGTTGCGGTCGGCACTCCACTGGTGGAAACCTGCTTCTTCTCACTGACCTCTTTCTTGGGAGCAGCTTTCTTTTTGGGCCAGCTTAAAGCTCTCAGTTGGTAGGGGAACTAAGCTGCACAAACAGAAGAGATTGAAGGACTAACTGTACAGGCCTTCTGATTGGCAGTACCTCAGGTGATGTGACATCTGCTCTCTTGTGCACCTAAAAGCAACCAAGCAAGAAAAACATGTAGTTGGTGAAACATGGCATTGTTGCAGGTTGAAATACTACAGACAAATACAATATTAGTGTGGTTGGTTACTTATGGAATGAATATCAACTTAATCAAACATTGTAAAGTCAAACTACACCACCACACCATAACATTTTGTTTCAATTCAGGCAGCACAACATGCAGATATAGCTCTTTGCTTTATCTCCATCTGTTCTAAAAGAGGCATCTGTGGTAATCAGAGAGAGGTGCATGGGTAAATGGAAAAATCCTTAAAAAACCTATGGCGGCAAGGTGGTGCAGAGGAAATGAAATAATCATTTAAAAATGAATTATGCTCCTGATTTGTCTGCAGTGTACTGCAGCCAGGGTGTCCAGGAGGAAATGGAATTATTATACACTTAAAGAAACTGAATACTGTGGTACAGCTGTGGACCTTTGATGGATGGAAAAATGGATGAGGATGGATGAATGGATAGATCAAGGCAAATGCAGAATGGAAAAAAATGAAATTAAAATATAACAAAAATTAAATTAAAATAAAAAACAAGAAATAAAAAAATAAAAAATTAGAAAATAAAATAAAACATATAAATGATAAAAAATAAAACATAAAATAAAATAAACAATTAAATTAAAAATTTCACAACAACGGTACACATACTCCCATGCCATCAAATATTTCTCCACAACAAATACACATTTTGCAAAATGAAGTGCTCCATTCGCCATGAGTCTAGTCGAACTCCTCCTTTGACCATCAAGACTAACTTATCCCTTACTCCCTTTACCTTTTTCAGTCTTAATTGCCGCTCACTACCTAAGCATAAGGGCGATATTCTGAATATTCTTATGGAGCTACAACCTGATGCCCTCTTTCTAACTGAAACGTGGCTTAATGAGAGTTCCGGACCCGATATGGCGTATGCGCTTCCTCCCAACTATACCTATCATGGAAGAAATCGTACTGACCGAACTGGTGGGGGTATAGCTTTAATTTTCAAAACTGACTATGTATGTAAATGGATAGACCTGGATTTTAAAAATTGTGAAGCTGGGTTTTTTAAACTTCACCTATCACCTAATTTTACTCTTTCCGGGGCCCTTATGTACCGTCCTCCTGGCCCTGCGGGTCTTTGGGCATCGACCCTTCCTGACCTGATTGCTCCTCTTCTATTAGAAACCACCAACCTTTTGTTCTTAGGTGACCTGAATTTCCATCTCAATGACACATCTTGCACCACGAGCTCTACTCTTATAGCTAACTTAGCGGCATTAAATGTTCTCTTACATAATTCAGGCCCCACGCATAAGGCAGGACATTTATTAGACCCCATATTTTCCAATCTTGATACCATCTCATGTAAACAAGCCACTCCTATTCCATGGTCGGATCATTTTTTGGTGGAATTTACGATTGCACAATCACGGGGTCCTACTCCCTCCGTATCCCTTGCCAAATCCAGTACCTACAGAAACTGGAAAAATGTAGATATTAAGACTCTGAATTTAATGTTGAAAAAAACCCTACCATCGATTACGAGTATAAGAGATGACGGGGTTATCCGTGATTGGCTAACCTCTGCAATAGATGAATGTCTTCCTCTATCTAATAAAAAGAATAAACAGGGCTACCAGCATCCTCCCGCCCCCTGGTTCTCAGAAATACTCAAAATAGAAAAAACTAAGTGCAAGAACTTGGAAAGGAAATGGCGTAAAAACTATGATCCTGACCGGAAATCCACTTACAAACTAGCCCTTCTTAACTATCACCGACTATGTAACATCGCGCGTGCCGAACATGCCACCGAGATTATTTTACAATCTCAGAACTGCCCCAAAGTGCTGTTTGAAGTAGTTAAGGAACTTTCTGGTGATTCCCGCCTATCTAAGCCCCCTGATCTTGACTCTAAAAAATGCAACGATCTGGCAAATTTTTTTGTGGATAAAATTGATAAAATTTGTTCTGAATTCCACAACGACTTTAACAATCCCAGCACTAGTATTAAACCTCAATCCAACCACCTTTTATCTTTTCCTATCACTCAAGAAATGACTCAAGTTAATAATATTAATTTACTCAATGAATGGCTCCCCATGGATACTGCCTCTTTTTCTAAGATCCTTACAAGCATCAAGTCTGGCTCCCCGCAAGATCCTATCCCCATTACGATACTTCAAAAGCTAGACCCTCCCATACTTATTTCCATTATGCAGTTCCTTAACATGTCACTTATGGAAACTTATGTTCCTGCTTTATGGAAGCACGCAATGGTCCTTCCTTTATTAAAGAAAACTAACTCTGGTCCGGAAATTTTCTCTAATTTTCGCCCAATTTCTCTCCTTCCCCTTTTTTCCAAAATCCTGGAAAAACATGTTAATTTTCAATTGACCCAGTTTGTAGAAACCAGTAATATCCTCCATCCTTCTCAATCTGGTTTTCGTGCCGGCTATTCAACGGAGGCGACTCTACTGGGTGTGACTGAAAATATCCGTCAACAAATTGATAAAGGAGAAACAGTAGCTCTTATCCTATTGGATTTAAGCGCAGCCTTCGATACTGTATCTCACTCTTCTCTTTTAAAAACTCTTAACATCAAGGGTATTGGCGGCAAAGCCCTCTTGTGGCTGTCCAGCTTTCTATCCAATAGGACTTTTCAGGTTTTCTCTCACACAGCTTCCTCTCTGATTCACGCATCCCCTTATGGAGTCCCTCAGGGCTCCATTCTTAGTCCACTACTCTTTAATATATATGTCAGTCCTTTGGCAAGCATAGCAGAACAAGCTGGTCTAACTATCTATTCTTATGCTGATGATACTCAACTTATTTTTTCACTTTCTTCCAAAGAAACCTCTAACTCTTTGCAAATAGGATTATCTAAGATAGCCAACTGGATGCATTTTAATAAACTCAAACTTAATGGAGGAAAGACAGAACTCCTTATTTTTGGAAACAAAAAATCACTCTGGGGCCCCCAACACTGGCCCTCTGAGATGGGTGCCCCCCCAATCCCCTCTCTTTCTGCATGTAACCTGGGCATCATTATTGATGACCAATTGACTATGAAACAGCAGGTGACCAAAGTAGCTTCTACCTGCTTTGCTATCCTAAAGTGGCTTCGTAAAATTCTTTGGATGCTTCCTGTGGCCGCTCAAAGAACCGTGGTCCAAGCGCTGGTTACTTCTAGACTGGACTACAGAAACGTGCTCTATCTGGGTGCAAATAAAGAAGTACTACACAAACTTCAAGTTGTTCAGAATTCTGCGGCCAGGCTTCTTTGTCAACTTCCCAGAATTGCTCCCACTTCTGGTGCACTTTGTGAACTACATTGGCTGAAAATTGAGAATCGCATCAAATTCAAAGCTCTATGCTATATGCATAGAATTACTATGGGCCTTGCTCCCAATTACCTTAAAACTTTGGTCCAACTCTATCGGCCCTCTCGTTCTCTTCGATCCTCCAATCAACACAAATTCCAGGTGCCCAGATTCAGACGTGTCAAAATGGGGGGACGTTCTTTTGCCTTCCTAGCTCCCTCTCTTTGGAACTCTCTTCCTCTTCACTTACGGCACGAAAGGGTGTTCATTAGATTTCGTAAGGAGCTCAAGACATGGCTTTTTAACCAGTAATCGCCCAAGTTGATCTCCTGACCCTGCCTTTTGTCTTGCATTGTCTCGGCGCCGGGAAACCTCCGGGTAGCTGTGCGCTATATAAATCCAATAAATAAATAAATAAATAAGTGCAAACAATAGCCAACATTTCTTATTTAATCCAATGCCACCCTATCCCTCAATGGAACTCTAAAAACATACACCACTGATATCTTTATTTCATGCACCTTCATGCACTGATGACTATGAGCACTGGGCCTACTGACTAGATGGCCCTTTAGAAATCTAGGCCATATAGTAAAGTAATATTGCAAATGTTACAAACATGCAGAAAAGGATACTGAGCTGTGCAACAATTTTCCTTTTCAAAATATGAAAAATCAATGAAATGCAAAATAAATAATAACAAGGCCCATGCTTAAACTGCAGCCCACCACCCCTATAACATTTTTAATTCAGATTAAAGTACAAAGAAATATTGGTGCATGCTCAAGCAAAGAAACAATACCCTTATTCAAAAGTTTTGGAACTTACTTGTGTGATTTCACAAAAACAAGGTCCTTAAATCATATCTGTATCCAGGAGACAAAGAGAGTGATCCTTGCACCTCAAAATCCAAGAAAAAAGTGAACAGGAGATGGAGAAAGCACTGGGAGGAGCCTGCTTGACAGGAACGGGAAGTTGGCGCCTCTAGGGCACTTCCTTCCTGTTTGAAAAAAAAGAAAAAACTTCTCACACTAAAAAACAACTTGAAGGGTCCATTGGAGAAGAAAATCCACCAAAAACCTCTTTTTGACTAGATTTGGATGCATCTCGAGTAGAAAAACTACTCCAGGTGCATTTGCGCTCACGAGCAGGACTGTTTTGGCTTCCAGCGCGTCTGGAAGCAGAGCAGATAAATGTGAAGTTGCGGGCGTATAGCCAGAAGCAGCGCAAATGAATGCAAAGTCTTGCATGTGCTCGCTAGTGGCTCGAGAGTATTGTGGCTCTCGTGAAAGAGCACCAAAACCAAACCTTGTGTGCGCAAACAAACTCCGCCCCATGCCGGATTGCAGAATTCGGGAACTCCGTGTTACTCTTTGTAGCACGAAGTGTCCAAATTCTGCAAACTTTGCCGGCGGAGCGGAGTTCTACACACGGGTCTATTAGATACACCAAGCTGATTCACCCGGGTCAGAGATTTATTTCCTCACCTGGGTCCTCATCAAGAGTTTGGCGGTGTTTTCTGAAGACTACCGTGGTGTCAGCCGCCAAAAGACCACCAGTGTTGGCGGTCTCACAACTGCTGTATTACGAGTCACAGATAGAAGTTCGTCCAAAAACAGTCAAAAATCCGACACCGCCAGGCGGGCCGAGGGTGTGAGAGAGGCGATCCCACCACCACCATCGCCACGTCAACAACTTACTGTCCTCCATGTAATGACCCACAAATCATCACAGCGGTCCTTCAATGGTGGTAAACCATTTGTGGTGCGACTGCTGTGCTAAAAAATACACCTCTAGAAGAACCCAGAGCCACATTGGAAAGAACGAACACCCCACACCTGAGACACATACACACATCAGACACACCCACACACACCACTATAAAACACACATTCCACAATCCTTTGCAAAAGGAACGATTCACACGGACCCAGAGATACTGCCATAACCAATATATAGCACATATACCCCATTGGCACACACACAACAACTGCACATAAACACCACAACCCACCACCACACCAACCAAAACACCCCACACACCCCATCAAGCACCAAAGACATCACCCTTGTGCACAACACCACCCCCAACAATCCACTTCACTAACACCATGTCCCCTGAAAAGCACCCACGATCCACAGAAAAAAAGTTGTGGGTCATGTTTAATGAAATCGCCAGGATAGAGCCACAACTGTTCTGAGCACAGGTCCAGCAAACATACATTGCCTGAAAAATGGAGTTATGGCGGAGGATCATCGACAGGGAAAATTCAGTGGGCAACCATCCACGCACAAGGGAGGATATCAGGAAGAGGTAGAACGACCTATGGGGGAATGTGTGTGCCATGGCATCACAACACCGCGTTGCCATCAACAAGACTGGCGGTGGGGCCCCACCTCCTCTCCCAGAGTCAACATCGTGAGAGGAGAAGGTCTTGGACATACTGCATCCAGAGGGCCTGACTGGAATAATCAGAGGACTGGAGTCCGGTAAGTCACTAACACTCACCTGCCACCGACTCCTGTACAGCATGCATCCGTACCACCCTATCACTCCCTAATGCAACCCACCTCACACTTTTTCACCCCACCCAATCACCCAATGCCCTCCCCAGCATGCCACATGTCCCACACTGTCACTATCCCCACACAGTCTACCCTGAGTTACACGGATAGCACTCACAATGGCGAGTTCTACAACTCCCACAATGCATGACCCCTCACACATGAAAAGCTGCTAGTACCACTTAACAGTGGAACACCTGCACCTAAAACCATCGCAATAGCTACAATAACTGGATTATTTGACTGCGTACTACTACATGGCAATGACAGCTATGCTATCCACAATCCACAACCCTCCATTGGGCATGGTACCAATTCCACAATGCATCACCCACTAACAATGTCTGCAGTGCCGCATCTGTCACTGACATCACGGGGAAGCAAATAAAGCCACTGTATGCATCATGCAATGAACAAGTATACATCCACAATTTAACTCTCCCCCTCTCCATCCACAGGTACCCCTGCCACTGCCACCATGCAGAGGATGCCAGAGACAGACAGCCCTCCCCAGGATGAAGGCCCCGGTGAGGAATACAGCTCTGGATGTCTGGACATTGATGACTTACCTGGCCCTTCTGGGACATCTGGTCCGTCCACCAACACCAGCCTCACCATTCTCACATCTGAGCCCCCCCTGCTGTGGTAACAACAACACAGGCAACCCCTTTGTCCCCAAATCTGTGTCCCGAGGGCTGTTCAAACAGTAGTGTGCCCCACAGTACAGGGACCTGAGTGTACACCTCAGACCCAAGACAATGATGGTCCTGGTGTAGCTGGGAGTGGGCACACCATGCCAGGGGCACAGGCACAGGGGGTCAGGACCAGTGGAAGGGCACTTGTGGGCCAAGGGATGGGGCCCCCCAAGGGAGAGGACTGGCCAGGAGGCCATCTCCTAAGTCCTGGAAGCATACCAGCAATCCCAGGACAAGATGGGCCATATACTCTCGACCTTGCAGGAGAACCAGAGGCTGCAGAGAAAATGCCACCAGGAGGCCATGCATGAGTGGCAGGCTCTCAATGCCACTATGGACACCATTGCAGGGTGCTAAATGAACTCACATCCATCCAGCGTTTGTCCTCCTCCCACCAGCAGGCCCCTTCCACTTGCCACATACCAACTGTCCCATCCACATCCTCCTCAGATATTGGGATGGAGGCCCTGCCAGAGGACCCACAGGCCACTTGCACATCTCCCTCTGTAGCTGAGGAACCCCCCCAACATACAAGGTCATCCATCCAGACATCCTGCAGGAGCTGATGCCAAGACCAAAACCACTGCCTGGAAGTGAGAATCTCCTGAACATTCTCCCTTGTGTGCCACTAGCACACCCTATTGACTGTCCACTGTCATCTCTCCATATTCCCATGGTCCTTGGATACTGGACCAGTACTATCAACAGCTGGGCCAACTGCTCTGATTATTTAAACCACCATGGCCCCACTGCACTTGTAAATAACAATAAACACCATAGAGCACAGCTACTGCTTGCCTGTCTTTATTGTAATATGTATAAATTAACTGTTGTACAATATATCAGCTTACTTAAACCATTGACCAGCAAAAGTCTGTAAGATGGACAGAAGGGAGAGGCACATGCAGCAAGTTTGGTAGTAGAACAGACTCTTCCTCAAATCCGGTGTTAAGGGAGCCACCAATCAAGGCAGGAACCAGAGTAGCACTACCCAAATTACCTGCAAATACACCAAGGCAGGGACAATCATTACGATAAGAGTCACTGTTGCCCAGCCAACACACATGTTGTACTCATTGTCATCCTCCCTATTGCGAGTACCCAAGTGGCATGTGAACACAAATGACCGTGGCTGATCCACATTTTCCGGACATCCATTCCCAATAGTCCATCCCTCACAGCTCACAGTACCCAACTAAAGCCGAGTTCCACTGTCAATATAAGTTACGTTCCACATCTGTCTATTGTGTACAGTGAGGACAAGTTGCTATACTGTTGACACAATCTTGGTTGCCAGTCCTTTAGCAGTTTACACTGTATTACTGGGACCATACATCATGGCCATTCCCTTGCAGATGTGATGGCAGCCAACAGCACAGTATGCATAGCACTGACATATGGACATTGACACCTTCCATGATGGGCAATATGTCATTGTCACAAACCCACACAGAGGGATAGCTGCACTTAACACCTCCACTGATAGCACACATCAGGATGAGCGATGTCACAATGCAGACAGGAGTACAGTTTACGTACAAGACACTTGACACATACCTGTAGATCATTGGAAGTATTGTTAGATCAACTCTGTCCTTGAGTCTGCATCCTCATTATCTGCTTCATCATCAGCCACAGGTCCAGCTGCCACCGCCTCAACATCCAGTAATGGTATGTGACATCTCTGAGCCAGATTGTGTAGCATGCAGCAGGCAACTACTATCTGCAGACCTTCAGTGTTCTGTAGAGCAGGGCACCTCCTGAGATATATAGACACCAAAATCTGGCCTTTAACAGGCTAAAGGTCCTCTCGATGACACACCTCATCTTGCCGTGGGCTTCATTGAAACGTTTTTCACCATCTGTTGTTGGATATCTCACTGGTGTCAGCAACCACGGAAGGATAGGATAGCTAGAGTCACCTGCGTGCACAAAGGCTGAACTTATCACAATACCGGTAGTGACACAGGGTAGGAGCTGAAAAGAGGTGTCATAATAGTGGCACATATACTGCATGAGCTGCTGTGTTCTGTCTCTGGGAGCCATTATGCCACGTTCTGCAGGAGATAGGGCCCCTGCCTTCATCCAGGAGGAACTGGAAAAGCTCATGGACAGGGTCTTACCCCTGTATGGACAGTTGTATGGGTCACCAAAACAGCAGGTGAGTCCAATGTTCCCATCCTGTCGGATGGTGATGTGTGTGGGGTTGATAGGCGTGTAGACAATGCATACAGAGTGGATGCATGCAGATGGCAACAAAGTAAGTGCGGAAGTGCCACAAAGACATGTTTGTGTGGTCATGGAATGTGTCTGGTGTATGAAGTCCACTGATGTTGGTGTGATGCCACTCTATGACTTTCTCCTTCTATCTGTGCAAGTCAGTGCACATCAGAAGAAAGGGATTTGGTGGGCCATCGCCAAGCAAGTGCAGACCCTGGGGGTCCAAGCCCAGTGGGGCACCCACTGCAGAAAGTGGTGGGAGGACCTGAGATGCAGGACCTGGAAGACCGCAGAGGCCCAGCTGGGGACGTCCTCCCAATGAGGAAGGGGTGCTCGTCAGACCCTGACCCCCCTAATGGCCCACTTTTTGGCAGTAGGTAAATGTGCAGACCATTGGTAGTTGCACATCGGCTACGGTATAAGCCATCCTTGCAGAAACTGTATTGGTTATGTGTGCCAGAACCATGCAGACAGTGACTCATATGGGTAGGAACTTATATTTTGGAGATTGTCTCCTGACATTTGTCATATTTTGGCTGACCAGCTCCTTCCAGCGGCATCAGTATACCAGAAGTGTCAGTGCATTGCCATCACTGGTAGTCCTCCACTATGACAGAGGTAATTGGGGTGATCCAAATCAGCTGCCTAAGTTTTTAGGAGTAGATTGCTGCAGGGGACAAAATGTTACTGGCCACATTGTTGATGGATTGATTGACATGCTACTGTGCCATGTAGGAATCAGTAGAGTGAGGAGTACAGGATAGGTCTATGTAAACGACAATGGGTGTGTGCCAAGTCCTGTGCTACTGTGCATTGTATGACCCTTCATGTAGTCAAAGGTGCCAATGTTCCCACATTAGTTGGATTAGAATGCATAGCTTCTGTTACCCCTTTGATTTCCCAAAGTTGAGCCTTACAATCTAAAGGTATGCAATGGCATGGGATATCAGCAGTTAATTAGGTTGTCAGTCTGTGTGAATGATTTCTAGGAATTGAACCACTTTACCCTTTCTTTCTATTCCACTGTCCCTCCCTCTTTTCCTCTGTCTTTGTGGGCATCAGCATCATCAGGCAAAGGAGAAGGGCACCAGTCACCTGTTGATGTCAAGGATTACATATTTGTCCTGCAAGATGTATGTGTTGTATATGTGCCATTTGGTGTGTGTCTTCAGTGTATGTGATGTGTTTGTGTAGCAGCATGAGTTGTGTGGGTGAGTTGTGCTATGGACTTGTTGTGATGTGTTGTGCTGGTGTTGTGTTGCATTGTGTGGTGGTGGTGTGTGTTGTGATTCATCTGTGATTTACTTTGTGTGTTGGGTGGATGTGGGGTGTGATGTGACATATTGTTTGGCAGTGTTATTGTTTGTATTGGTTGTGTGTTGTTGTTACTTGTTGCTGGCAGTATGTGTTTTCCTGTGGAAGTGTGAGTTGTACCTCTCTGCCAATGCATTTGTGTGGTTATGAGAGTGTTGTGGTTGTTTGACTCGGTTGTGTTGTGTGTGGATGTGTCTGACAGTGGCGGTGGTGTGTGTGTGTGTGTGTGTACGAGGTGTTGTGTATGACACACGTATGTTAGATGTGGTGTTTGTTGTTTGTGTGTGTGCATGTAGATGTGTTGGTGTGTTGGTACGGGTGTATGTTTGTGTGTGTGGCCGTGGCTAGCCGTGGCGGGGTTGTCTGTTGTGTGTGGGTGTGTACTAATGGCATTCCCTCGAGTGTGTGCTAGATGTGTGTACTTACGGTTGTTGTCTTCGTCGCTGGTTCTGGAGTTGTATGGCCAGCAGGAGCAGTGGGGAGACTTCCAGTTCGGGTTCCATGGTGGCTGCGGACATGTCTGTGTTCCTTAAGGTGAGTGTCTCCTTTTATGTTGCTTGTTTCTGGCAGCATTTCCGTGGGGGTGATACTGCTCCGGAAATCCTGGCAGTATGCTGGGATGTAATATGGTCGGAAGAAACATTGTCCCCGGCGGCCTGGAGATGCCTTCTGCTGGCCACGGCAGTCCGCCTGCACTGGCAGTAATTGCGGTGTTTTGGCTTGTTCTGTTGGGAATACCGCCATTGTCATAATATTGTGGTCTTTACCTCCAGTATGGCAGAGGTGCGACCGCCATCGCCACCACAGCGGTCCTCAGACCACCAAAGTTGTAATAAGAGCCCTAGTCTATGATATGAAATCAAAATTCTCCAGCAGGGTAAGGCTGCAGACTTTGAGTGGAAGTCACCAGATATAGGTGATCATTACAACTCTGGCCGTCGGTGTTAAAGCGGCGGTAAAACCGGCAACAGGCCGGTGGAAAAAAAATGGAATCACGACCGTGGCAGAAACCGCCAACATAGACAGCCACTTTAACACTCCGACCGCCACGGCGGTACAAACACCGCAGCGGTTACCGCCAACAGACAGGCAGAGGACAATGTACCGCCCACACTATTACAACCCACCAATCCGCCACCTTTTCCGGGGCGGATTCACCGCAAACAAAAACACGGCGGAAACAGTACTTTGAAGCGAAAACACTCACCTCTACACGAATCAGGACGCCATGGAGCCTGAGCTCCAGATTCTGCCAGCCTTTATCTTCCTGCTCCTCTACCAGGAGCACGAACGTCGGTGGCGAAGACCACGGTGAGTACTGCACCTACGACACAGGGGAGGGGGGAGGGAAAAAACTGTGACACACACACGCAACATGCAACACCCCCACCCCCACCCTCACCCACTACAACACACACGCTAATACATATTGACACATAACAGTTACATCCCCCAGCCCCCCTGGAAGAATGCCAGGACAAAAGGAAATGAGTCGAATAATTGTGATATATTCAATTACATACATCAAAAATATTTATAACTATATACATTTATACCATATACAATTATATACACCAAGAACACAAGTCCAAGGGATTCCACCATCATAGTCCGTGGATCCAAAAGGCATGGGCGAGGCCCACACTCAATACCCGAATAAACGGAGAGAACACTGCAGGGGCATCAGTTAGAAATAAAACAGGCACCTCAGGGGGAAGGGAAGGCGGGCACCTCAGCCGGTTGAGTGCATGACGCCAGATCCACGAGGGGGCTCCATGCCCTCTGTTCAATCCTGGGGAGTGCTAAGCCACAGTCTCACAAGTCTCTACAGTGGGTGGTTTGCCCACTGTTCAATCCTGGGAGTGCAAAGCCACAGTCTCCACTGGTTCTGGAGGGTGCTTTGTGCCCAGAGTGCTTCATCCTGCCAAGGACAGAGGTAGTGGATGTGATACTCCACTGGTTCTGGAGGGGGCGTGGTGCTCAGAGTGCTTCATCCTGCCAAGGACAGAGGTAGTGGATGTTATACACCACTGGTTCTGGAGGGGGCTTTGTGCCCAGAGTGCTTCATCCTGACCAAGGACAGAGGTAGTGGATGTGATACTCCACTGGTTCTGGAGGGGGCTTTATGCCCAGAGTGCTTCATCCTGCCAAGGACTGAGGTAGTGGATGCCTTTCTCCACTGGTTCTGGAGGGGGCTTTGAGCCCAGAGTGCTTCATCTTGCTAAGGACAGAGGTAGTGGATGCCTTTCTCCACTGGTTCTGGAGAGGGCTTTGTGCCCAGAGTGCTTCATCCTGCCCGTGGCGAACTCAGTAGAGTCGGAATCATTGGCGCTCACTGGACTGCGGTGCTGCTGGTGGCGGTGTCCTGGGCAGCGGTTCAGCTGGTGGCGGTGTCCTGAGCAGCGGTTCAGCTGCTGGCGGTCCTGTCTTGGGCAGCGGTTCAGCTGCTGGCGGTCTTATCCTGGCCTGCGGTGCTGCTGGCGGCGGTGTCCCGGGCAGCGGTTCAGCTGGTGGCGGTGTCCTGGGCAGCGGTTCAGCTGATGGCGGTCCTGTCTTGGGCAGCGGTTCAGTTGCTGGTGGTCTTGTCCTGGCCTGCAGTGCTGCTGGCGGCGGTGTCCTGGGCAGCGGTTCAGCTGCTGGCGGTCCTGTCTTTGGCAGCGGGTCTGTTGGCGGTCATCTCCTGGGCAGCGGGGCTGCTGCCGGCGGTCCTGTCTTTGGCAGAGGGGCTGCTGACGGTCGTCTCCTGGGCAGCGGGGCTGCTGCTGGCGGTCCTGTCTTTGGCAGCGGGGCTACTGGCGGTTGTCTCCTGGGCAGCGGGGCTGCTGGCGGTCGTCTCCTGGGCAGGGCTGCTGCTGGCGGTCTTGCCCGCCGTGCTGATCTTCCCAGACTTGCCGGTTTTACTCCGCCCCTTCCCCACCTTGGATGGTGTCGCAGCTGTCTCCACACTCCCAACTGTGCCCCTGGGAGCGGCTTTGGTGGCTGATTTCTTTCCCCTCTCCCGCCAGGCACTGTCCAACTTTTTATGCTTGACAGTTGGGGGACTGTCCGTGCTGTGGCTCCTTGCTGCTCTGCTGCCTGGTGCACTCCATAATCCGGTAACTACTGGCACCACTGGTCCCGCCGATGTTGTGGCTGAGGTGCTAGGTTGGGACCTGGAGAGTCGGGCCCTAAGAGACTGAAGGGGTGGGGGAGGTGAGGGAAAGAGGTCAAGGTTGGACAGGAAAAGTTTCTTAGGAACACTGGGACGGGTAGCTGGAGAGGGTTTGGGAGTGGAGGAAGAGGTTGTGGTTGTAGGAGGTGTACGTTTGCTGACTTTGGGTGAAGGTGCATGGGTTGGAGGCTGTCGTGAGGTGGATGGCTGTTGGGTGGGTGTGTGGCTGAGTTTGTGTACCTTGGGAGGTGCCCTCACAGACACACTGGGAGAGGACACAGGGGATGTGTGAATGGTAGTGGGGGTGATGACTGCACGTGACCGGGGTGTGGTGGTGTGTGTGCTGGTGATGGACGTAGTGGCTGAGGATGTAGTGCATGCAGGTGTGAGTGGAGACGAGACTGGGAGGGAGGAGGGAGACGAGGAGGAGGGGGACACAGTGGAGGCAGTGGATGTTGGTGTGTCTGCATGTGTGTGATGCTTGCATGAGTGCCTGTGGGATGTGTGGTACTTATGTTTGCCAGAGCTTCCCTTGTGTGTTGAGGTGTGTGCATGCTGGGCTGAGGGTGTGCTTGGGATAGGCTGAAGTACAGGGGTGTGGGTCTGGGTGGAGGAAGTTGGAGGGGGAGGCTAGAGACAGGGACAATGGCTGCCATCAGTGCTGAGGCCAGAGTCTGAAAAGCTCGCTGAAGGGCTGCCTGACCAGAGTGAATGCCCTCCAGGTATGCATTGGTTTGTTGGAACTGCCTCTCTACACCCTGGATGGCATTCAAAGTGGTAGACTGCCCATTAGTGAGGGACATGAGGAGGTCAATGGCCTCCTCACTGAGGGCAGCAGGAGTGACTGGGGCAGGGGCTGAGGTGCCTGGGGCGAAGGTGAAGCCCACCCTCCTGGGTGAGCGGGCATGGGGCAAACGCTGAGGTGTTGCGGGGAGGGCGGTGCTGGTAGGGGGGGTGGCGGCTGTACCTGTAGATGCAGGGGGCACAGATGGTGCAGCCACCGCAAGGGAGCTCCCATCAGAGGAGGAGTCCGTATCGCTGGTGTCAGCGCCTGTCCCCGCTGTGAAGCTCCCCTCGCCCTCCGTCCCACTGGTGTATTCAGACTCAGTAGTGTCGCCCTCCAGAGCCATGTGAGATGCAGCTCCCTCCTGCAGGTGCCACTGCTCCTCCGCCTGATGATGCTAATACACACAAGAACAGGGAGACCACAAAAAGGTGGGGGGAGACAGAAGACACAAGTGGGGTGGGGTGCCACAGGGCCTGCCTGAAGAAGGGAACTTAACTACCAAACTCGCCCTGGCCTAGGGGAACCCACAGCCCATCTCCCCCACCCAGACACCTACAATGCGTGCTGAATCAGCAGAATGAGATTGTACTCACCCCCTTGTTGCTGCTGTGATGCCCTCAAGCGCCCATCCAACTCCAGGTACGCAACCGCCAGGATCCTGAACATCAGGGGGGTCATGGTGCAACGGGCACCCCTCCCACGTTGGGAGGCCATCCCCAGCTGGGCCCCCGCCGTCTTCTTGCTCCAGTGGCGAATGTCACCCCATCTTTTACAGCAGTGGGTGCTCCGTCTGTGGCAGACCACCAGGATTCAGACTTCCTTGGCGATGGCACGCCAGATGTCCTTCTTCTGGTGGGTGCTGACCTACAGGAATTGTAAAGGGGAAAAAGAGAAGTTATTTCCAACTGCACAGTCACAGTCATTGGCCCGCATCCCTACCCTTGCCATGACGCACATGCACTCACCGTTGTTTCATGCACGCCTCATTCTCACCCCCCCTATCTTTCATCCACCCCACTCCACACAGGCATTGCCCATACAGCATGCTCACAGTGTACTTACCTATTTGTCTGGAGGACCGTAGAGTAGCGTGTACTGGTGGAGGACACCATCCACGAGTTTCTCCAAGTCCTCCGTGCTGAAGGCAGGGGCCCTTTCCCCAGACACACGAGCCATTGTCTCTTCCAGACTGAGGTCACAGCAGCACTTGCAGTGTAGGTCCTCTCCAGTCGAAGATCAGGTATCGAGTGATTGAACAGAGAGAAAATGGTGTCCACGTCCGCGGCAGTGCGTACCGTCACCACCGGCGTACATCGTCATTGGCTCCTGGGACCAATAGGGTCCAATGTTAACCAATGCAGAATTGCGCCGCAGTCTTCGACCGCCTACCGCGACGGTGTACAACGCCAGCGCGGTTCCCTCATATCCCCTTGTCTCACCATACAGGTCAGGCAGCCGCCATTTCAGGGGCCCACATGGCATTATTTTCGACTGCGTCACACATACCTAGGCCTTGCCTAAACACTCATACAGGCAAATTTTGATTTATGAATATTTTCAGAGTAAGCTGTGCTTACGTACCTCAGAGTTGGTTGACTCTGTGCTCGCTGTTCTCCTCCATAGGCACCGTCTGCTGGGGCATGTGAGGAGATGGCAGCATCCTCCAGTGTACAGACCGCTGGTGGACCTGTCGACAATGGAGGAAAGACATGTGATCATCACCTACAGGCTTGATCGTGCCACAATCCAGGAACTGTGTGCCCAGTTGGAGCCAGACCTGATGTTAGCTATCCGCCATCCCACAGGAATCCCACCCTCAAGTGCAGGTGCTGTTAGTACTCCATTTCCTAGCAAGTGGGTCTTTTCAAACAACAGTGGCCATAGCATCGGGGATGTCCCAGCCTATATTTTTCAACGTGTTGTCCAGAGTGTTGTCTGCCCTGCTGAAACAAATGCGGAGCTACATCGTTTTCCCTCAGGTGGAGGATTTGCCTACAGTGAAAGGTGACTTCTATGCCCTGGGACATATCTCCAACATCATAGGTGCCATTGATGGGACACATGTGGCCTTGGTACCCCCCGCAGGAGTGAACAGGTGTACAGAAACCAGAAAAATTACCATTCCATGAATGTGCAGATGGTGTGTTTGGCAGACTAGTAAATCTCCCATGTTAATGCAAAATTCCCTGGCTCTGTGCATGACGCTTACATCCTGCAGAATAGCAGCATCCCTTATGTGATGGGGCAACTACAGAGGCACCGGGTGTGGCTATTAGGTGAGGACATGGACCCAATACAGTGTGACTAGGTGTCTGGGTTTGGGGATGTCCCTAAGAGTTATTGTGTGTCTAACAGTTGTCCTTTGCCATTTGCAGGTGACTCTGGTTACCCCAACCTGTCATGGCCACTGACCCCGGTGAGGAATCCCAGGACAAGGGCAAAGGAACGCTACAATGAGGCCCCTGGGTGAACTAGGAGGATTATAGAGCGGACCTTCGGCCTCCTGAAGGCCAGGTTCCGGTGCATCCATATGACAGGTGGTTCCCTATTCTACTCACCAAAGAAGGTATGCCAGATCATCGTGGCCTGCTGTGTGCTTCACAACTTGGCTTTGCGACGACAGGTGCCTTTTCTGCAGGAGGATGGTCCAGATGGAGGTGTTGTGGAAGCTGTGGAGCCTGTGGACAGTGAAGACGAGGAAGCAGAGGAAGAGGACATCGACAACAGGAACACGGTGATCCTGCAATACTTCCAGTGAGACACAGGTTAGAAGACAACATTGCAGAATTAAACGAGAAGGGACCGGGGAGATTAGTGGTCCAGTGTACAGCCTCCCATTAGAACCATTTAGAAAAATTAGTACACTGTTCCAAAAAGAAAATCAGAAACGATCCAAATTGATCAGGAGCAAGAACCCTCAAGCATCACACTGGATGACTGGTTTCATCATTGGGAAAGCTCCTCGCCAGGCTGGCACTGCAATGCCCGACGGGCTCCCCAAAAGGGGTGCTCTTAGCCAAAATACTCAGATAGTAGCAAAATGGAGGGTTTTCAAAAAAGGTACCCAATCCTTCGTACCCAAGCAATAGTGGAGAGAAAAAAATGATTAAAATTGGTTCGCCATCACAAAAAGTGAATCATATTTTTAATCAGTAATTGACATGATGGGGACCAAGATTAAAAACACGAAAGGGGAGTAACGCGTGAAGATAATGTTCACCTACTCACACTACAGAAAGGAGGAAAAAAAACAACTTTGGTACCTCACTCTAGCTGGTCTACATGTTTCGCGTCTAGGTGGTCCAGCCGGATCCAATGACGCTTCATCAGGACAAAGAAACTTCTCCAAAAATGAACTCAAGTAGTCAATAATAATAGTTAAAAATTGGTCACTTACTTAGTTCATATCGTTAAATAAAGATGCCCATCCCCAATTTCAGAATAGGGCTCAATAAGGATCGCTAGTCAGAACAAGGAACTAAAATTTTCTTGTTTCCTTGGCGTAGGCTGATTAACCTACCCGGCCGACGCGCGTCCTAAAAAAAAAACAGTTTGAGGACGCGCGTCGGCCGGGTAGGTTAATCAGCCTACGCCAAGGAAACAAGAAAATTTTAGTTCCTTGTTCTGACTAGCGATCCTTATTGAGCCCTATTCTGAAATTGGGGATGGGCATCTTTATTTAACGATATGAACTAAGTAAGTGACCAATTTTTAACTATTATTGACTACTTGAGTTCATTTTTGGAGAAGTTTCTTTGTCCTGATGAAGCGTCATTGGATCCGGCTGGACCACCTAGACGCGAAACATTTAGACCAGCTAGAGTGAGGTACCAAAGTTGGTTTTTTTCCTCCTTTCTGTAGTGTGAGTAGGTGAACATTATCTTCACGCGTTACTCCCCTTTCGTGTTTTTAATCTTGGTCCCCATCATGTCAATTACTGATTAAAAATATGATTCACTTTTTGTGATGGCGAACCAATTTTAATCAATTTTTTCTCTCCACTATTGCTTGGGTACGAAGGATTGGGTACCTTTTTTGAAAACCCTCCATTTTGCTACTATCTGAGTATTTTGGCTAAGAGCACCCCTTTTGGGGAGCCCGTCGGGCATTGCAGTGCCAGCCTGGCGAGGAGCTTTCCCAATGATGAAACCAGTCATCCAGTGTGATGCTTGAGGGTTCTTGCTCCTGATCAATTTGGATCGTTTCTGATTTTCTTTTTGGAACAGTGTACTAATTTTTCTAAATAGAAGACAACATTGCCTGCTACATCTAATTTAAATCTAATAACTCTCTACTGTCTGTCATTTTCACTCAGTTTATGGTCTCTGAGTTGTCACTTTCCCTTACGATTTCACAGATGTGGGTCCCACTGTGTGACATCTGCTCTGTTTCCTCATGGACTATAGCTGTGTGACATAGGTATGTTGACATTGCATTTGAAAGAGCATTTTGGCACTGTAATTGCTAATACACTATTTCAAAATCACAGACAGACTCCAGATTGTTTTGTGCTTTAAGGGAGTTTATTTAAGTGCTCAATATTGGAGGGGGTTGTAAAATGGTGAGGGGTGATGGTGGAGGAATGTCCATGGCAGGGTCCAGTCTATTAGTCTCACAGGTGCATTGTCCAAAGGGGCATAGGAAGTGGCCCTGGGGCAGTTTAAGGATGTACAGGGTGACAAGGTGGGACAAATGGATGAAAATCAGGGTGGTCTCATTTCTTGGCGGGGTCTTGGCATCGTTCTCTGTCTTTGTCCTGGATCTCAGGGACGGTTTGCGGGGTGATTCTCCCTCTGCAGGGGGTGGGGTGCTGGTGTGGTGGTCCTGTGGCGGTGCCTCCTGTCCACTAGCGCCGGCGGAGGTTGTGGGCAGTTCATCGTCCAGGCTAGTGTCAGGGTCCCCTTGTTGTGCCACAGTGTCCCTTCTGGTGTTGACAAGTTCCTTCAGCACCCCTACAATGGTGCCCATGGTGGAATTGATGGATTTGAGTTCCTCCCTGAAGCCCAAATACTGTTCCTCCTGCAGCCGCTGGGTCTCCTGAAACTTTGCCAATACCGTTGCCATCGTCTCCTGGGAATGGTGGTAGGCTCCCATGATGTTGGAGAGGGCCTCGTGGAGACTGGGTTCCCTGGGCCTGTCCTCCCCCTGTTGTTGGGGTGGTGGGTTAGCCTGGGTTCCCTGTAGTGGTGGACACACTGCTGCTTGATGTGTCCTGGGGACAGAGGTATGGGCCCGCTGGGTGTGTGCTGTGCTGGTGTTTCCAGAGGGGGGAAGCCCTGTAGTGGCTTGTGCCAGTGTGAGGGGAACCGACTGTCCCGAGGTCCCTGGTCGTCTAGATCCAGTTGGACAGAGGTGCTGTCATCACTGTGGGCCTCTTCTGTGGGTGGAGTGGACATGTCTGGACCCTCCTGTCCAGTGATGTTGGGTAGGGGTCCTGCAGGGGTGTAAAAGCATGATTATTGCATCTGTGTGTGCCATGGTGTGCAATGGGTGGGTGACCGTGTACCCCAGTGCTTGCATTCATGTGTAGGACCTTGTGTGATGATGCTTTAGTGGGGTGTATGGGTATGTGCAGTGGCCATGCTTTAGTGATGGGTGTCCATGCTTTGGTGTTGCATGTAGGGCTTGGTGTTGGGATGGGTGGTTTGTGATATTGGGACATGTGTGAAGAGTAGGAGCGGTGGGGGTGAGGGCGAGCGTGGGGGTATGTGATAGCATGCAGGTAGGGTGGGGGATGAAGTAGTGAAAGATTTGACTTACCAGAGTCCATTCCTCCAGCTACTCCTGTGAGGCCCTCAGGATGCAGAATAGCCAAGACCTGCTCCTCCCATGTTGTTAGTTGTGGGGGAGGAGGTGGGGGTCCGCTGCCAGTCCTCTGTACCTCAACGTGGTGTCTGGAGACCACGGAACGCACCTTCCCCCGTAGGTCGTTCCACCTCTTCCTGATGTTATCCCGTGTTCTTGGGTGCTGTCCCACTGCATTTACCCTGTCCACGATTCCTCGCCATAGCTCCATCTTCCTAGTTATGGAGGTGTGCTGCACCTGTGATCCGAATAGCTGTGGCTCTACCCTGATGATTTCCTCCACCATGACCCTGAGCTGCTGCTCAGGAAACCTGGGGTGTCTTTGCGGTGCCATGGGGTGGTGTGGGTGATGTGTGGGGTGGTGTGTGTTGTGATGTGTGGGGTGATATTTAGTGGTGTGTTCTGTGAGGTGCGTGGATGTTATATGGGTGATGGTGTTGAGTGCCTGTGGATGCTCGTTTGTAGATGTGGTGTCTCTCTCTGGCCTTCAGTCGCAATTGTTGTCGTAGGGGTTTGTGGGTGATGTGTGTTTTATATTGCATTGGGTGTGTGGGAGTGGTGTGTGTATGTGTATCAGGTGTGTGTATTTCAAATTGTCCAATGTGGTAGTGTTTTGTAAATGTGTGTGTATTTTGAGCGCGGCGGTGTGTACCGCCAATGGAATACCGCAGTTGAAAGACCGCAGCGTGGATTTGTGGGTTGTGATAGGGTGGGCGTATTCCTGTTGGTGTGACGGTGCAGGATTTCTTATTGGCAGTTTATCACTGACCTTTGGTATGGCGGACTTGTGTCGGTGTCTAGATTTTGATGGATTCCAGGCTTTGGGTCATAATGACCGTGGCGGAATTCCGCGGTCGCGGCGGTGTGTTGGCGGTCTTCTGCACAGCAGTAAGCGGCTTTTACCACCAATGTTGTAATGACCCCCATAATGCTTATATCTTAAAAACTACTCAACAGATGGACACCAAACCAAGCAAAGACATTTCCTTAAGAACCGTTCGGTTTCACGCCAGTCTTTTTGCTCATGTCATACATTTCAGGTCCATGGTACTAAAGTTGGGTCTGGGAACCCCAAAAGAGGGTCTGCAAACCCTTAAAAATATAAAGAAAAATACATTTCCATAAACCAGGTTTTGCAGCCAACCCCCTCCTGCAAACAACTGGTTAGGCAGTCCACAGCAGGTTGAAAGAGGCATATTTTGCTCCATATTTATACTTTTTTAGCGCCGCATTTGCATCATTTTTTGATGCAAAAGTGGCGCAAACTTGCAAAATACAATTGTATTTTGTACGTTTGCGCTTTTTTGCATCAAAAAACGGTGCAAATGCAGCACTTGAAATGTATAAATATGGGCCTTTGTTTCTTAAATGGGTGTCATTCAACAAATCTGCATAGAACCTGCCTATAGAAAAAGACACCCACCTTGAGTTCAGCATAGAATGTTTTACTCATATTGGTAAAAGTGGAACCAAAAAAAATAGAAATAGGGGGGGTCAAAAACTGACATTTCAAACCTATACCAATACAGGAATCATTGCTCCTCAATACTGAAAAATAAGCTAAACAGAACTACACCCAATTTAGCAATAATATAGAACTTTCCTCAAGGAAATGTCTGTGTTTAGTTGTGTGCAAATCTGTACTTTAAGGACTTGGAATTTTAAAAGTATTTCAGTCTAGGCATGAATGATCGGTTAAACGTTAGAGAAAGCTGGACCGATAATCCAGGAAGGTTTGCAAACATGGGTTCACAGAACAAAATCAAGCTTCAAATTATAAAATATTCAACCTAATTGAGCAAGGAAGCTTTTTCTCCTGAAGGGTCCTAGAAGTGAAGATGATGGACACCAAATTCTATGATAAGCTGGACAGATCAATAAGAGAAAAATATCTGTTGCTGATGCTGTTACACTACTTGGGGACCCAGTTTCCAAGTTCTGAAAAATTAATTAAAAAGAGTTGAAAGGAATGAGAAGGAGCAATGCAACAAATCACTTGATTCAACTTATGTTAAAAAAGTAACAGACTAATTCAATCCCTAACCATTGACGAAGAACGATATCATTATCTTTCAGATCTACATTCATATCATTGATTGTTGCTCAGTGAAACAGAAGGGAAAGAACTAAACTTTAAAAACCAAAACACACACTGAAATTCATCAGCTATCGTTGACTGAGCTAACTATATTTGCACCCGTCATGCACTGCTTTTGACTTCACAAATTACATCACTCATGACATGTCATTGGTGACATCACTGATGACATCCCAAATTACTCTGCTCTGTTTTGTATATAGTTGACCCAGCGAGCATTCTGGTTTGTGCAAGTATGTCTGTTTGCCCAGATATGAAACAGTGATCACTCATTTTCATGCAGTTGTAACAGTTAGTGTTCTGGTTTGCGGGTAGTAAGATAATTAATGAACTGATTTAAACCGACCAGGAGCAGTGATGGGTCTGCTTTGTACAGAGCTAATGAGTAAGTGCTTCCATTTGCAATGGGTTGAAGCATTGCAATGTTCTTGTTTTCAAATATTTGATAACGTGAGCACTCTGTTTTGCTCAAAGTTGACATAATATCCAGACTTACTATTTTTTTTTTTTTTGCAATACAGCACAACAAATTTTGCTGCACGGTGTTGCGCAGGAAGGAAAACAAATTCCGGAGCTGTATCAAGTAAAATCATTTTGCTGCTGGTGTTCTCGCATGAGCGGGGGCTTAAACAAGACTGCCTTGCATGACATGCAGCCTTATACCCTGGTGTAAATGTAAGTGTGGGCTTTCTAGCATATGTTTTGTAGTGAATGCATAACCCTCAAGTACAAATGCCTATGCCTAGAAAATCTCAGAAGGATTCTAAGCATTGGATGTTTGCTGTGCACTTTAGCACACATACAATGCTCGGGTTATATTGAAAAATAAACACATTTATCTTGTTAACAACTGCTTCAAGGAGGCATTACCATTTGATGCAAAGCCTTTTCTATCTTTGTACATTAAAGTTTGTGTCAACGCCTATAGTTATTTGCGCTGATCCACCCCAGTAATGGCCACTTGATGCAAAGGAGCTCATAGGGTTTTTTGCGTAGAGACAAAAGGCACATTTGCAGCTTAAAACATCTTTTGCCCTTGAAGATATATACCCTTCGAGGAGTTTGTGTCAATATGTATTGCTTTATACTGGTGCAAAGCTTTAGTATATCTGGCCACTTAAGTGCTAGGGCTTTCATATAATTGACACTGGAGATGCATTGATCTGCAGAGAGGTGGATCAGTGAGTGCTATGTTTTGTGCAATGCAATGTTGATGCAGTCAGTGCTCTAATATGCTCAGAGTTGGCACACCAAGGGGCATATTTATAATCCCCTGGTGCCACCTTGCGCCACATTAACGTCCAGAGGGGCGAAATGGGCACCCTTTGCGCTACATTATGCCTGCACCAGGCATAATGTATGCAAAGGAGGTGTTACCCTGTTAGGGGGGCTGAGAAAATGGCGCAAGGAAATCGTCATTTTTTACTGCACTTTTAACGCCTGCTCAGAGCAGGGGAGGGTGCAATAGCGTCATTTTTCATGACGCTGTTGATGTATTCTGAAGGAGTAGCGCCCATATTGGTGCTACTCCTGCAGAGTCCATAAGGGCCTAATATAAATAATGCGAGTCCCCTTTTAACGTCCGCTCTGAGCAGATGTCAAAAGTGCCGTAAAAAATGGCGCAAGGAAATCTCTTAGGATTTCCTTGCGCCATTTTTTCATCCCCTCCCATCAGGGAACACCCCTTTGCATACATTATGCCTGGCACAGGCATGTAGCGCAAATAATTATAAAGTGACTTAATGCATTCATTGCTCCACGTTGAAAATAAGGTGCTAGGATTTTGGCCTCGTTGGGTCACATTAGCGTGAAAAATAATGATGCTAATGTGGCGCATGGTAGCTCTACGTGCTTATAAATATGCCCCTAAGTACTCTATTGTGTACAGAGGTGATGCAGTGAACGGAGCAGAATTGTGAGTGGTCTGTATTGCTCAGGGCAGTGAGCGCTATTTTTTGCACAACAGGCCAGATTTACAAATTTTTCTTGTGATTTAGCGCATAAACTGGATTTGCTGTGCTGCATTATGCAAGGAGGAAAATACAACACAGACCGATATGTACTAATGTTACTCTGCTGTTGGTTTATCCCCTGTACTAGTGCTCAAACAAGGCTGCTTTGCAAAACCGAAAGCCAAATATCTTGGAACAGACTTGTATGTGTTCGGTCTAACACAGGTTTTGTAGTGGAAGCATGTCTTTCCAGTACAAATTCCTATTCCCCGAAAATCACAGAGGAAGCCCAAGCACTTGATGTGCACTTTGAACAATAGCACAAATAAAATGCTTGGGATCTTTGGAAACATGAACACATTACTCCTTATTATTTGATACTCCCTGCTTCAAGAATTCATTAGCTTTTTATGCATAGCCAAGGTTGTCTATCTTATATTGGGTTTTGCAGCAAACCCTATAGCCATTAGTACTGATGTGGTCAGTAACAGGCACTTTACACAAAGCAGTGCAAACAGTTTTTGATACTGAGAAAAAGCTAGGGGTGTGCGGGGTGCTCAGCTGGTGGAGCTAACAGAGTTTTTGGAACTCCGCGCTCCGCTTGAAGCATGGAGCTATCAAAAAAACTCTGTTAGCCCCGCTAGCAGAGCAGAGCTCACCCAGTGCATGCTGCAACCCAGTTGGGCTTCACAGCGCAAGTGCAGACAGTCTGCGCTTGCACTGTACAGCCCATAATTGGGCTGAAGCACATACTGGAGCAGAGGAGGGAGGCAGCCGCTGGAGAGGAGGACCCCCTTGGGAAGATCAGGTAAGTCCTTTACTCCTCTTCTCTTTTTTTGGTCATTGTTTGTGCACACTGGTGCACAAACAAGGACTGAAACAGCAGCTTTCACTGCCTATGGCTGACCAGGCCCGACCCTGCTTAGCGCTTCTGAGATCTGGCACCTTCAGGACTCCATGGGTCATGGAACTCCGCCTCTGCAGAATTCCACAGAGTTTTTTTTTAACTCTGTGGAATTCCGCGGAGTCCGACTCCATGAACTCTGCCACGGCCTAAAAAACATCTGTCTAGCGCAAAACACCTTTTGCCCTTGATAGTAAGTACCTTTGTATGACTTTACATCAATTTGTATTGCTATGCACTAGTGGAAAGCTTTATCAAATCTGGGCCCTATAGTGTTCTGGCTTGTGTGGTGTTGACACAGATGGCCCACTGATTTGTAGGCCACTAGAGCAGTAAGTGCTCTGTTTTGAGCAGTGTTGACACAGTCAGTGCTCTAGTCCATTGATGCACTGGGCGTTCTGGTTTGCAGGGAGATGAAACAATAAGCTTTATGGTACTCTTGTTGCTTAGGAATGACACAGTGAGCACGTTGGCTATGATTTATCAAGCCTTTGCATTGTCCCTGCATTGCACAAGGCTAGACAAGGAGAATACTAAGGCTTCATTAATATTTACAAAGCCACAATTTGCACTGCGTTGCGTTGCTTCTAAAGAAAGGTGAAGCAACGTAGCTGCTTGTGCTGCATTATGTTACAGTTCAGGCTGGGAAGCATTCCATAGGTGTAGCATGGGCATTTTTTCATGCATCTACCCATGGATGTTACCAGATTCCCAGATTTACTAAAGCTAGTAAACCTGACAATGTATCAAAATGCTGCAGCTTTCCTAGTGATGCATAACAAGGAGAAATATCTTAATTTCTCCTTGTTCCATCCTCTTTTTATGCGCGATGCATTCTGCATCACACACAGAAAGAGGAAAATGCCTCTAAAGATATTTTTTTTTTAATGAAGAAAGGTGTACATTCCTGCACAAAAACAATCCTGCCTGTTTCGCAGTCTGGTGCAAGTGTGCCTGCATTGGTGTTAGGTAGCTCAAAGTGTGCCAGCGCAAGGAGAGAACAGAAATGTGCCATATATTTTAAATAAGAAGCATTTCAGGTCTCCCTTTCACTCAGCATATCAACTTTAGTAGCTCCCCCAGGTTAGTAAATACGCCCCCATGTTTGCACAGGGTTGATGTAGTGAGTGTGCTGGTTTGCAAAAAAGATGTCAGAGTAAGGGGTAGATCTATTAAAAAAAATGCTATTTCACACAGGAAACATAGGCCTGGATTTATACTCTGTTTGCACCGAATTTGCATCATTTTTTTGATGCAAATTTAGTGCAAACCTAACTCCATATTTATACTTTGGAGCTAGAACCATCTAGCACCAAAGTTATGGAGTTAAAGTCATTTTCTGCTTGCCGGAAACTACCTTGCGTCAACGAGATGCAAGGTAGACGTTCCTGTGCAAAAAATTACGATATGGCCTTAACGCCATATTTATCCCCCGTGCTAAAATCAAGCACGGGGGAAGAGTGCCTTAAATAATGGTGCTAAGGTTGCTTAGCGCCATTATTTAACGCCTGGATCAGGGCAGGCATTAGGGGACGTGTGGGCCTATTTCCATGGTCAGAGACTATGGAATGGGCCCACAGGAGCCCATCCCTAGCCCCAGGGACATCCCCAGGCACACCAGTGGTACTCCATCCCAGGTCAGACAGGTAAGTTCAGGTGAGTATTTTTTAATTTTTGTTAAAATGTCATAAGAGGGGCCTAACTTGGGCCCCCCGACATGGCACTGTGCCCCATGGCCATTCCCAGGCGACATATGTCCCCTGGGTATGGCCATTGGTGTGGTGGGCATGACTTTTGTCTTTACTAAGGCAGGAGTCATGTCCATGGGGGTTGTGCGTCAAAGGATGACTCTAGTCTGGTTAGAGGCATTTTTATGCCTCTTACCAGACTAGCATCATCCTTTGACGCACAAGCTCCTATTCCCCCTACGCCTCCCCCATCCGGCTATTGTGCTTTTTCATGACACTAACCGGGCCTTACCTCCGGCTACCGTCACACCATTAATATGATGCCCGGCCGTCATCTTGGGATGGCGCTAGCTGGCGGTATACTTTATTCCATAAAACTGCGTTAGCGCAGTTTTGAGATAAAAAGTATAAATCAGTGCCCAAGTTGCTGCTCTGCGTTGCCCAAGAGGGACAGAGCAATGAAAACCATAATTCCTAAATATGGGCTGCCGCTGCTCTCTTCTCACGCGCTGGTGCACAAACAGACGGCCTAGCACCAAGCACTCACTCTGCACCATAGTGCGTAGCGGGTGAATAATACGCTGCATAGGTTTTGTAAAGGAAGGGTATCCTTTCACGACAATATCCTATGGTTAGAACATTTTTTTTTTTACATTTCATACCTTGGATGTGTGCTGTACAGTGCAGCAGACATCCAAACATTGAAATGTGTTGAGAAACTTAAACACGTGAAGGAGGTGTTATGTCATGACACAAAGCCGGGTCTGACAATCTGAGCAGATGTTACTTTGCGTCAAAAACCAAGGCTGCGATTGTGAGATAACCCAAGTACAATTTCTCATGGAATGCTTCCTTAATTTTAAAGTAGGCCAGTGTTGCGCAGAGCGCTATTTGGGCTACTTTAAGGCCAACATTCCAATGCAAAAAATATGCACTGGAAAGTAAACACTTCATCAACAGTTTTGCATCAGTTTGCTGTGCAAAGTATTGATAATTCTCCCCTAAAAAGTGCTGATTTGCACAGAATTGGACCAGTGAGTGCTTTGTTTTGCATAGAGATGGAGCGATGGAATCTATTTAGGCGCAGATGGCTCCGTGTAACTTTAGAAAGTCTCTGAATCCCCAACTTTATGACATGTTGCAATAATGAAAAGCGGATATGCTCCAAACAGAAATTGTCACCACAAAGCGTTGCGATGTGTTTTCATTCTTTTAAACTCTATAATCTGGCAGCGATATGAAAGGCTGCACATCCGCGAGACGGGCAGGCATGTAATTTGCCGCCCCCTCCTATCATTCCACTCTTCCCGGCTTCATAAAATGAGTTTCCCGACCCTCACTGCAGGTTGGGGGTGTCGCACTGCTGCAGACTTGTTCTGCGAAGAAAAATGTTAAACAGTTGTAGCGGGTAATATTCCGAGAGAGAGGTAGGCTCAGAGCAGTTATTGCTACTTTCTTCTTTCAAACCTACACGTCGCCATTAATCTCAAAACTCCGAGGTGATGCGCGACTCCCTGCAGGTTGCTAGGTGAACTGCTTAACATCCTTTTGACATTTTCTGATTCTCATGTCTGATTTCTCCATATTTTGACATGAGTCACATTTTACTTTTTTGGTGGGGCTGCAATAGAAGTTTTGATTAATCCTGTATGCAGGTTGGTAGAGCCTATATTGGAACTGGGAGATTTGAAACAATGGCGTAACAATGGACCCCGCAGCCCCCGGGTTGCGAGGGAGCCCTGAGCTCCAGGGGCTCTAGTTTCGTTATGCCATTGATTTGCAAGCATAACTCTGGGCCTCAGTACTAAACATTGACTTGGTAGTAGTGGTTTCAATTTGTGCACTGACTTTTACCTAAAGAGTTTGTGTTTTAGGAACCAACCTAGGTACTGATAGGTCGGTTGACAAAATTAATGAATGTGGTGGGCTGTAATTCAAACTACTTTATAAATATTAGTGAGGCAGGTCACAACTTACGACCCAATACGATTGGCAAGAGTCAAAGGTGCAGTGAATTGCTGGGGGCAGCAGACCACCATGTATGTGACTGATTTTATATAAAGCAATATGTGTTTTTTTTAAACAGACAATTTTCCTAATAGTAAGTCGGGATACAGTGCTAAAAACTTCATGACAAACTTTACATACATTTATTATGAGCATGCAATGGCCCTAGCTACTACAGCCTGCTCTTAAAACATGTTTTGACCACATTTACAAAGGGAACCAGATCCTGGGGAACCATTCTTTTTTCTGAATAGGTTACCACCTACTTTGAGATGGTGGTAAAATATTAATGTGTTGCAACCAGGTTTCAGTCACAACACATTAGTACAATCTCTTATGGAATCAGTATTTGGAAGGGACACCCTTAACACACTCCTTCCATGGTTTCCTAAACTCATTTTACAATTCAAACAACCCTTCGAACCACTTTGTCAATGGGTTTGAGAATGAAAAAAAATTCTGTACATGAGGCCTGATTCTCTGAAAGAATAGTTGCAACAGGAAGAAGTTATTTGTTAGGGGAGTTATCCCCAAAAAATTCAAGAGAGCATAGAAAAAAAGCTGTTGGCAAAAATATGCCATGTAGGCATCAGAATAGCTGAATGAGTTGAGCTGAGTTGAGTGCTCAATACGTGGTGAGGTGCCAGGCATAAGCCCGCATCCTAACAATTGCAACTAAGGACCTCACTAAGACCCATATTTATACTTTTTGACACAAAACTGCGCCAGTGCAGTGTTGCCTCAAAAATATTACCGCCGGCTAACACCATTTCGGTGCACCGTGCGGGTGTCAAATTTATACTTTGACGCACAGCGGCGCAAACAACAGGTGTAAGTCATTTTTTTTTACGCACACCGCAGCGTCACGTCGTAAAGGAAAACAACGTTAACGCGGCGGAAATGACTGTGGGTCGATTTACGAAACCGCAAACCGGATATGCAGCGGTTTTTGACGCAATAGCATCAAAGTTCCCCGCAAACACAGCCATTTCAGCAGAGGAGAGCCAAAATGGAGTCCAGATGCCTGTACAGACCCCAGGAAGATGACAACAGACCAGGAACCAGCCAGGAGGACCCACACAAGAACCAGGACTGGGAGAAGAAGAAAAGAAAGTGTTGCTTCAGTGCAGAGGAACAGGAAATCCTGGTAAAAGAGGTGACGGAACACCAGCACCAACTGTTTGTCACCTCAAAGTTGCCAATCAGTAGGAGAGAGGCAATATAGCAACAAATTGTTGACAAGATTAACAGTGTGGCAGAAGTACGCAGAACAGTCATCGAGTGCAAGAAACGCAGGCGCAGGACAAAGGGAAAGATGGCCAGGAACAGGAAGGCAGCATTGCAGACTGGAGGTGGGAGTCCAGCACATCAGGAGCCCCTGGACCACAGGGAGGAGATGGTCGCAGCAGTCATCCCTGAGGAGATCGTCACAGGGATTCAAGGACAGGACAGCGCAGACTACCAGGAGACACACATGCAGGGTATGTCGCATGGGAAATGAAAATGCACTAATGTCAACTACAACCGGGGGGGGGGGTACCGACTACAAAATGCATGGAAGTCATCATCTACATGGATTGGCATGGGTAAAGGGGTGTGGCATGGGGGCATGGCCTGTACAGAGAGAAGCTGGGGCACACCATAACACAACACCAACAACAGTTCCATGGGGGTATGCTGCCATGCCAACAATGTAGCAAAGGTAAAGCCATGCCAGGAGGGAAAGGCACAACGTCAAACTGACATCCTGTCACACGTCAGCCACTATACCCACTACATTAACTAGGGCCCAATTAACAACCTCTAGCCATACCGACAACTGGAATGTAACAGTGACAACAGTTGCCACTACCACCTCCACTGTGTGTGCTGGTCAAGTAGCCAATGGCAGTAACGTCCCCATGGATCATACAAACCTAAATTAGTGGGTTGAGGATGACAACTTTAACAATCCCCTGCAACAAGACAAATGTTCCAGTCCTGTCAATTGTGAATGCCCATAGTTGCCGCAAACATCAGCCAATGTCATCAACATTAGGAGCTACACAGCACTAAGGTCACACCCATGCAGCATATGCCAGGGTCCATCCTGTGCCTGGGTCACAATGCAACATCCCAAATGTCATACTGCTCAGACAACAGCATTGACGGGGAGGGCACATGTAACTGGTCACAGAAATACACCTGCACAGTCAGAAGAGGAAATAGGACACTGCTACGACTATCAGGGCAATCCAATGTCCACACATTCCCCAACATCAGCTGTACACATTACCAATGCTAACATCCATATCATGCCATAACAATGCTATGCAAATCATACGCTACATTTCAACTACATATAAGTGGATGTGAAAGATCAGAGACTGGGGCAGGTCCAGATTGTTAAGTGTGCTGCTAGTGCCATCAGGGCACCCACAGCCAGTGAAAGGTCTCACCATGAGAATGGATGTAGTCGGAGGGTTGAGTAGGACAAGAAGGTGGCAAATCACTATTTGGCCTAGACCAACACCTAGCGAAGATGATGCCGACAAGTCAAAAAACTTACCACAATACATGTGACGTGCAGGTGGGGCATAGGCCTGGGAGAATGCCCATCTGAAAGACTGGAGCAATGATCAGGAAACAAGATCAAAATGTGAATTCATCACAAGGCAGGCATGTCACATCACTAATGCCACAACACAGATACACTAATTGTACCCTATTTCATTGCAGAGGACGATAGATCTCCTGTGGATATGCCTGTCCAGGACCACCCTGATGATATGAATGACAAGCTGACAAACATCAGCTACCAGACCCTCAAAGATGTCCTTGGAATGGAACCCTCCAGACCCCACCTTCAGTCACAAGGAGGAGTACAGAACAAGCAGCCATCACAGAGGACCCACCCACAACCCCAATTGTAAGACCTGCCAGCTCCAATACAGCTGAGGACTCTGACGACACAGGCACCAGCTTTGAGAGAACTGTAGTCGGAGTACAGCGGGAGGTGGCCAAGGAGGTGCGGGTGGGGATGCAAACTATGGCAGCCAGCCTAGAGGGGGTGTGCTCGTGCATGATATCATCTGCAGATCAGGCAGCAGCCATGCAAGCGCTAACATCCATCCTGCAAGGACTACAACAAACTGTAAAGGAATTCACCACTGCAGTAAGGGAGTTGCCACAACACCTCGCACCCCAAATCTTCCACTGCATGCATGAATGCAATCATGACCACCTCAGGGCCGACCTGCCCGCCTACCATCGTGATGTGGCTGCTATTCTTAAGAACCAGCAGATCCTCCTTGCAGCAGTACTGCCCTTAAGACCTTCACAGGTAGCAGCGACCGGGATGTCTGACTCCACGTCTTCAAGCACTGAGGTGTGTGTTGCCCCTTCACAACCACCACCACCAAGGACAGAGGATGCAACACACACATCAGAAGAAGAAGACATGGAACAGATCACCTTCACACGTAAAAGTACCCGGAAGCACTAGTCCCTGCCACATGGCCACCTATTAGCAAGTTCTTGTGCTTTGTAACATGCCAGTCTTGCAACAACTGTACTCATTGACTGTTCTGCAAACCACTGTATATCTTGTCAGCCTGCCTTGTGATTGTCTCTCACTTACTCATTGGCGAATCCTGTCCCTCTGCACTGTCTGACACATCACCCCAGCATGTCAAATGCATTTTCCTTTAGCACTTGTGTAGGATCACAATGGAAGATGTGACTATAATGGACTCACAATCATGGACAATGTACATATAGCACTACAGCACTTTTCAATAAATAGCTCTTACACAACCACTTTGTCTCTGTGTAATGTGACACATCAACCGTGCAGTAGATCACGGAATTATGCCTCCTGTCAAATATCATAGCTTGTCAATACAACTGACCTGAAATAATGTAGGCTGATAACTATGCACAGTGGCCTGGATTCTACCATACTCTGCCCTTCCTGAGGGTAATATCTGATGAAAAGAGAAACCATACACCATAATGCTGTGTTGGACAGAATAATGCTTCCTCAAGGGATATCTAAGCCATTAAATAGTGCCAGCAAAATGTTGCCTCCATGCAAAACTAACACGTATAACATTGCCCACAAATCTAAGCAAACAATCAACAAACTGCATGAATGAAGGTATCTGAGTTTACATCCAAATAAGTACTCATGCTGAACAGTGTCACAAATGATCCATGTGAGTCATGAACACGATACTACAAGAGTGCTTACTACCACTCAGCTTATAAGGGTTTCCTTGAACATCACACTGCAGTCAGACATAACACAGAGTCCCCAATACTAAATCTGGAAGCCATGTATGTGACAGTGAAAACATACTTATTGAAAAAAACACTTTGGGATCCATTGTAACTGCGATTGGTGGTTGCAATGAATGGTCTAATTTTTGAAAATTAGCTTTGGGGTAGCTGCCAAAGTTACAGCTAATTTGGGATTTGTGTGTAGCATAGGACACAAATTGTAATACAAAATAAATCATGTACACTCATGCCAAGGCCCTGATCTACAAGCATTTCACACATACTGTAAAGGATTTACTACATATTTATTAAACTGTAAAAACAGAAGAGAAAACTCAGGGAAAAGCCTTACCTACCCTAATCTACCCTAACTACTCATCACCCACAACTGTCCCTAACTAACCTAAGCTAAACGTACTTATCACATGTAACGAAACGTTGTAAACATCAAACCCCCTCCTTATGAGACGGGACACATGGAGGACAACAGATACTAACCTAAACACATACTATCCTATACTAAACAAATATATATTTTTTTGTAATTTTTTGTAAATATTTTTTTTAATTCTTTTTGTTTATTATTTTTTTTTTTAAACACACAAGAAACCCAACATTGACACACACTCAAAAAGAAACAGTAGAAATAATCAGGACCCCCCACCCACTAACACTAACTAAACTAACAGCCTATACTAACCTAACACTAAGGGGGTCATTACAACATTGGTGGTAAAAGCCGCTTACCGCCGTATAGAAGACCGCCCATACACCGCCGCGGCTGCGGAATTCCGCCACAGCTATTATGACACACATCTCGGAATCCGCCGAAACTCAGACACCCACACAACTCCGCCACACCAAAGGTCAGTGTTAAACTGGCGAAAACAAAACCTCCACCTCCACGCCAACAGAAACACGCCCATGCTATTACGACACACGAATCCACGCGGCGGTCTTTCAACCGCGGTATTCCATTGGTGGTACACACCGCCGCGCTCTAAATACACACACATCTCCAAAACACCGCCACATTGGACAATTCCAAATACACACACCTGATACACATACACACACCACTCCCACACACTCAACACAATATAAAACACACACCCACATCACCCACAAACCCCTACAACCAAAAATACAGAAAGAAGGCCAGAGAGAGAGCACAGAATAGACAATACCACCACACAGAGGCACACAACACCATCACCCACAAAACATCCATGCACAAAACACCACACACCACTACACTCATCACCACATACACCACCTCACACATCACACACACCACCCCATGGCACGCCAAAGACACCCCTGGTTTTCCGACAAGGAGCTCAGGGTCATGGTGGAGGAAATCCTACGGGTAGAGCCACAGCTATTTGGCTCACAGGTGCAGCACACCTCCATAGCCAGGAAGATGGAGCTATGGCGCAGAATAGTCGACAGGGTCAATGCAGTGGGACAACACCCAAGAAATCGGGAGGACATCAGGAAGAGGTGGAATGACCTACGGGGGAAGGTGCGTTCAGCGGTCTCCAGGCACAACATCGCGGTACAGCAGACTGGCGGCGGACCCCCACCTCCTCCCCCACAACTAACAACATGGGAGAAGCAAGTCTTGACCAACATGCATCCAGAGGGCCTCGGAGGAGTCGGTGGAGGAATGGACACTGGTAAGTCAAATCTTAACTATCAGATCCCACACCCTACCTGCATGCTATCACACACCCCCACCCTCACACCCTCCCCTATCACACCAACTCCACACTAATGTACTAAGAACACAAACCACACATCCCAACAACAAGCCCTGCATGACACAACTAAGCATGGTCACCCCTCACCAAAGCATGCTCACTGCACATACCCAGAACAACCCCCTAACCATCATCACACAAGCCCCCACACAGGAATGCTAGCACTGGGGTACACGCTCACCCACCCATTGCACACCATGACACACACACATGCAATAATCATGCTCTTATGCCCCTGCAGGATCACGAAGGACCGTCACCACACCGGAGGGTCCAGACATCTCCACTCCACCCACAGAAGAGGCCCACAGTGACGATAGCAGCTCTGCCCTACTGGAGCCTGATGACCAGCCCGGACCATCGTGGGCCTCGGGACCGTTGGTTTCCCTTGCACAGGCACAGCCCAACACTGACCTTCCACCCTCTGGTAACACCAGCACAGCACCCACCCAGCGGGCCCAAACCTCCGTACCCAGGACAGGTCAATCAGCTGTGTGTCCACCACTAGAGGGAACCCAGGATAACCCACCACCCCAATAACAACAGGGACCTGGGGGCAGTGGTAGTGGGCACACGGTCCAGGGGACGGATGCACAGGAACACAGGGGAACTGGGATGGCTGCCGTGCGACAGGGGGCGGACAGGCCCAGGGAACCCACTCTCCACGAGGCCCTCTCCTCCATCATGGGAGCATACCACCACTCCCAGGAGACGATGGCGACAGTCCTGGTCAAGTTTCAGGAGACCCAGCGCCTGCAGGAGGAACAGTATTTGGGCTTCAGGGAGGAGCTCAGGACCATCAGCTCCGCCTTGGGCACCATCGTAGGGGTGCTGAAGGACATACAGCAGACCTTGAGGGACACTGTGGCACTCCAAGGGGCCCCTGACACTAGCCAGGACGATGAACTGCCCACCACCTCCGCCGGCGCTAGTGGACAGGACGCCCCGCCACAGGACCACCACACCAGCACCCCACCCCCTGCAGACGGACAACCACCACGCAAGCGGTCCCTGAGATCCAGGAACAGGACAGAGCAAGATGGCAAGACACCCGCCAGCAAATGAGACCACCCTGATTGTCCCCCCACCGTCCCACTTTGTTACCCTGTCCATACTTAAACTGCCCCAGCTCCACTTCGTATGCCCAAATGGGCAGTGCACCTGTGAGACTAATAGACTGGACTCTGCCATGGACATTCCTCCACCATCACCCATCACCATTTTACAACCCCCCTCCATTTTTGAGCACTTAAATAAACACCCTTGAACTTCAAAACATTCTGGAGTCACTCTATGACTTTGTAAAATGTATGATCAATGACAGCGTCAAAATGCTTTTTTAGTTGTTAAGGCAACATACCAATGTCACACTTCACAAGTCCTTGAAGGATGCATGCAGATGACCCACGTTGGTAACCACACCTGTGAAACTGTAATGGAAAGGAACAACTCAGTTACCAAATAATCCCATTAAATTACACACTGGATAGAGTAAGACGTGTGACAGTGAATGTAATGTTAAAAATGAAAATGTTCTCACCTGTGTGTCACTGGAAATATTACTGTATGACTGACTCCCTGTTGTCGCTGTCTTCTTCCTCAGCTTCCTCCTCATCACTGTCCACAGGCTCCACAGCTGCCACAAGACCGTCATCTGGACCGTCCTCCTGCAGAAAAGGCACCTGGCGTCGCAAAGCAAGATTGTGAAGCATCGAGCAGGCGATGATGATCTGGCACACCTTCTTCGGTGAGTAGAATAGGGAACCACCTGTCATATGGAGGCACCTGAACTTGGCCTTCAGGAGGCCGAAGGTGCATTCGATCACCTCCTAGCCCGCCCATGGGCCTCATTGTAGCGTTCCTCTGCCCTGGTCCTGGGATTCCTCACTGGGTTCAATAGTCAGGAAAGGATGGGGTAACCAGAGTCCCCTAATAGCCACACACGGTGCCTCGGGAGTTGACCCATCACATCAGGGATGCTGCTATTCCGCAGGATGTATGCGTTAGCACTGAGCCAGGGAACATAGCATTTACCTGCGAGATGTACTGGTCTGCCAAACAGACCATCTGTACATTCATGGAATGATAACTCTTCCGGTTCCTGTACGCCTGTTCACTCCTGTGGGGGGGTACAGAGCAAGATGGCAAGACACCCGCCAGCAAATGAGACCACCCTGATTGTCCCCCCACCGTCCCACTTTGTTACCCTGTCCATACTTAAACTGCCCCAGCTCCACTTCGTATGCCCAGATGGGCAGTGCACCTGTGAGACTAATAGACTGGACTCTGCCATGGACATTCCTCCACCATCACCCATCACCATTTTACAACCCCCCTCCATTTTTGAGCACTTAAATAAACACCCTTGAAGTACAAAACATTCTGGAGTCACTCTATGACTTTGTAAAATGTATGATCAATGACAGTGTCAAAATGCTTTTTTAGTTGTTAAGGCAACATACCAATGTCACACATCACAAGTCCTTGAAGGATGCATGCAGATGACCCACGTTGGTAACCACACCTGTGAAACTGTAATGGAAAGGAACAACTCAGTTACCAAATAATCCCATTAAATTACACACTGGATAGAGTAAGACGTGTGACAGTGAATGTAATGTTAAAAATGAAAATGTTCTCACCTGTGTGTCACTGGAAATATTACTGTATGACTGACTCCCTGTTGTCGCTGTCTTCTTCCTCAGCTTCCTCCTCAACACTGTCCACAGGCTCCACAGGCTCCACAGCTGCCACAAGACCGTCATCTGGACCGTCCTCCTGCAGAAAAGGCACCTGGCGTCGCAAAGCAAGATTGTGAAGCATCGAGCAGGCGATGATGATCTGGCACACCTTCTTCGGTGAGTAGAATAGGGAACCACCTGTCATATGGAGGCACCTGAACTTGGCCTTCAGGAGGCCGAAGGTGCATTCGATCACCTCCTAGCCCACCCATGGGCCTCATTGTAGCGTTCCTCTGCCCTGGTCCTGGGGTTCCTCACTGGGTTCAATAGTCAGGAAAGGTTGGGGTAACCAGAGTCCCCTAATAGCCACACACGGTGCCTCGGGAGTTGACCCATCACATCAGGGATGCTGCTATTCCGCAGGATGTATGCGTTAGCACTGAGCCAGGGAACATAGCATTTACCTGCGAGATGTACTGGTCTGCCAAACAGACCATCTGTACATTCATGGAATGATAACTCTTCCGGTTCCTGTACGCCTGTTCACTCCTGTGGGGGGGTACCAAAGCCACATGGGTCCCATCAATAGCACCTATGACTTTGGGGATTTGTCCAAGGGCATAGAAGTCACCTTTCACTGTAGCCAAATCTTCCACCTCAGGGAATATGATGTATCTCCTTACGTGTTTCAGCAGGGCAAACAATACTCTGGACAGCACGTTGGAAAACGTAGGTTGGGACATCCCTGATGCCATGGCCACTGTTGTCTGAAAAGACCCACTTGCAAGGAAATGGAGCACTGACAGCACCTGCACGTCAGGGGGGATTCCAGTGGGATGGCGGATTGGTAACATCAGGTCTGGCTCCAACTGTGTACATAGTTCCTGGATAGTGGCACGGTGAAACCTGTAGGTGCCGATTAAATGTCGCTCCTCCATTGTCAACAGGTCCACCAGCGGTCAGTACACCGGAGGATTCCGCCATCTTCTCAATTGTCCCAGCTGACGGCGCCTAGGAAGGACAACAGCGAGGATCGAGTCAACTTTTTACCAGGTATGTACCCACAGTTACACAGAACACAACACCAAACACAAAACCCTTCTTGTATGTGTGTTGAGTGTAGGCCTAGCTATGTGTGACGCAGAAGTAAATGGAGCCATGTGGGCCCCTGAAATGGCGGCTGCCTGACCTCTAAACAGGGACAATGGGATTGTGGGGTAACTGCGTTGGCGTTGCACACCGTCGCGGTAGGCGGTCGTAGACCGCGGCGCAATGCTGCATTGGTTAACATTGGACCCTATGGGTCCCAGGAGCCAATGAGGAAGTGCGCCGGCGGTGATGATATGCACCGCCGCGGACGTCACCGCCATTTTCTCTCTGTTCAATCACTAGAGACCTGATCTTCGACAGGAGAGGACCTACACTGCAAGTGCTGCTGTGACCTCGGTCTGGAAGCGACGATGGCTGCTGGGTCTGGGGAAAGGGCCCCTGCCTTCACTGCTCAGGAGTTGGCGAAACTGGTAGACGGGGTCCTTCCCCCAGTACACGCTACTCTACGGTCCTCCAGACCAACAGGTAAGTACACTGGGAGCACGTTGTATGGGCTAGGCCTGGGTGGAGAGGGCTGGTTGGAAGAGGGAAGGGGGCAGACTTCAGGGAACATTAATGCATGTGAATGAATGTGCCACATGGCTAGGGTAGGGAGGGGGTGCCACGCACATTGACGGTGCGGTTGTTAATGACTTCCCTTCTTCCCTTGTGCATGTCATGTAGGTCAGCGCCCACCAGAAGAAGGACATTTGGCGTGCCATCGCCAAGGACATCCAGACCCTGGGGGTCCACCAGAGACGGGGCACCCACTGCCGTAAACGATGGGAGGACATTCGTAGCTGGAGCAAGAAGACGGCAGAGGCTCAGCTGGGGATGGCCTCCCAACGTGGGAGGGGTGCCCGTCGTCCCATGACCCCCCTGATGTTCCGGATCCTGCCGGTGGCCTACCCTGAGTTGGATGGGCGCTTGAGGGCATCACAGCAGACACAAGGGGGTGAGTACAACATCATTCTGCGGACTTTGCGCGCAGTGGAGGGGTCTGGGTGAGGGATGAGTCCTGTGGGTGTACCTAGGCCAGGCAGACATAGGTAGACTAGGCCCCTCCGTAATACAGGCCATGTGGCTCCCTACCCCGCCGCAGTAGAGTGCCAAGTACAGGTATAGATGCCCCTGTGGCATCCATGTGTGCAGAGGTCCACCATAGCCATGTAGGCCTGATCCCAGGAATTGCATCTGTAGAGGCCAGGAGCACGGCGTAGTGCAGGGGGCTGCTGTGTCTGTAGTGTCCGCCAACGGTCGCGGTATGCCATGCACTCAATCTGTCTTTCTTCTGTCTTCCCCCCCACCCTTTTGGTGCTCTCCATGTTCTTTTGTGCATCAGCATCATCAGGCGGAGGTACAGTGGCACCGGAGCACGAGGGAGCTGCATCCCACATGGCCCTGGAGGGCCACACCACGGACTCTGAATGCACCAGTGGGACGGAGGGTGAGGGGAGCTTCATGTCGGCCACCGGATCACCAACCAGCGACACGGACTCGTCCGACGATGGGAGCTCCCTTGTGGTGGCGGCACCATCTGTGCGCCCCACTTCTACAGGTACAGCCGCCACCTCCCCTACCAGCACCGCCCTCCCAGCAGCCCCTCAGCGTTCGCCCCGTGCCCTCTCACCCAGGAGGGTGGGCATCACCTTCGCCCCAGGCACCTCAGGCCCTGCCCCAGTCACCCCTGCTGCCCTCAGTGAGGAGGCCATTGACCTCCTCAGGTCCCTCACTGTTGGGCAGTCTACCATTGTGAATGCCACCCAGGGTGTAGAAAGGAAGTTGCAACACGGTAATGCATTCCTGGAGGGCATTCATTCTGGTCAGGCTGCCCTTCAGCAAACCCTGCAATCTCTGGCCTCAGCACTGATGGCAGCCATTGTCCCTGTGTCTAGCCTGCCCCCTCCAACCTCCTCCACCCAGACCCAATCCCCTGTACCCTAGCCTATCCCAAGCACACCATCAGACCAGCATGCACACACCTCTACACACAAAAGGAGCTCAGGCAAACATATTCACCACACAACCCACAGGCACACACGCAAGCATCACCCACGTGCAGACACAGCAACATCCACTGCCTCCACTGTGTCCCCCTCCTCGTCATCTCCCTCCTCCCTCCCAGTCTCGTCTACACTCACACCTGCATGCACTACATCTACAGGCACCAGGACTCGCACCAGAACACCCAGCACCACACCCCGCTCACCTGCACTCACCACCTCCACTCCCATTTACACGTCCCCTGTGTCCTCTCCCGGTGTGTCTGTGACGCCCCCTCCCAAAGTACACAAACGCGGGCACCCACACACCCAACATCCATTCACCTCACAACAGCCTCCAGTACCTGCACCTGCACCCAAAACCCCTAAAGTGACACCTCCTACAACCACCTCCTCTTCCTCCACTCCCAGACCCCCTCCAACTACCCATCCTAGTGTTCGTCAGAAACTGTCCCTGTGTAAAGTTGACCTTTTTGCCCCCCCCCTCCAATTCATCAATCCCGTCGTAGCGCCTCAGCCAAAAAGCCTCCAATACCAGTGGTGCCTGTTCAAGGTGTGTGGAGTGCACCGGCCACCAGGACTGGCAGTGTTACCCGGAGCCAAGGCACTGGCAGCCCACCCCCTGTAAAGGCTCTGAAATTGGAAAGTGCCCGACGGGACCCTGTGAAGACTCCTGGTGGCAAAACAACTCACAGAGGTTCCAGGGGGATTGCAGAGTCAGCTGTGACTCCTCCAAAGGTGGGGAAGGGCCAGAGGAAGCCTGCACAGCCTAGTGTGAGCAGCACGGCGGAGAAGGGCGGCATCCTTCCCGGCGGTCGGGACGCCACCGCCAGCACCGTCGTCACTGGTCAGGAGACCACCGCCAGAGTCAGTGCCCAGGAGGGCCCAAGTATCGTCACTGGTCAGGAGACCACCGCCAGAGTCAGTGCCCAGGAGGGCCCAAGTATCGTCACTGGTCAGGAGACCACCGCCAGAGTCAGTGCCCAGGAGGGCCCAAGTATCGTCACTGGTCAGGAGATCACCGCCAGAGTCAGTGCCCAGGAGGGCCCAAGTATCGTCACTGGTCCGGAGACCACCGCCACCGCCGGAGTCAGTGCCCAGGAGGGCCCCGGCTGCCACAGCCCGGCTGGGCAATGAGGGAACACCAATGCCCAGTCCAGAGAACATCATGCCACACACCAATGCCCAGTCCAGAGAACGTCATGCAACACACCAATTCCCAGTCCAGAACCGGCATGTTAAAGCACAGATGAACAGTCCAGACACCACCATGGCAAAGAACCGCTGAACAGGGCATGCACCGCCATGGCAAAGCACCGCTGAACAGTCCGGAGACCGCCATGTTAAAGCACCGCTGAACAGTCCAGACACCGCCATAGCAAAGAGCCGCTGAACAGGGCATGCACCGCCATGGCAAAGCACCGCTGAACAGTCCAGACACCGCCATGGCAAAGAACCGCTGAACAGGGCATGCACCGCCATGGCAAAGCACCGCTGAACAGTCCAGACACCGCCATGGCAAAGCACCGCTGAAGAGTCCAGAGACCGCCATGGGAAAGCACCGCTGAACAGTCCAGACACCGCCATGGCAAAGCACCGCTGAACAGGGCATGCACCGGGGAAGAATGAAATGTCCGCCACATCAAGCATCGTTATCCCATGTGCGGGTGGGACAGGGACAGTACAGGAACTTCCACGGGGAGACTAATCCAGTCTGGGCACCAGTCCCCCTCCAGAACCAGTAGAGGCTGTTATCTACTTTGGAAACTGTGGCTTTGCACTCCCCAGGATCGAATAGTGGGCAACCCACCCACTGTAGAGACTTGAGAGACTGTGGCTTTGCACTCCCCAGGATGGTTCAGTGTGCAAGCCACCCACTGTAGAGACTTGAGAGACTGTGGCTTTACACTCCCCAGGATGGTACAGTGGGCAAGCCACCTACTGTAGAGACTTGAGAGACTGTGGCTTTGCACTCCCCAAGATGGTACAGTGGGCAACCCACCCACTGTAGAGACTTGAGAGACTGTGGCTTTGCACTCCCCAGGATGGTTCAGTGGGCAAGCCACCCACTGTAGAGACTTGAGAGACTGTGGCTTTGCACTCCCCAGGATGGAACAGTGGGCATGGAGCCCCGTCGTGGATCTGGCTTTGCACTCCTCCGGCTGAAGTGCCCCACTTTCCCTTCCCCCTGAGGTGCCTGTAGTATTTCTATCTGATGCCCCAGCAGTATTCTCTCCGTGTGTGGACAGGTATCTTTTGTGGGCCTCGCCCATGCATTTTTGGACTAGTGGTGCACGGACATTTATATGTGCATATCTGCACTACTTCTCGGAATGTATATACTTTTGTATGGTTTGCTAATATATCTGTATATTTTTGAGACATGTATATTGATACATTACAATGTTTGGACTGATTTAGTTTTGTCTTTGCTTTCTTCCGGGGGGGTTGTGGGTTGTTGATGTGATTTTTGTGAATGTTTTGGTGTGTGTGTGTTGTAATATGCGAGGGTGGGGTGGGGGTGGGGGTGTTGCATGTGTGTCCCCCTAACTTTTGCCCCCCTCCTCCCCTATGTCATAGGTGCAGTACTCACCGTTGTCGTCACCGGCGCTGGCGTTGGTCTTCGTAGATGAGTAGGAATACAAGGGCCGGTAGGATTTGGAGTTCCGGCTCCATGGAGTCCTCCTTCCTCGTGGGATGTGTTCAGGTGAGCGTTTTCCCATTGCAGAAACTGTTTCCGCCGTGTTTTTATCCACGGAGAATCCGCCCCGGAAAAGGTGGCGGATTGGCGGGTTTTGATACTATGGGCGTACATTGTCTTCCGCCTGTCTGTTGGCGGTGACCGCCACGCTGCTTGTCTGTACCGCCGTGGCGGTCGGAGTGTTAAAGTGGCTGTCTTTGTTGGCGGTTTCCGCCACGGTCATAATTCCAAAATGTTTACCACCGGCCTGTTTGCGGTCTTACCGCCGCTTTAACACCGCCCGCCAGGGTTGTAATGACCACCTAAGCCCCCTAAACCCACAAAGTATAAGAATAAGGAAAGAGGAGGGAGGGGAGGGAATCATGTCCATCAAAATGTCTATAGGTTGGCCCTCCGGAGGGTCCGCTTAATGGACCGCACCCGCTGGTTAATATGGCGAACATCCTGCCGCATGCGACTCATTTTTCTCAGGACATGGTCCATTTTACGCTGCATGTCCACAAAAGCAGCAGGGTCAATAGCTGCAGTTAGGGTGGTCTGTGTGCCAGCTGAAGAAGTGTGGGGCCGTGTAGGGTCAATGTCTGTGGGCTACCCTGCAGGTGGTCCTGTGCTAGGGCCTGGAGCACTTGCTGATGTTGTTGCCACAATGGTCACAGCTGTTGGTGGTGCCACCTGGGTGGTAGTGGTGGTGGTGCTGGTGGTGGCTGTGGTGGGCAAAGACAGGCCACCCTGTGGGAATGCCCTCCAGGCTCCGGAGGCCCGTTCGTTTCTGTATCTGCAGGCCATTCTTCGGTACCCCGACTCTACCTGCAGTATATGCTGGTACCGCATTGCCCGCCTTTGGAATTCCTGCACCTGGATGGGTGTCATATTTGCTGCTGTAAAGACAAATGAAAAAAATTACATTAGGAACTGCATTGTGTGAAATGGCACAAGAAGTAATTCAGACAATACATCTACTGTACATGTAACAGCTCATATCATCATACAGATCATTGAATGTCCCTGAGGAAGTACATGACAGGCCAGCCTACAAAAGTCATATTGCACATAGCACATCCAAACCCTACAAGATAGGTAACAACTGGCATGTTTTGGCATCATAGTTCTGCCAGTTGTCAGCTAACAATCATGCAGCACATACTCCACCAATGCCAGGGCTACAAATGTCATTGTACGGGATGGAAATCTAGGGCCACATGATCTGCAAGTTGTAAATGGACTTGCTAGTATAGTACTCATGTGCTAAACATGAGTGTGTATACTAGGTTCAGACAAAAGATTCATTGATTTACATGTCTGTGTACCAAACTTGTATCATCAGTCCTAGGTACACCATTCACAAACCCATGCCTGTGTTTGAGGGTGGGCGGGGTGTAGAAACAACTAATAATTTCAAACAACAAGGACACCCAGGAAGCTTATGAAAGCTGGACATGTGTTTGGCTCTACACACACACCACAGGTAAGGTGTATCTTCAAATAGGAGACAGCAAATCCTAGACCAATCCCAGCGCCACACATGTCTGGTAATGCAGACCTTTGTCCACTTCATATACTTCCAGTAAGCCATGACTTACAATTAACACAGAGACACAAGAACACCCCTGGCCCTGATTTGTATGCACACCTAGGCCATTGCACTCAAGTGCCACATACTCGTAGCACTACATGTGGAGCTACATTCTGCTAGGAAGTTCAACCTACAGTTTAATAAGTACATTAGTGAATAGGGAAGCAGAAATCTGTGGGTAAGCATTTTGCAGCCCCATTCTGGGAGAACGTGGGTCTGACAGGCTGACTAAATCACAGATCAGGTCCAGTGCGACTCTTTCGGATACAAGTGTTATCCAGATGACTCATCCCCATTCACACTGCGGGGCCTATAGGACTGACCTAGAATCCATAAATAAGACAATAGGATAAGCATTGGCCAACTCTAAAATGGTGAGAAAATGAAATCCCACTCATGGAACAAGACAAATGATGGGCCAGCGCATCACACCTTGCTATGTGTTCAACACACAGGAGTCCATCACACATCACCAGCAAACACAACACATAACAGACATATCAACACTTACTGGAGTTGTCAGGGTCCTCGAATGAAGCCACCTCGCCCACAGTGTAGGGTGCGGGTCCACCTGTAAGGCATGGAAGGGAGAAATGTTCTCAAATTCTGTGCACTGTCCAACAATTCCAAAGACAAATACTATGTGTTAGATTACATAAGTAAGTAAAGCCACTCAGACATGATGATACTGCATCCAATATAGCACGGCTAACATGTACATACCATGGGTCTCCTGTGAAATTTACACACATATATGCACACATGCAGTGGCCCTAACTATCATGCGGTGGCAAACATGCTCCTTCATTAGTGAGCAAACATAAGAATGGAGTGTATTCGTCTCATCATGTGTACCCAAGAGAGACATCAAAAGCCACTTTCCTTGAGGAGTCCATTACCATTCAACCAGACATTGTGGCCATGACAAATTTATGACACACAGGTACAATGTACAGAGGGGCAGGGACAGTTGTAAGTTCTCATGTTGTTACAGTTTCTTCATTTGATGTGGCCCAGCTATGATGAGTTGCACCAACCATAGAGATATGAACCCATGTGCATACCTTTGGCCAGTCATCCCTAAACGAAAGGTGGAACAACAAACACCAAATACCAGTCTAAGATGTTAGCTGAAGGCACCTTTCACTTTTTTCCTATGTCTCCAAATTCATATCTGACATGTATCCGAAATGACGAAGGACCACAATAATCCCTAAGATTTATAGAACTTCCCCGATCGCTTGCCTTACACACTCACCAGACACACATGAGACATATGTTTGGGCCACATTGCTATCATCAATTGACGTGAAGCCTGCACTCATTTTCAGCATCATGTAGTGTTTCGAAAGTCAGTCTAGCTGTTGCGTCAACAAATGTTGGTAATGATTTTGAAAATCTATACCTCACAGGCAAATGTGACCTATATATACATAATTGGCTCCTGATTTGTGTTGCAGTTTGACACAAAGGCAGCACCAACTTACATTAAGCAAAAGTATTCAGTAAGTTTGCAGAGCACTTGCTTCCTGACAGCTAGCAATTGTGGTCCTTAACATAGTCCATCAATGACCCTGTATGTTTCCAAAGCATTCCACACACTCAACAACATTGCTGGCAGATATTGTACAAATCATCTGATGTCACTACAGAGCATTTAATCGTGCACATTTACATAATTTTTACTCACCAACAGGACCACCAATCACAATTCCCAGGTGGTCCAGCAGATCTTGCTCCCTGGAGATGAGGTCAGCCCAGCGGTGCTTCAGCTGGTAGTCATTCCTCTGGCTCCAATACATGCGTTGCAAGTGATGCAAAACCTTTCCCCACCGGAGCCTCCGTGCATCGGTGTGACACCCCTGTATCACTCGCCCACCTGCCTCAATCATAAGGGGGAGGAAATGGCACACCAGCCATATAAAACCCCCAAGCTCCTCTTCACCCATCTTGCCAAGACGTGGCCTACCCAACATCTTAGCACAAAAAAGAGTAATAGGGGATAAAGGAGAACAAAGGAGAATAGGGGGAAAGTAGAATAAGAAAAACATAATCTAAACAACTAAAAGAGCCCAACTATCCCCAAACTATCACTACCCACAACAGACTCACAAAAACAACAAAGACAATACAATACCAGACAATAGTACACAATAAACACTCAGACTGGATACAACAACAATATGTTATTAACAAACTGACAAGTAATGGACCACACAGGAGACAAAAGCACAATTTGACTAGACAAAACTCTGAACACAGCCACACAGTCTAGAAGAATCACAAACTGCAAAGTGAAAGTGAAAGTACCCCCACTGTACATAATCTGTAAACAGGATATCCTATTACATCACTTCCTGCATAAAATGGCCACTGTTTTTATCGTTATGCGTAAAAAAATGTGACGCATACAGTCTGGGCGTCATTTTTTTTGATGCACAGGAGTAAAAATGAGGCCGCATCCATATATATTGAAATAGTGTAACACTTGACCAATTTTCAGCGCATAATGCGTCGCTTTACGGGCATAAGCGTCATTTTTTGATGCTTGTGCGTCATTTTTTGATGCGTATGTGTCAACATTTCAGGGCATTAACTGGGTTTGGGTCATTTTACCATTTTAATGTAATGTTACATTTGTGACACAACTGAGATAGGCTGATTGCACCCACTTTGGTCTTGACGGTGTATGGGCACATGTGAGACATCACACTGCTGCGGACAATTATCCGCTACTTCCTTAACATGATTTTCACTCTTGGCTGACGCACTAGGTGGCCATATGTGTGGCCTACATATATGTATTGCACAAATTGAGCATGTTTGGAGTCAGGAGAGGATAGCAAGGTGGCGCACATAAGTACAATACCTCAATGCCTATGGCTCAATGTGTGTGCATTGGCTACTAATGTAGTTGTTGACCCAGTGTGTGCATCACAAGATGCATTATTGAAAATCTGCTTGTATGACTGTGAAGTCAATGTGTCCTAACCTTAGATGCAAGTCAGTGTGGAAATGAGAGAGGACATGTGTTACTCATACATGTAGCAACATTTGTTGTGTGCACTTCCAAGATTTCGGGTAACGTAGACACCACAAATGACAAAGCATGCACTGGATAGATGGCAGACGCTTGTTCATGTCAATGGTCCAAAAGTTGCCCATCACATGTCCTGGAAATTTGGAAACTGCTTCCTAGGTACTTGTTGGTGAACCCACCGTGAGTCAGGTGCATGTACAGACTAAGTGGGTACCATGTTATTGACACGGAAAGCCAAAGGTGACCCACAACTGTAATTTCACCCCACAGTTGTGGTCATATGAGTGAGCCACAACTCTCCTGTGACAGTGGTGGACCAGCAGACGAGGCAGCACGTGGCCCCATATTTCTAGTGATCAATTGCACAGAGGTGTCTGGTTCATGTGTGTGGGCCAATGTTGATCCTGTATATTTTTAGGGGTCTATATTGTCACAGTTACGTTCAGGTCTCATCATGAGTCAGTGGCAGTTATTCCTGTATCTACTGAGTATCCTTCGGAGATCAATGGAAGTAAAGCCAATGAGGACATGAGAACCTACATGGGGATGGTCCCACCCTGTCACTGCAGACATGTTATGAGGCTGTCAACAGGGCATTCTTGGTGTGCTGTGTGAGATCATATTTCAGGAGTCAGGTTCCGGCAGGTGTCATTACAACATTTGTACACATGTTGGCCTGTAAAGTTCCCACTGCATCTGGGAACATCATAGCCTCTGTGTTGATTAATCTTGCAGCTATTCAGCATGCACAGGCCATCAATATGTAGTGAGCAATCTGATTCAGCGTGTGAACTGTCATGGTCCTAACGTGTGGAATTTTCATGCACATTATCAGAGGTTGCTGGTTCTGCTGGAGGCACCATACACAATCCCTGCATACGGCCCTGGTAAACTGTCACACTTTGTCGTTCATGCATACATGAGACTCAGACAAGGGATAGGCCATGATTTTGGTATTCGAAGACAATTTTACAATTATGGTACAATTAAAAAGCAGATGATGCTATACAATGTATTTGGGAATGCATTGAGGAAGCACCTGACAAAATACCCCCTGAGGAATGTGAGGTTTGGGAAAGCAAGTGTGGTACCTTTAGGGTAACGCACAGACAGGTGCCAGTCAGGCTGACAGGATGCAGGGTCAATCAGGATCCAGCAATTTCACAAGGTACATACTCAGTGGTCTGACTTACACTGGTCGGAGGAAGAACAAGACAGTTGACATGGGAAACTGTGTTTGTCCTGTGTTTTGGATGGTGACACATAAACCCAAGGGCTGTGTTACACGGCTTATTTCCTAGCAATGCATAACAGTGTATTCGACAAAATGGCAACTTTTATGCTGTTCCAAGCATCTGCAAGGGCAGTGCATGTACATATGGGTGGTCTGCATGTCGGTGCTCACAGGTGTGTGCTGCATCAGTTTATCACAAGTCCTGTAGGTGAGATTTGAGTTCAAATGGCCAACAGTACCTTTCACATGGGAAGCAATCTACAGGTGATAACAGGGCTTAGAAACTACAAGCCAGTGTATTAATTGACCTGACGTCCATGCAGTCAGATGTACTATGACAATGGCATACCATAGAAAGGGTGAAGCACACTGGATTACTATTGTTAGTCTGTGTGTGGAGTGGAGGGAATATCTGGGTACACATATTACCATTCCAGGGACCTCTTCAGACATGTGGGGTGAGACCAGGAGCATGGGTGTGTCAGGAGTTAGGAAATGGGCTGACGTGTACATGGAATGTCATGTGCGCAATGCTTGTCATAGGTGTGAAACTTGAGCTGTCTATGTTCTGCTTCTATGGAACTCTAGTCACAGATGTCCTTGCAAAGATAGGTGCTGTATGACTTACTGCTGTCAAGGGTCTGGTCATACATTCCTGTTACCAATGCAATAGCACACCCACTGCCTCATGTATGATGCATTTGTTTCCCTTATAGACTGATGGTGTCTTAGTTGTGTGCCATATGCTGCGATGAAACATGTTGCCAACATGTATGTGTGAAATAGGTGTGGTCCTCTGCTATTGCCCTTCAAAGGTGAAATGTACAGGATGTATGTCATTTACAGTGTGTGTGTATGTGACTGTTGTGTAATACGCATCACAATTGCTTTGGAATGTTCTGTGTCCTGATCGGTATATCAGCAATGCTCCATGAGGCTACACTGTTATTCTAATAGTTAGAGATAAAGGTGAGCAAAAATGAATACCCAGACCATGATATTGTGATTATTATCGGTGTTTATTTACATATGTTGCTACAGTGGTGATGGTGATTTGTTTTAAAAGAAATTGTTCACAATATGTTGGCGCCTACGCAATCCAGCAGCTGTGTTTTGTTGTTCCCCCTCATGTTGCAGGCCAGCATCCTCCTCTTCCTCCTCTTCAGGCATTTGTGGCTCTGGTTCTAATAGGGGAATGTTCCTTCGTATGCAAATGTTGTGCAGGATGGCACATTGTAAAATGATCTTACAGACCATTTCTGGTGAATATAGGAGGCTGTTACCAGTGATGTCGAGGCACCTGAATCACGACTTGAAGATGCCGAAGGTCCTCTCCACTATGGTGCGTGTCCTCCTTTGTGCCTCATTGTAGGCACGCTCTGCTGCAGTGCTTGGGTTGCCAAATGGTGTCATAATCCATGGCTGGATCCCATACCCCTGATCAGCTGAAAAAGAAAATGATTGGGATCATGTTGATGTAGTTTGTCCCATTAATATCACCTTGCATGGCAGTAGTTGTCTTATGTTGTCTGTGACTCTTTTGTGTTATTGTGTTGCTTCATAGCCTTCTAGGATGTACCATCTGCATTGGGTTGTTTCCTTGGCTGAACAAGTTTTGCCTGCTGACCAGTTGTCAGCAGTATGTTTTGAGATTTGCAGTACAGTGTGCACTCCCTAGCATTGTGACTTGTGATACAGGTGTCCCTGTATTTTCACTGGGGGTGAGATGATAGTTCCATACGCAGATTCAAATTGACAGTTGTGGTAACACGTTAGCATCTATGTACCCTGGACATCCCATACCTTTAGACATATGCAATGGATTAATTTAAACATCAGTGAGCTGCTTACATTTTGCAAGGTGACAATTAGCCAAACTTCTCCATATGTTGTGATTTCTGACGTCTTGACATTAGACTGTATGCTAATTTCAGATGTGTGACAGGTTCACTGCAGACCTATCAAACATGGCTAGCGGTGTCACGACCTCAGTGTGTTCCTGTCCACATGTTTCTGCCGTGGTGTATGTGCTGTGTGTCCTAGAGGGTTGCTGTGCAGTGTTTATATAAGTAGGTTTCTGTACTTACCAACAAGTAGTCAATTGCCATATCGTCCATCCTGGAAGTGTTGATTGATGGTAGAGTGACGGAAGATGAATGAGTCATGGACACTCCCAGGATACTTTGCCACAATGTTGGTGATCAATCCTTGGTGATCGACAATGGCCTGCACATTGATGGAGTGTGTGTGCTTCCTGTTGCGGTAGAGGTGTTCAGTTGCAGCAGGTGGCACAAGGTGTTCATGTGTGCAGTCAGTGGCACCAAGGACGTGTGGGAATCCATTAATGAGGTAAAACCCCTGTTTTGTCTCCTGCTGCTTCTGCAGTGTGTTTGGGAAGCAGATGTGGCGGGGTGTGAGTCCAATGATGGCATCCAGTACTCTGGGCAAGAAGGCAGGGAATGATGGCTGTGATATTCCGGCAACCAGGGCGCCAGTGCTTTGAAAGGAGCCTCTTGCCAACATGTGGAGTACAGCTAGCAGCTTGGTTTCTGTTGGGATGGTGCGGGGTGTCAGCAAGGTGGGTGCCAACTGTGGCTCTATGTTGCGCAGCAGCTGCTGAATGGCATGCCAATTCAACCTGTACCTCTGGATGATGTCATGTTCCCCGAGGCCATGAAAGGTTGTCCTGGTGCGGAATATCCTCTCCTGCCTTCTGCGCTGCCTTTGGGGTCCCTGCTGGTGTTGTGGTAGCTGCTGTTGTTGTTGCTGGGCTCTGCGTCTGTGTGCTCGCTGGATGAGAAGCACCTCCATGTGTCCCTTTTGCTGCTCTGCTGTTGCTTTTGTGTGTTCTGATTAAATACAGGTGTGTTTGCCCCATTTTAACGCCTGCCCTGACCCAGGCGTTAATTTTTTACGCAAATCGGGCTGTGCGTCATTTTCTGACTCCGCCTCCCGGCCGTGCTGGATTTTTCCCGGAAGCATAAATACGATGCACGGCCATTTACGTCTTTTTTTGGATGGGAACACCTACCTTGCATATGATTAACGCAAGGCGTTTTCCCGCATCCAAAAAATGCCGCACACAGTGGGATTTTGTCGTCCACGGGCTCGGGCGTCAAAGTTTAAATATGGGGCAAGGTTTGCGCCGATTGTGCGTCAAAATGTTTGACGCACATTCGGCGCAGATGGAGTATAAATATGCCCCTAAGAGTGGGTGGTGAATTGGAATCTGTGAAGTAACTCCTAATACCACACATACCACAATTATGAGTTTAATGATACATTTTATCAGGTCTAACCAGCCAATATTTATCTGGGGAAAAATGTCCATTATGCACCAGAACATGTGGTATTTATCACATCCAAATAAATTTCAACTCAGTCGAGCCTGATTTTATGACATGCAAAAAATATCATACTAATTACTGGGCCACTGATAATGCGGATCTAAAAATATAACCTTTTGCAGTGGGTGAAATTCAGTATCATTAAACTGGGTATCATCTGCTATTACAGTGCTAAGAAAGGGAAAGAGTGAGGCACTATCCCAAAAAAACTAATTGTTGTTCCTAAGTACAGCATCAGAAATATTGCAGGCAAATAAAGTAAAAGTCAAATGCCAAATGCTTAAACAACTAAGGAAGGCAGCATAGAAGAAACTCACATGAACTCTTCATGGTTTGTTGGAGGTAGCATTTTATAAGGCAGAAACCCTGTGCATAAGCTCAAGCGTGGTGTGTGGTAGTTGTAAATGTGGTGAGTTACATACTCTAGGAAGTAGTAGTTTCAGGGGTTTTGAAGTTGGCCATTTCTGCTGGGTCAGTCCCAAACCTTTTTCCTTCCTCTAACTACTTTTCTACTCAATTAGTTTTTGTTGGCCTTAGGACTGTGCACAGCTTACCACTGCTTACCAGTGTTAAAGTGCCTCTACTCAAACCATGGTAACATTGGGTTATACCCAATTGGCATAATTAATTTACTTATAGGTTCCTAGTAAAAGTGCACTATATGTGCCCAGGACCTGTAAGTTAAATGCTACTTGTTTGTCTACTGTTATTCTTGAGCCACCAATTTAAGTAGCTCATTAAACATGTCTCAGGCCTGTTATTGCGAAGCCTGTGTGTGCAGCTTTAACCTGTCATGTCAACCTAGCAAATAAACCTTCTGCTGACCCAAACCTTCCTTTTCACTATATATATATATGAGTCAACCCTGGGGTAGGCCCTGGACACAACAGAGGGCAGAGTGCCATGTATTTAAAAAGTTGGACATGTACTTCTAAGCTTAACATGTCCTGTCACGGTCTGCACGTCTCTTACTGCCGTAGGCTGCAGTCCTTCGGGTGGGGGTGGCACCTGGTTTCTTACTGGTTCTGGACTGGCCAAGATAAGGGCAACCCTTTCTAGTAGCCACGGTGCTGCCAACTGGGGAAAACGCTGAGGCAGACAATACCCTCCAGAAGGAGTCCCAGAAGAAAAATCCAAGGAAAAACCAAAGTAATGGAAAAAAAACTCTATTACAGGAACTCCTGAAAAAGTGGAAAAAACGATTTAAAAAAGGCAAAAAAATTAAGTCAATTCTGTAGGGAAGAAGCAGGAGTGAGTAGAAAACTGAAAACAGGAGCGAGAATCACCACCAAGACGGAAGTGTTTGCAACGCAAAGAAGAAGGAAACTGCAGTGCTTATATACCATGAAACAGGAAGTGACAAAACAGGAAGAACGTACAACACCATCTTGGATTGGGAAAGACCACATAGAAATGAATGAGAAAAAAGACCAAGTAGAAAAGGAAAAGGTAAAAAGTATGCTAGGAAGACAAACATTAAGGAAGAAGAAAATATGGAAGACCAAGAAGAAAGAAGACATGAAGATAGAAGAAAAAGGAGAAAAAAGAAGAAAAAAGAGAAAGGACACAAGTAGGTAAGTAGGAAGGGAAAGTCAGGGAGGCTGCCAGGGGCTGCGGCACGACCCGGAGCATGAAATGTGCCTCCTGGGCCGCGCCGCAGCAAAAAACATCAAATGAGCACAAAAAAAGGGCCACAGCGGTTCCGGTGTCCTGTAATGCAGACTGCCGGCCCGACCCTAGTCCGAAAAAGGGACACCATGGTAGTCCACTTTGTCACATGTCCTTGTAGGGAAAAACTCTTAAATTCATTTATCACTAATGCAAGGCCTAGCTCTCCAATAGGCTAACATTGGAGTTACTTTATTACATATTTTAAGTGTCATTTCCAAATTGGAAGAGATAAGCAGTTCATATTTGGTGTCTCTGGAATCCTAAATCAAAATCCTAAATTACAGTGAAGTCAGACGTAAAATCACAATTCTGCAAATGCCACTTTTAGATAGCTGGCATTTTCTTGCTTTAATCATTTTGTGTCTGCACGCTGTCTCTGGTCACATGACTGGTTGTAGTTGGCAGTTGGGCTTTGTGTATTCCTCATAAACAGCCACACACAGTGGGAGTTTAGGTGTGATTGGATGGGCCATCACTGGCATGGTGGGAGAGAGGAGCTGCCCCCTGCCTCACTTACAGGCTATGTCCTGTCTCCACACAAAGGGCTTAACGACCCTGCATTGTCACTTCAGCCAGCTTGGAGCCAGGACATGGTAAGCAGGGAATTTCCTGCACTTCAAAGACACTCTCTAAAAGCTTCTCCTACCTTCTAGAACCAGGGCATAGATAAAAGCAGGACCTCAGCGACCTACACTTCAGTACACATTTGGACCTGTGGATACTCTTCCAGGAAGAAGGACTGCTGAGCTCTTACAAAGACTGCCACTCTGCTGGCTGCTACTCTGAAGGAGCTGCTGCCTTGCTGTGCTGATCTGTGGCCTGCTGCCCTCTTGCCTGTGGAGGAAGAACTGGACCTGGAGCCCACCTCGAACCCAAGATCTCAGAGTGACTCAAAGGGCTGGTCTGCTGGTCTCCTGATCGAAGCCTCAGGGACATAACAGGCTCCACAACAGCTAGTTCCTGACTCCCAAGAGGTGCCTCTCAGGTCCTGAACCCTTGGATCATCTCTTGAGCTTTTCAGTTCAAAGTTTTGAGTTCTTCACATACGCAAATGAGCTCATTCACACCTGAACCACACCACTCAAACTGAATATCAGTGCAGGCCCCTTCAAACATGCCTCTTTACCCAGCAAGCATTGATCACCCCCGGAAGACTGCGAACATGAAGCACCAGCCAGCCTGCCCACGACCCTGGGCTGCTCCTTACGCTCACCAACCACCACCAGAGATGCTGTCCTTGCTTAAGGCAATTTTCTTTGACATGAACTGGGCTCTTGGCACAAAAAATGACAAGTTAAACCTTTAGTGTGACTTATCTGGGACTGACCCGCACTCCTATGCTTGGCTTGAACTTTTGACTTTGATCCAGTCCAGTGCTACCAGATATCCCTGGTTGGTGTTTTATGCACTATTTTTATAGTTTATTCTTTAAGAATTCATAACTCAGGTTCCACTGATTTGATTTTCGTTCTTTCGGTCTTATTGTATTTGTTAAAATCTGCTCAATTTTTCCAATATGATGTGGAATATCTTTATGTGTGGTGTTTTGACAGTTTCATCATTTGAAATGTTACACAAATACTTTCCAAATTTCCTTTAAGGTAAGCCTGACTGCTCTGTGCCAAGCTACCTGGGGGGTTGAGCATATGTTAATTTGGGGTTTGGTTGTGCCTTACCTTGATTAGGATTGTGGTTGCTGCTTGACCAGGGCTCACAGTCCAGTCAGCCAGTAACTCAGTTTCTAAAAATGTTTAAGACAGAAAAGGAGTGGGTAAAATAGCAACTTTGTTTCCTCACATAATGCATAAACATTTTATGAAGATTGGGCAAATTTAGATGTATTAGCAAACTGCACCTGGCTGGTTTTTCACCTAAAAATTGAATGCAAGATCATGCTTCGCATAAAAAAAGTCACAGAATATACCCGCTGGAAAATCATTTGAGCAGAAAATTTCTTGCAGCCATAGTACACAGCAATTTCCCAGTTCCGATAAGACATTTTCTGCACAATCCAGTTTTACAGGAGAACAAACACTGGCAAAGTAAATAGGTCTTGGTTTGGTTTTATAATGTGGCTACCAATCTGTTTGTTTGCTTGTAAAATCTAATTTAAAGAAAATAGAAGGAAATGTTTCAAAATACTGGTAGAAAAGCAAAATTAGTCGTATGACACCTCAAAAATTGACACTCAATTCAATGTTTTCAATCATTATAAATGGCATGGCACCTTTTTCAATTAGTTTTCAGTCAGGGAACTCTGAACAAAATTTAAAAACAATAAGGAAGTGTTGGAATAGAAAGAGAGATGCTTGTCAAGAAGTGATTTACCTTCAACAGGATTCAGCCATCTGTTAGCCGGTAGTAGCCCATGGAGCAGATTTATGGACCTCCAGGAGCAGCATCATTTTAAATGCACTGGAGTGAGTGGAGCAGATGCCCCTTCTCTCGGTGCCATAAAAGCCTTTGAGTGCCAAAGTTTGTGCATGCATGCAATTTGTGGAACACAGGAAATAAAAAAAGAACAACCCTTAGAGCTTAGTTTTCAGCCATACCTCAGCAAAAATGTTGCTGTTGCTGTGCTTTATAGACAAATTGGTATGGGTAGGAAGCATCACAGCTCTGAGCGTATTTGAGGAAGAGGAGCAGTATATGAGGGAGACCGCTAGATAATACATGCACGCTCCTGGAGTGCTAAATGAAAAATAAAAAAAGTTTTCCTTTAAATGTGAGCAATGGAAGGATACGAGTCAGCCAATCAAAAGGATCATAAAGACGGTGTGCTGCAGGGAAGGGACAAATACTAGAAGAGGAAGGCAGGCCACTGAAAAAGAATCAAGCAAATGAGAGTGAAACTAAAATAAGTGGTAAGCAATTAGCGGGTATAATTCCACTGTAAGTCATCAATAGGTCTTTTGCAAACAGACAGCTTGTTCTGTCTTATAGGCTTGACCTAAAAACAACTAAAAAAAGTATGACCATCAAGTAAGAAAAATTCTGTCAAGTTCAGATAATACACAAGATCACGATCACATAATATTAATTGATATAAGTCTAACAAATATTTGACAACACACACAAATAACACATATGTCCTTCAAAGCCCCTCATGTATTGCTCGTAATTCATATTGGACACTCCTCCTCATGGCTTTTGGGGCCTTTTCTGAATGATGTTAGGATAATCTCTGTAGTGTAAGTAAGGTAGAAGAGAAAAAGGCTCTGTCATGTGATGCTGTAAGACTGGGGTGCTTCCGGGTGGTCAGGAGATGCTGGGTCGATGAGTGGCTGAGATGTTGGAGGAAAATACTGCTGATGGAGTAGAGACAAGGCAAGTAATGGTCTGCTCAAAAGGTGAGAATTTAGAATGTGAAGCATTCCCTGATGTGAGTTGAGAGGAGTCCTGCTGAAAACTACAGTAAGAGCCGTAGGTGGCCCAGAGTTGCTGAAGAGAGTACATGTTGTGAATTTGAGAACGGTGTCACGAAGAACAAAGGACTATTGGGTGGGCCTATTAAAAGTCTATAAATGTAATCAAGTTTGCAGAGTGCAAGGTGATTTATTAGTGCTTTATCTGAGAGGACAGAGAACTACATTCGGATTATGGTAAGTATTACCTGAAGCCACTGGGACTGTGCCACTATGGAGACCAAATTATGTAGAATGTTACATTAATTATGCAACAAGAAAAGTTAAATTATGCAGCATAATGCATCCGATTCCGTATCAGTGTTATCTGGCTAGTTTGTCATTTCATTTCACATTTATTCTGCCTGAGACATTTTTACCTCATGAGTACCAGTTTAGCACATGAGCACAGTAATCCGCGACAGAAAGGATACCAGTTATGCCAGACAAAGGTACATATTTATACTTGGCTTGTGCCGAATTAGTGCCAACAATTTTGACGGTAAAAGGACGCATAGCTAACTCCATATTTATATTTTGAAACTAGACCCTTCTAGCGTCAAAATCTTGGAGTTAGCGCCATTTTTAGAATTCGCGAAACCACTGTGCATCAAGGAGATGCAAGATAGACGTTCCCGTTCTAAACACAACGCTAACCCTCTAGCGCCATATTTATCCCCAACGCAAAAATGGGACAAGTGAAGGAAGTGCACTGAAAAAATGATGCGAAGTCCAATTAGTGACAAAAATTAATGGCTGGTCAGACCCAGCCGTTAAAAAGAGGATCACACACCACCACTCATAGAAAAAACCCAGAAGGAGCCTTGAAAACTGCCAGGACAACATGGAAGTGCTACTGCTCCAGCTTGTTACACGTCGCAGACATCTGCAAAGACAGCAGATCCAACCACCAGCACTGCAGCAACCTCAAACCCCATCACAACTGCCACAAAGGCAGCGTAGAAGGAGGGAGAGAATTTTCAGACAGTGAATCACCATCCTAGGAATGAGGGGAAAATATGTGGTCTGGATGTACAGACTCAGCCGGGAGCCCATCATACGCCTTCTGCACCTGATTGCGCCACACATCATGACAAGGCTACAAACTCCCCATAACATCCCACCCATTACAAAACTCCCCGCTGTCTTCAACATGATGGTATCAGGATCATTCCAGACAACAGGTGCTTTAGTGGCTGGTATCTCCCAGTCATCCTTCTCCATCTGCCTATCAAAGGTTCTGGACGCAATCCCACACCTCACGCCACAACACATCTATTTCCCAAACACCCAGCAGCTGCAGCATGAGGCCAAGCAAGGTTTCTATCAGATAGCTGGATTTCCACATGTGCTGGGTGCAATGGACTGTACCCATGTCCAACTGGTGCCACTTGCAGGAAAGGAACACCTCTACAGGAACCGCAAGCACACACATTCCATCAATGTGCAGGCTAGTGTGGACCACCATGGGCTCTTCACAAACATCCTGGGGAAATATCCCAGCAGCGTCCATGACCCATACATCTTTCGCCATGCACCATCAACCAGAAGTTCCAGGATTGGGAATATGGCAATGGGCTACTCATAAGTAAGTCACCATACCAATCATACCACACAACACACCAACCATCAAGGACAAACCAGACAGACTCAACAAGAAATACACATGGGCAAGGCCACAGAGATGTACAAGCAACAACACATAAGCCACATGCCACACCACACTACATACATTGCATGTCACAAACGCATGCACCCAAATCTACATAACATAGCACCACCCTGACTGGCAAACCACATGTGGACAGATGGAGCCAAGTTTCCTTTGCATGCAAAGGCTGCTCACAAATCACTACAAGTTTCCAGGGGTTGACAACTAAATACAGATCACACAAATATTACACCACACAAAGAAGTGCTCAGCTATGTCAATGGCATAGACTATGGTCATGTTGAGGAAGTCACACATAGGCACAGTCTCACGTAACTCATGGTGTGTAAGCCTTGGGCAGAACCTAAAACCAATGCCACCCAAGTGGTGCCATAACTAAGTATACATCAGCTGCACATACCTGTAGTGTTCACATACATCTGTCTGCTGCATTGTGTCCCACACATACGTATACAAAAATATTTGCTATTGAAGATCATTAGGTTGAATCATGGGAAATGAGGCAGCACCTATTCCAGTGTCACTTCACATGCGCCCATTGTGCCCACTAAGAACACCATGTCTGTTTCAACTATCAGAAAGGCTCCACCATGGTCTTGTGTCTGTGAAAAAATCACAAGCATTCATTGATGACAAAGTTGGATGCGGTAGGTAAGTAGTGAAGATACCTGACCTTATGTGCACCAGACTAAGAGACCCATGTGAAAAATAGCTGTGCTCCCTCCCAATGCCAGCACTGTGCATGTGTTGAAAGTGTCTGTCAGAAATCATGTAACAGAAGGCAGGCAAAACTTCTGCAAAAAATTACTTCATCCTACCAATGTGGGACACACACTCACGTACACTTCATGGCTGGCACAACCATCATCTGCCACAAAGGGTCACTAGGGCACAGATATTTAAGGAAAATAACAGAGTGCAACACTGTGCCAAAACAGGCTGCGCCGCCGACCTTCATTTACACAACGCAGGGATGCGCCTAATTTAATAGTATATGACACCCAGCAGTGCTTGCACAAAAATTAGCTGCCAGCACCAACCCAGGCATCCTTGCACCATTGTGCATCAGTTGTACATGTGGGCACATAATGAGATAAGGAGTGGCCCCTTGTAACACATAGGTGGTCATTACAACCCTGGCGGTCAGTGTTAAAGCGGCGGTAAGACCGCCAACAGGCCGGCAGTAAAAAATGTGCAATTACGACCGTGGCGGAAACCGCCAACAAAGACAGCCACTTTAACACTCCGACCGCCACGGCGGACAAACAAACAGCTTGGTGAACACCACCAACAGACAGGCGGAGGACAATGTACCGCCCACAGTATCACAACCTACCAATCCGCCACCTTTTCCGGGGCAGATTCACCGCGGAAAAAAACACGGAGGAAACAGGACTGCGAAGGGAAAACGCTCACCTCTACACACCCCACGAGGAATCCGGACGCAATGGAACCCGAGCTCCAGATCCTGCCAGCCTCATCTTCTTGCTCCTCTACCAGGAGCACGAACGCCGGTGGCGAAGACAGCGGTGAGTACTGCACCTATGACATAGGGGAGAGGGGAGGGAAAAAACTGGGACACACACACGCAACACTCCCACCCCCACCCTCACCCACTACAACACACACACTAATACAGCATGACACATTACAGTTACACCCACCAAACCCCCCGGAAGAATGCAAAGACAAAAGCAAATGAGTGTAACCATTGTAATATATGAAAATCTAGGATGCAAAAATATATATGCACTATAAACAAATTTATACACCAAGAATAGTAGTCCAGGTAGTGCTCCATTGAAGTCCGTGGAACACTGGGCCCACACGGCATGGGCGAGGCTCACACTCAATCCCCAAACATGATGGAGAGAACACTGCAGGGGCATCAGATAGCAATAAAACAGGCACCTCAGGGGGAAGGGAAAGGGAGGGCACCTCAGCCGGTTGAGTGCCGACGCCAAATCTACGAGGGGGCTCCATGCCCACAGTTCAATCCTGGGGAGTGCAAAGCCACAGTCTCACAAGTCTCTACAGTGGGTGGTTTGCCCACTGTTCAATCCTGGGGAGTGCAAAGCCACAGTCTCACAAGTCTCTACAGTGGGTGGGTTGCTCACTGTTCAATCCTGGAGAGTGCAAAGCCACAGTCTCTATAGTGGATAGCAGTCTCCACTGGTTCTGGAGGGGGCTTTGTGCCCAGAGTGCTTCATCCTGCCAAGGACTGAGGTAGTGGATGCCTTCCTCCACTGGTTCTGGAGGGGGCTTTGTGCCCAGAGTGCTTCATCCTGCCAAGGACTCAGGTAGTGTATGCCTTTCTCCACTGGTTCTGGAGGGGGCTTTGTGCCCAGAGTGCTTCACCCTGACCAGGACTGAGGTAGTGGATGCCTTTCTCCACTGGTTCTGGAGGGGGCTTTGTGCCCAGAGTGCTTTATCCTGCCAAGGACCGAGGTGGTGGATGTATCTCTCCACTGGTTCTGGAGGGGGCTTTGTGCCCAGAGTGCTTCATCCTGCCAAGGACTCAGGTAGTGGATGCCTTTCTCCACTGGTTCTGGAGGGGGCTTTGTGCCCAGAGTGCTTCACCCTGCCAAGGACTCAGGTAGTGGATGCCTTTCTCCACTGGTTCTGGAGGGGGCTTTGTGCCCAGAGTGCTTCATCCTGCCAAGGATTCAGGGAGTGGATGTATCTCTCCACTGGTTCTGGAGGGGGCTTTGTGCCCAGAGTGCTTCATCCTGCCAAGGACTCATGTAGTGGATGCCTTTCTCCACTGGTTCTGGAGGGGGCTTTGTGCTCAGAGTGCTTCATCCTGCTAAGGACTCAGGTAGTGGATGCCTTTCTCCACTGGTTCTGGAGGGGGCTTTGTGCCCAGAGTGCTTCATGCTGCCAAGGACTGAGGTAATGGATGTATCTCTCCACTGGTTGTGAAGGGGGCTTTGTGCCCAGAGTGCTTCATCCTACCAAGGACTGAGGTAGTGGATGACTTTCTCTACTGGTTCTAGAGGGGGCTTTGTGCCCAGAGTGCTTCATCCTGCCAAGGACTGAGGTAGTGGATGTATCTCTCCGCTGGTTCTGGAGGGGGCTTTGTTCCCAGTGTGCTTCATCCTGCCAAGGACTGAGGTAGTGGATGCCTTTCTCCACTGGTTCTGGAGGGGGCTTTGTGCCCAGAGTGCTTCATCCTGCCAAGCACTGAGGTAGTGGATGCCTTTCTCCACTGGTTCTGGAGGGGGATTTGTGTCCAGAGTCCTTCATCCTGCCAAGTACTCAGGTAGTGGATGCCTTTCTCCACTGGTTCTGGAGGGGGCTTTGTGCCCAGAGTGCTTCATTCTGCCAAGGACTCAGGTAGTGGATGCCTTTCTCCACTGGTTCTGGAGGGAGCTTTGTGCCCAGAGTGCTTCATCCTGCCAAGGACTGAGGTAGTGAATGTATCTCTCCACTGGTTCTGGAGGGGGCTTTGTGCCCAGAGTGCTTCATCCTGCCAAGGACTGAGGTAGTGGATGCCTTTCTCCACTGGTTCTGGAGGGGGCTTTGTGCCCAGAGTGCTTCATCCTGCCAAGGACTGAGGTAGTGGATGTATCTCTCCACTGGTTCTGGAGGGGGCCTTGTGCCCAGAGTGCTTCATCCTGCCAAGGACTCAGGTAGTGGATGTATCTCTCCACTGGTTCTGGAGGGGGCTTTGTGCCCAGAGTGCTTCATCCCGCCAAGGACTCAGGTAGTGGATGTCTTTCTCCACTGGTTCTGGAGGGGGCTTTGTGCCCAGAGTGCTGCATCCTGCCAAGGACTCAGGTAGTGGATGCCTTTCTCCACTGGTTCTGGAGGGGACTTTGTGCCCAGAGTGCTTCATCCTGCCAAGGTCTGAGGTACTGGATGTATCTCTCTACTGGTTCTGGAGGAGGCTTTGTGCCCAGAGTGCTTCATCCTGCCAAGGACTGAGGTAGTGGATGCCTTTCTCCACTGGTTCTGGAGGGGGCTTTGGGCCCAGAGTGCTTCATCCTGCCAAGGTCTGAGGTAGTAGATGTATCTCTCCAATGGTTTTGGAGGGGGCTTGTGCCCAGAGTGCTTCATCCTGCCAAGGACTCAGATAGTGGATGTTTTTCTCCACTGGTTCTGGAGGTGGCTTTGTGCCCCGAGTGGTTCATCCTGCCAAGGACTGAGGTAGTGGATGTGTCTCTCCACTGGTTCTGGAGGGGGCTTTTTGCCCAGAGTGCTTCATCCTGCCAAGGACTGAGGTAGTGGATGCCTTTCTCCACTGGTTCTGGAGGGGGCTTTGTGCCCAGAGTGCTTCATCCTGCCAAGGACTGAGGTAATGGATGTATCTTTCCACTGGTTCTGGAGGGGGCCTTGTGCCCAGAGTGCTTCATCCTGCCAAGGACTCAGGTAATGGATGTATCTCTCCACTGGTTCTGGAGGGGGCTTTGTGCCCAGAGTGCTTCATCCTGCCAAGGACTCAGGTAGTGGATGCCTTTCTCCACTGGTTCTGGAGGGGGCTTTGTGCCAAGAGTGCTTCATGCTGCCAAGGACTCAGGTAGTGGATGCCTTTCTCCACTGGTTGGAGGGAGCTTTGTGCCCAGAGTGCCTCATCCTGCCAAGGACTCAGGTAGTGGATGCCTTTCTCCACTGGTTCTGGAGGGGGCTTTGTGCCCAGAGTGCTTCATCCTGCCAAGGACTCAGGTAGTGGATGCCTTTCTCCACTGGTTCTGGAGGGGGCTTTGTGCCCAGAGTGCTTCATCCTGCCAAGGACTGAGGTAGTGAATGTATCTCTCCACTGGTTCTGGAGGGGGCTTTGTGCCCAGAGTGCTTCATCCTGCCAAGGACTGAGGTAGTGGATGTATTTCTCCACTGCTTCTGGAGGGGGCCTTGTGCCCAAAGTGCTTCATCCTGCTCGTGACGGGCTCAGTAGCGTCAGTGCCCTTGGCGCTCATGGGCCAGCGGTGCTTGTTGCGGCGGTGTCCTTGGCAGCAGTGCTTGTTGCGGTCGTGTCCTTGGCAGCGGTGCTTGTGGGGGCGGGGTCCTGTTCAGCGGTGCTTGTTGCGGTGGTGTCCTTGGCAGCGGTGCTTGTGGCGGCGGTGTCCTGTTCAGCGGTGTTTGTGGCGGCGGTGTCCTTGGCAGCGGTGCTTGTGGCGGCGGGGTCCTGTTCAGCGGTGCTTGTGGCGGCGGGGTCCTGTTCAGCGGTGCTTGTGGCGGCGGGGTCCTTGGCAGTGACACAGCTGCTGGCGGTCCTGTCTGGCCCAGCGTGGCTGGTGCTAGCGGTCCTTCATGTCCCAGCGGGGCTGATGCTGGCGGTCCTGTCCTGGGCAGCTGGGCTGGTGCTGGCGGTTGCCTCCTGGGTAGCAGGGCTGGTGCTGGCCTCCTGGGCAGCAGGGCTGGTGCTGGCAGTTTCCTCCTGGGCAGCTGGGCTGCTGCTGGTGGTGGCCTCCTGGGCAGCAGGGCTGGTGCTGGCGGTGGCCTCCTGGGTAGCAGGGATGATGGCGGTGGCCTCCTGGGCAGCGGGGATGATGGCGGTGGTCTCCTGGGCAACGGGGATGATGGCGGTGGCCTCCTGGGCAGCGGGGATGATGGTGGTCCTCTCCGCCGTGCTGCTCTTCCCAGACTTGCTGACTTTCTTGTGGCCCTTCCCCACCTTGGAAGGTGTTGCAGCTGACTCCACACTCCCACCTGTACCCCTGGGAGCGGCTTTGGTGGCTGGAGTCTTCCCCCTCTCCCGCCGGGCACTGGCCAACTTTTGATGCTTGACAGGTGGGGGACTGTCCGTGCTGTGGCTCTGTGCCACACTGGCTGCCCTGGTGGCCGGTGCACTCTAGATTACGGTGACTACTGGCACCACTGGTCCCGGAGATGTTGTGGCTGAGGTGCTAGGTTGGGACCTGGAGAGTCAGGCCCTAGGAGACGGACGGGGTGGGGGAGGTGAGGGAAAGAGGTCAAGGTTGGACAGGAAAAGTTTCTTGGGAACACTGGGATGGGTAGCTGGAGGGGGTTTGGGAGTAGAGGAAGAGGTTGTGGTTGTAGGAGGTGTTCGTTTGGTGACTTTGGGTGAAGGTGCATGCGCTGGAGGCTGTCGTGAGGTGGATGGCTGTTGGGTGGGTGTGTACCTGCTTTTGTGTATCTTGGGAGGGGGCATCACAGACACACTGGGAGATGACACAGGGGAAGTGTGAATGGCAGTGGGGGTGGTGACTGCACGTGAGCAGGGTGTGGTGGTGTGTGTGCTGGTAATGGAAGTAGTGGCTGTAGATGTAGTGCATGCAGGTGTGAGTGGAGATGAGACTGGGAGGGAGGAGGGAGACGAGGAGGAGGGGGACACAGTGGAGGCAGTGGATGTTGGTGTGTCTGCATGTGTGTGATGCTTGCGTGAGTGCCTGTGGGATGTGTGTTGCTTATGTTTGCCTGAGCTTCCCTTGTGTGTTGAGGTGTGTGCATGCTGGCCTGAAGGTGTGCTGGGGATAGGCTGAGGTAGAGGGGATTGGGTCTGGGTGGAGGAAGTTGGAGGGGGGAGGCTAGAGACAGGGACAATGGCTGCCATCAGTGCTGAGGCCAGAGACTGAAAAGCTCGCTGAAGGGCCGCTGACCAGAATGAATGCCCTCCAGGAAAGCATTTGTTTGTTGCAACTGCCTTTTTACACCCTGGATGGCATTCAAAATGGTAGATTGCCCAACAGTGAGCGACCTGAGGAGGTCAATGGCCTCCTCACTGAGGGCAGCAGAGGATGAATGGGGCAGGGGCTGAGGTGCCTGGGGCGAAGGTGATGCCCACCCTCCTGGGTGAGCGGGCACGGGGCAAAGGCTGAGGGGCTGCTGGGAGGGCGGTGCTGGCAGAGGGTGTGGCAGCTGTACCTGTAGATGCGGGGGCACAGATGTTGCCGCCACCACAAGGGAGCTCCCATCAGAGGACGAGTCCGTATCACTGGTGTTAGCTCCTGTCCCCGCCGTGGAGCTCCCCTCGCCCTCCGTCCCACTGGTGAACTCCGAGTCCGTTGTGTCGCCCTCCAGGGCCATGTGGGATGCAGCTCCCTCCTGCTTCGGTGCCACTGCTCCTCCGCCTGATGATGCTAATGCACACAAGAACAGGGAGACCACAAAAAGGGGGGGGGGACAGAAGAAAGACATGTTGAGTGCATGCATTACCGTGACCGTTGGTGGACACGACAAACACAGAAGCCCCATGCACTACGCTGCAAACTTGGGGTCCACTGTTCAGTCCCTGGGACATGGCCTACAAGGCTTTGGCCGACATCTGCACACATGGATGACACAGGAGCCTGACTAGGTGTACTTGGCACTGTACACAGGTGGGGTGCGGTGCCACAGGGTCTGCCAGAACAAGGGGACCTAACTAGCACACTCGCCCTAGCCTAGGGAATCCCACAGCCCACCCCCCCACCCCCCCACCCAGACACCTCCACTGCACGCAAAATCAGCAGAATGAGAGTGTACTCACCCCCTTGTGGCTGCTGTGATGCCCTCAAGCGCCCATCCAACTCCGAGTATGCCACCGCCAGGATCATGAACATCAGGGGGGTCATGCTGCGAAGGGCACCCCTCCCACGTTGGGAGGCCATCCCCAGCTGGGCCTCCGCCGTCTTCTTGCTCCAGCGGCGAATGTCCTACCATCTTTTACGGCAGTGGGTGCTCCGTTTGTGGTAGATTCCCAGGGTCCGGACGTCCTTGGCGATGGCACGCCAAATATCCTTTTTCTGGTGGGCGCTGACCTACATGAATTGTACAGGGGGAAAAGAAAGTTATTACCAACTGCACCATCACAGTCATTGGCCCCCATCCCTACCATTGCCATGTGGCACATGCACTCACCGTCGTTTCATGCACGCCTCAATCTCCCCCTCCCATCTTTCATCCACCCCACTCCACACAGGCAAAGCCCATACAGCATGCTCCCAGTGTACTTACCTGTTTGTCTGGAGGACCGTAGAGTATCGTGTACTGGGGGAGGACCCCATCCACGAGTTTCTCCAACTCCTCCGATGTGAAGGCAGGGGCCTTTCCCCAGACACACGAGCCATTGTCTCTTCCAGACCGAGGTCACAGCACCACTTGCAGTGTAGGTCCTCTCCTATCGAAGATCAGGTATCGAGTGATTGAACAGATAGAAAATGGCGGTCACGTCCGCGGCGGTGCGTACCGTCACCGCCGGCATACATCGTCATTGGCTCCTGGGACCCATAGGGTCCAATGTTAACCAATGCAGAATTGCGCTGCGGTCTTCGACCGCCTACCGCGACGGTGTACGACGTCAGCGCAGTTACCTCACATCCCATTGTCCCACTTCACAGGTCAGGCAGCCGCCATTTCAGGGGCCCACAGGGCTTAATTTGTAACTGCGTCACACATACCTAGGCCTTGCCTCAACACTCATACAGGCCAAATTTTGGATTATGATGTGTGTTCTATGTAAGCTGTGTGTTCTTACCTCTGAGTTGGTTGACTCTGTGCTCGCTGTTGTCCTTCAAAGGCACCGTCCGCTGGGACATGTGAGGAGATGGCGGCATCCTACGGTGTACAGACCGCTGGTGGACCTGTTGACAATGGAGGAAAGACATGTGATCATCACCCACAGGCTTGATCGTGCCACAATCCTGGAACTGTGTGCCCAGCTGGAGCCGGACCTGATGTCAGCTATCCCCCACCCCACAGGAATCCCCCCTCGAGTGCAGGTACTGTCAGTACTCCATTTCCTTGCAAGTGGGTCATTTCAAACAACAGTGGCCATAGCATCAGGGATGTCACAGCCTATGTTTTCCAACGTGTTGTCCAGAGTGTTGTCTGCCCTGCTGAAACACATGCAGAGCTACATCGTTTTCCCTCAGGTGGAGGATTTGCCTACAGTGAAAGGTGACTTCTATGCCCTGGGACATATCCCCAACATCATAGGTGCCATTGATGGGACACATGTGGCTTTGGTACCCCCCACAGGAGTGAACAGGTGCACAGAAACCGGAAGCGTTCTCATTCCATGAATGTGCAGATGGTGTGTTTGGCAGACCAGTACATCTCCCATGTTAATGCCAAATTCCCTGGCTCAGTGCATGACGCTTACATCCTGCGGAATAGCAGCATCCCTTATGTGATGGGGCAACTCCAGAGGCACCGTGTGTGGCTATTAGGTGAGCACCTGGAAGCAAGTCTGTGGGAATGGTTGTCTGGGTCTGGGGATATCCCTACAGGTTAGTGTGTGTCTAACAGTTGTCCCTCGCCATTTGCAGGTGACTCTGGTTATCCCAACCTTTCATGGCTACTAACCCCAGTGAGAAATCCCAGGACAAGGGCAGAGGAACGCTACAATGAAGCCCATGGGCGAACTCGGCGGATTATAGAGCGGACCTTCGGCCTCCTGAAGGCCAGGTTCAGGTGCCTCCATATGACAGGTGGATCCCTATTCTACTCACCAAAGAAGGTGTGCCAGATCAACGTGGCCTGCTGTATGCTTCACAACTTAGCTTTGCGACGACAGGTGCCTTTTCTGCAGGAGGATGGTCCAGATGGCGGTGTTGTAGCAGCTGTGGAGCCTGTGGACAGTGAAGACGAGGAAGCAGAAGAAGAGGACATCGACAACAGGAACTCGGTGATCCTGCAATATTTCCAGTGAGACACAGGTAAGAATACAAACCTGCTTACTACATTTACTTTAACACTACTACCTCTCTACTGTCTGTCGTTTTCACCCAGTGTATGGTCACTGAGTTGTCACTTTCCTTACGATTTCACAGATGTGGGTCCCACTGTGTAACATCTGCTTTGTTTCCTCATGAACTAGAGCTGTGTGACATAGGTATGTTGACATTACATTTGAAAGAGCATTTTGACACTGTAATTGCTAATACACTATTTCGAAATCACAGACTGACTCCAGATTGTTTTGTGCTTCAAGGGTGTTTATTTAAGTGCTCAATATTGGAGGGGGTTGTAAAATGGTGAGGGGTGATGGTGGAGAAATGTCCATGGCAGAGTCCAGTCTATTAGTCTCACAGGTGCATTGCCCAAATGGGCATAGGAAGTGGAGCTGGGGCAGTTTGAGGATGGACAGGGTGACAAAGTGGGACAGAAGGATGACATTCAGGGTGGTCTCATTTCTAGGCGGGGGTCTTGGCATCGTTCTCTGTCCTGGATCTCAGGGACCGTTTGCGGGGTGGTTCTCCCTCTGCAGGGGGTGGGGTGCTGGTGTGGTGGTCATGTGGCGGTGCCTCCTTTCCACTAGCGCAGGCGGAGGTGGTGGGCAGTTCATCATTCAGGCTAGTGTCAAGGGCCCCTTGTTGTGCCACAGTGCCCCTCCTGGTGTTGAGGACTTCCTTCAGCACCCCCACGATGGTGGCCAGGGTGGAATTAATGGATCTGAGTTCCTCCCTGAAGCCCAAATACTGTTCCTCCTGCAGCCGCTGGGTCTCCTGAAACTTGGCCGGTACCGTTGCCATCGTCTCCTGGGAATGGTGGTATGCTACCATGATGTTGGAGAGAGCCTCGTGGAGAGTGGGTTCCCTTGGCCTGTCCTCCCCCTGTCACACAGCAGCTCTCCCAGTTCCCCTGTGTTCCTGTGCCTCCTTCCCCTGGACCGTGTGCCCACGGCCACTGCCCTCAGGTCCCTGTTGTTGTTGGGGTGGTGGGTTAGCCTGGGTTCCCTGTAGTGGTGGACACACTGCTGATTGACGTGTCCTGGGGACAGAGGTATGGGCCCGCTGGGTGGGTGCTGTGCTGGTGTTTCCAGAGGGGGGAAGCTCTGTGGTGGCCTGTGACTGTGTGAGGGGAACCGATTGTCCAGAGGTCCCCGATGAGCCGGGCTGGTCATCTAGATCCAGTTGGACAGAGGTGCTGTCATCACTGTGGGCCTCTGCTGTTGGTGGTGTGGACATGTGTGGACCCTCCTGTCCAGTGACGTTGGGTAGGGGTCCTGCAGGGGTATAAAAGGATGTTTGTTACATCTGTGTGTGTCATGGTGTGCAACGGGTGGGTGACCGTGTACCCCAGTGCTTGCATTCCTGTGTGGGTCCTTGTGTGATGGTGGTTTAGGGGGGTGTATGGGTATGTGCAGTGGCCATGCTTTGGTGATGGGTGTCCAAGCTTTGTTGTTGCATGCAGGGCTTGGTGTTAGGATGTGTGGTTTGTGATGTTGGGACATTTGTGAGGAGTTGGAGTGATGGGGGTGGGGGTGAGGGTGGGGGTATGTGATAGCATGCAAGTAGGGTGGGGGATGAAGTAGTTAAAGCTTTGACTTACCAGAGTCCATTCCTCCATCTACTCCTGCAAGGCCCGGAGGATGCAGAATCGCCAAGACCTGCTCCTCCCATGTTGTTAGTTGTGGGGGAGGAGGTGGGGGTCTGCCGCCAGTCCGCTGAACCGCAAGGTGGTGCCTTGAGACCACGGAACGCACCTTCTCCCGTAGGTCATTCCACCACTTCCTGATGTCATCCCTATTTCTTGGGTGCTGTCCCACTGCGTTGACCCTGTCCACTATTCTGCGCCATAGCTCCATCTTCCTAGCTATGGAGGTGTGCTGCACCTGTGCTCCGAATAGCTGTGGCTCTACCCGGACAATTTCCTCCACCATGACCCTGAGCTCCTCCTCAGAGAACCTGGGGTGTCTTTGTCGCGCCATGGGGTGGTGTGGGTGATGTGTGGGGTGGTGTGGGTAGTGATAAGTGGGGTGATATGTAGTGGTGTGTTGTGTGAGGTGCATGGAAGTAATGTGGGTGATGGTATTGTGTGCCTGTGGATGCTTGGTAGTTGTTTGTAGTGTCGCTCTCTGGCCTTCTCTCGGTAATTTTGTCATAGGGGTTTGTGGGCGATGTGGGTGTGTGTTTTATTTTGTAATGGGTGTGTGGGAGTGGTGTGTGTATGTGTATCAGGTGTGTGTATTTCGAATTGTCCAATGTGGCTGTGTTTTGTAAGAGTGTGTGTATTTTGAGCGCGGCGGTGTGTACCGCCAATGGAATACCACGTTTGAAAGACCGCTGCGTGAATTCGTGTGTCGTGATAGTGTGGGCGTATTTCTGTTGGCGTGACGGTGGAGGTTTTGTTTTCGCCAGTTCATCACTGACCTTTGATGTGGCGGACTTCTGTGGGTGTCTCAATTTTGGCAGATTCCGAGCAGTGGGTCATAATGACCGTGGCAGAATTCCGCTGCCGCAGAGGTGTGTTGGCGGTCTTCTGCATGGCGGTAAGCGGCTTTTGCCGCCAATGTTGTAATGACCCCCATAATCAGGGAAGGTCTTACACCAGGACATATGAATGTAGATTTACCTGACCTTAGAACAGCAGGTTGGTAGTTAGCAGCCCCACAATGATATGGGCCACACCTTGACTCTATAATGAGTGATCGGGCTATGATATATCACCAGGGGTGTTGAGGAGATGGATAGCATGCCCAAGCCCCCTACTGCCAAGGGATAAAGTTAATTCAGACCTGTAGAGGCACATGATCCTCACAAGTTAGATGACACAAATGTTGATGAGGGTTGTATTTGTTACTGTTAGCTATGGGCCCTTTTGATTTACTATGTATTGCCGTCATCTCACTCACATGTACATGATACTGGTGATGACTGGTTGGTCTTAGTCATAGATGAGGATCAAGTCATTGGTGTGGAATGTGTGTGGGACTGGATGTGTTAGTCGCTGTTGCAGTATAAATTTAAACTCTGTACAAACTCCACCCAATGCTGATACTAATGTGTGCTTGTCCTCAAATTTCAGCTGCCACCATGACTCTTGAGCAGAGGCGCATGTTCATGAAAAGGGCAGACCATTACCGCCACATCCTTCAAGTGGAAGCGGGATACTGCAGGATGGCAATTGGCTGACCACTAGAGAATGTTAAAGTTCATAAAGAAAAAAAGAACAAAAAAGAAAAAAATAAACTTTAGGACTATTTGGACTACCTCTCAGTTCCTTCCCATCCCTATTGTGGTTTTGTTAGTTTTGGTTTGGGTTTTAGATAGTTTGTGTTAGGTTAGTCTAGGGTAGGCATTAGTTAGGTTATGTATGTTGGGGGTGGATTTTCATTATAATATTTTTATTGGTGGGGGTAATGTTGGGGTATGTGTATTTATGTAAACAAAAAAAACAAACAAAAAAAAAAATATATATATATATATATATATTTGTTTTTAGAAAATTCCAAAAAAATAAATATTCATATAGTAAATAGGATAAGTTAGTACATGTGTAGTTTAGTAATTGTTGTCCGACTTGTATCTTGTCTCTTAAGTAAGGTGGGGCGGCAAATGTTTAGAGGGTGGTGTTCCATGTGTAAGATAGGTTTAGATTAGGATAGATAGATGTAGTTTTTTGATGAGTAGAGTTAGTATAGGTGATCTTACAATAGGGTAGGTTTTAGTTACTATATTGGTTGATGTGTTAAAAATAAATCCTCTTTATTTTAGCATTCATTTTGTGTCAATTGCCTGAGTATCTGAGTCTTCTCATGAGTGCACTGGGCAAATTGTAGGAATGGCCAATGGAAATCCTACTGTCTTGTAATTCCTGATTTACCATGTGCTTCCCCTATTGACAAAGGACTTTCACTGTGTCTGCAACATCATGTCATGCATTTGCCATCCAGTGTACCCGCCATTCACAATGTCCATGTGCACTTTGTCTTGGACGGGTAAGCCTGGTACTTCAGTTGTCATTGGTGGGGTCCTGTAGTTTCAACACTGAGAACTGTGACACATCTGAAAAAAGGCACAATTGGAACTGTAACCTGCAACACTGACAGGTGCCCATCACTGGTGTGGTTAGCTACCTCTGTACCACACAAATGAGTTGTTCTGGGTCTCCGAGCTGTATATATTGGCATTGACTGGGTTCTTAGCCATTCCTGCTGTATATCAGGAGTAAATGATACATGCAAACATTTTAGTTTTTATACTCGGTTAATTGGTTGTATCAGACAACACCATCATACACCTTTCTCATGTTAGCATCATTGTGTGCAGCTTGGTGTCCCACAGTCCTGCACGGTTGTACTGCTATACTGTAATCATTGCAGTGGATTCACAAAAACGTAGACATGTTAAATGTGATCAAGGTGTTTATATACAGGTGGAGATGTGAAAAGAACTTATTTACAATGTCCTGGTCTGAGACCCAATTAGTGAAAGTCATGGATATGTGACACATCAGAGTCCAGGGTTGAGGGACATGTCATGAGACATGCTTAGGAGTAGTGTCCATTAGTGTGGAGGAACACAAATTGCCAATTGGTGAGTCAGAGACAATGACAGTACAGAGCAGACAAGTCAACAGTGGGTGGGTGAAATGAGCACGTTTCCTACTGTCACAACACTGGCATGATCTTGATGGCAGAAATTAGGAGAATTGTCCATGTCGCACAGACTGGTGCTACTGGGTACTCTACCTACTGAAACTAATTTGTTCCTCATCTTCATCTTCTGATGTGTGTGGTGCCTCTTGTACCATTGCTGGTGCTGTTGTACAGGTAGAGGGGGCCACACACACTTCAGGGGATAAAGATGTGGAGTCCAAGTACCCAGCAGAAGCCATTTGTGATAAGATGTAAGGCATCACTGCAGCAAGGAGGAACTGCTGATTTTTCAATATAGCTGTAACATCGTGGTGGTAGGCAGCCATGTCTCCCCTGAGGGAGGCCACTTCCCACTGAATGGACTCTAGCCTGTTGTCTGCTATGCTGCTGTCAGTTTGAGAGGGGAGTTGTTGTGGCCTCTCCCTCATGGCAGCAGCTATGACAACCAGGGACTGCTGGACTCCACGCAGTGGGTAGTATGTGCCTTGGATGGCAGCTGAGTTTTCATTACCTGTTATGAGGCACGTCCGCACTCCCTCTAGGGTGCCAGCACGTCTCCATCCCCACCCACACCTGATTGACCAGCTACCGCTGGGCTCCTACCACTGTCCTCTGAAAGGTGGTCTCTGGGTCCCCGGTGTCTAGGGCCATGCAGTGGGTAGTATGTGCCTCGGATGGCAGCTGTGTTTTCATTACCTGTTATAGGCATGTCCGCACTCCCTCTGGGGTGCCAGCACGGTCTCCATCCCCACCCGCAACTGATTGACCAGCTCCTGCTGGGCTCCTACCAATGTCCACTGAAAGGTGGTCTCTGGGTCCCCGGAGTCCAGGGCCATCTAAGTACTGGCGGGTAGTATATTTTGGTTGTTGGGTGGTTCATGTGGAGACCCCCACAGGCCCAAGGTTGGTATTGTACATTATGTGGCATATATTTTTAGCCTCTATGGGGTGCATCATATTTACTAGGTGGCATTAAAACACTTGTGCCTTGACGCCACCATGTAAAAATTGGCCTTTTCTCATGCAGCACTTTGCGTGGAAGGGACGTGCATTGGCTGTTGCTGTGGGTGGCCCACGCCAATACCCATTTCATTTTGACACAGCCCCAGATTTACGGCTATTGTAGACCTGAGGCTGCACCAATATCTATCACCACCCCAGGAGTTACATTAGCAAGGCACAATGTTAACGTATACTTTATTTCCTCCTCATGTTTTCCTTTGTCAATGTGTGCTGCATTACACGGCACACATGTACCAAGCAGATTGCCCTTTCAGTTTCTTTTTGTGCAGGAAGGTGCTCCTTCTTACACAGCAATATTCTCCCCCTTAACACATCCTTCCTTGCACTGTGGTGCAAGTGATGTGTTGTTGTGCTGGCCAGCTAATGTATCACAGGAGTGGACACAGGGATGACCCATATGCTTTTGATTTTTGGTCAAGAATGCATTTACTGAATGTCAGTGTGTGATCCAGTCTAATTTGTTACACAGGCACCCACCTTCATTTCCAGCTTGATCAGGGCCTCTATCTTGTTTGATGGTGTGATTGCAGCTAAATGTACTACTGCACACATGGGACCTCATGACTAGTCTGGCAGTCCTGTAACCACCTGACTTACAGTGGTGCTTGGACCACCGCCAACTGCAGCGGTCCAACAGGCACACTGGGACCATTGTGTAAGCTCCACGGTCAAATGCCCTGGCACTGCCAGGTTTCTGGCAGCCTACAGGCTGGCGGTGCCACTGGTCTTGATCCTCCAGGCCAGCACTGCAATCAGCACTGCCCTCCAGATTATTATCCTACTTTCTTACCAGTCTTTGCATGACAGTCGGTTGACCATGCAAAGGCTGGTGGTAATGGGGTGTGGGGTGCCCCGGGGTGCCTCTGCACTGCCCATGCATTTGTCTCGGGCAGTGCAGGGGCCCCCATGGGTAGCCTCTTTGGGCTTTCCACTGCCCAATTTTACAGTTAGTGATAAGCACACCCCAGTATTGGAGCTGGCTATATTACAAGTCAGCATCAATGTTGTGCTGAGTTTCCCACGTAGTTGGCAGCCCGAGACATGATTTTCACCCACCATCCCAGCCAGAATCTCATAAAGCCTGCCGCAAAGGGAAGACCATACTGGCAGTCTTTCCAACACAGGACTTTGGCGGGCAGCCTCCAGCGGCGAATTTCATATTGAGCGCTATTATGTTCACAGACATGCACCATGTGTTGTATTTGTTCAATTGTTTGCCCATTCCCACGTGTTTAATATGGTTTGGTCTACGTTGCTGTGGGTTCACCCTGTATGTGTTTCGTTCCATGATTTGGAAGCTTTAGTGCAGATTTTTCTCTTGTGGCACAGTTCAGGTCAGCAGCAATAGGTGTGGCTCAACACTGCACCATGTTAGTGATGCAGGGAAGTGCCAGGTTTAATGGGATACAGGTCAGATGTCTAAGTAGTGTGGGTACAAGAAGATTGACAATATGCAATGGGTGTTGTGATGGCACAGCCCCAGGCACAGTATATACATGCCCCTTCCAGCCAGTGTGCTGCATATTTACGTGGTGGAGTATGGCCCTGGTGATTGGTGTATGTCCATATTGTATATATGTTGGGGGCATAACACATCTAAGACGTGTAAACATGTGTTGCTTGTATGGGGATGGGACATCTGGATTCAAGGTGCATGTATCCCCATGCACTCTTTTAGCATTCATTGCGTGAGTCCTATCTCCCTCCCCCTCCTGGCATTTGTAAGATTCCTGTTAATTTCCTCACGCAACTTACCCTGCATTTGTGGTGGTGGTTGGTAGCCTGTGCTGTCCTCTTCTTGGATTCCTGTGACCAGCTCTTCTGGGGTGATCGTTGCAACCATCTCCTCCAGCTCAATTAGGTCCTTCTGTGGTGCAGGACTTCCAACTCCAGTCTGCAGTGCTGCCTTTCTGTTCTTGGTCAATTTCTCCTTAGTTCTATGCTTGCAATCATGCCAGTGCTTCTTACACTCAGTGACAGTTCTCTTCACCTCTGCCCTGCAGTTGATTTTGACCACTATTTTCTGCCATTTGGCAATTTGGAGGTGACGAAGAGCTGGTGTTGGTGCTCTGTCACCTCTCTGTCAAGGATGTCATGCTCCTCCTCATGGAAGCAACACTTATGCTTTTTCTTCTCCTTCTCCAGAGACTTCTGTGAATCCTCCTGGCTGGTGCTTGGGCAATTGGAATCTCCCTGGGGTCTCTCCTGGGCTGATTCTTCCATTTTCAGTTGCATTTGCATTTTTTCCTGCTTTTGCATTTAAATTTGGTGCTACTGCGGGCTAAAAATGGTGTTAACCCTTTTGCCACATGTTTACGTGCCGCAAAATGGTTTTGTGCCACTTTTACAGCATTAACATAATTTTTCTTTACGACAGGACGCAATGGTTAATGTCATTTATTTTTTACGTTCACCATTCCTTTGCATCGCCTTGCCACATTCCATAAATATGTCACCCGGCTTACGCTCAGGAATGGCACTAGCAGGCGCTAATATTTATGATGCAAAACTGCGTTAGCACAGTTTTGAGTCAAAGAGTATAAATATGCCCCAAAGTGTCTGCCACTGTTAAGTACTTTTTGGCATCTTTTGATCAGTTTTGTTTAGAAATGCATTTTGTTTTGTTGAAATCTGCCAATGACTCAGCAGATAGTGGATAATGAGCAAGTGTGCTAAATTCATAATTATATAGAAAATGTAGCTACTGTAGAATTGCATGATTCCAACAGCACCAATTTCACGTCACAATATTTGGCTGAAGAAGGAGAAAGTGAATCTCATTAGAGCTGTTTTGCTGCTAGTAGTAAACATGATGGGTGGTAGTCTGCGCTGGAGGTGGCAGGCAAATACGGGACATTGAGAAGAAATTAGAAAGGTGCTGTGCTTAAGCAATAAAACTGGAAACCATGCTGAGGGTTGTTCATTTTAAGTAAGGTGACAAAATACCTGAGTGGAGAAAACTGCTTGGGTTGTGAGTGGAGTAGGAGAGGATGAATCACTCAGCGCTAGCCTCGCTAGTAACTTTGAGAAGAGAGAGTCTAGGAGATATTTGGAGGGATTGGTTGGATCTGCCGTGGGCTTCTTGAATAGGAGATGACTATGACAGTTTACAAAAAATAGGGGTTTACTATCATAGACGTGATTGATTTAACGACAAGAGGGAGTAGTGTGTGCATTTGTCCCAACATTTTCAGGAATGCCTCCTAGTAATGAAAGTGTGACTGTGAGGATTGAGCCAGATATGGTATAGCACAATGTTTTCCTTGACTTAAAATGGAAATACAGTAAACTTTAAGAAGAGTGGTGCTTCTGTACAACCTTGAACCCTAACTGTTCAAAAGTAATAAAGGAAAATATTCTCATGGTTATGACTGTGGACAGTGGTCCTTCGATGGGTTCTGATCACAGGGAGAGATGGACAATTTTCATGTTGAGTTTAGAGGCTCCTTCAACCAAGTGTTTATTATAGTTTTTGGAATGTGTGTCTGGTCACATCGAAGCAATGATCCTGGGTATATATAGAGTGCCACCCAGTGACAAAGTATGGAAGTCAACTAAATCCCCACAGACAGTTTTGGGTCAAAGAACCACATAATTTTCTTTTGATTACAAGTGTTAGATCCAGGGCACAGGAACCAACTGATTTTGAACCTCTGCCTGGCCTGGCAGGGGAACTCTTGATATGGCTATGAAGCAAGCTTTTGGTACCCAAGCACAATGGTGGTTGGACCGTGTTAGAAACTGGGTCCCAAGTAGGCAGAGGAATGCACCCTATCTAAGTAGGGACCACAATCCCAGTTAGGGTAAGTCAGATACACAGACTAAGTTAACCTGTGCTCACCCTCTGGTAGCTTGGCACAAAGTAGTCAGGCTTAAATTAGGAGGCAATGTGTAAAGTGTTTGTGCAACACTTAATGACAGTAACACAGCGAAAAACACCACAATAAAGCTCCACACCAGTTTAGAAAGAGAGAATATTTATCCGTGTAAAACAAGACCAAAACACCAAAACTCCAATAAGTAGAACTCAATATATAGATTTCTAAAGCTTCAATATAAAAACAGTGCTTAAAAGTCATAAGCGCTCAAAAGGTTACTTGAGGTCACAGGGACCGGTGCAAATCCAAAGTTCAGACTGACCAAGATGGAGGGAATGCCGGCTACAGACCCCGAGCAGGGTCTGCTTAAACAGTACCTTGGATGGAGCAAGTGTTGACATAGAAGATCAAATGCAAAGATGATGTGGTCAGTATTTCCCATGTAGTTGGATTACTACATCATCGTCGAGCATCACAGTTGTGTTCCACGCTGATGTTGACTTCTGTTGAGATTAATACTTTGCGTCATTATCCAGCCGTGCAGAGCGTCGTCATCAAGCTGCGCAGCTATGGATATGGTGTTGTCGGGCAGCCTCTGTGTAAGTGTTGAAGGAGCGTTGTACCAATATTTCCCACACAGTCAGGCCAATGTGCCGGTTTTTGCAAATACCAGCTGCAAAACCCACTTCTTAGGCCCAGGACTGGAGTGGGGCACCTCAGGCAAAGGTAGGACTCACAGAGTCCAGAAGCACCCAGAAAGTTATAGGCAGTATTAGTTGTCCCTGGGGCTCCAGGTGAACAGAGGGCAAGTCAACAAGCTCTTGGATAATCTGGGGTTCCAGGATGTAGACAACAAGTCCAGTCCTTCTCAATCCAGGCAAGAAGCAGCAGGCAGCAGGCCAACACAGGCCAACATAGCAGGGCAAAGTTGCAATCCCTCCTACAGCAGAGCACACAGCAAGCAGGAGGCCAACACAGCAATGTAGCTGCAGAGTGGCAGTCCCTCTTGGCAGCACAGCAGTCCTTCTTCCTGGCATAATGTCCTTGGTTCCAGTAGAGTTCTGATTTGGTGGGATTTAGGGTCCAGAACTCATATCCAGTTGAGCCTGTGGAGTGGGGGAAACTTCACAGTGAGGCCCTTGAAGTGCCCAAGGTTCCCACCCTTCCTTCCCTGGCTCCAGACACTCTACAGGGGGTTATGCAGCCCTTTGTGTGGTGAGAAGCACAACCCTATCCAGGTGTGTCAGCTTCTCTCTCCCTTCTAGCCCAGGAAGACCCTTCAGCCAGGTGACGGGCCACCAGGATGAAAATGTCACACCCAAGCTTCCTTTGCATGTGACTGTCTAGAGCAGAGGTCTTCAAACTGGGGGGCGGGCCCCCCTAGGGGGGCCTGAAGTGATCCCAGGGGGGGCCCCAGACTCTGGCCAAAATAAATATTATACAGATAACAGGCCTTTGTTTTAAGCAGAAGCATGTTATTTCAGTTTTAAAAAGGTAACAGAACTTAACTGCAATGTTTAAATAGGTTTAGACATATTTAAACATTGCCATGTTCATAAAATAGTTGTGAAAAATTCTGAGGGGGGCCCAGTGATTTTTATTTTTCAACTGGGGGGGCGCGGCATTAAAAAGTTTGGAGACCTCTGGTCTAGAGGGAATTCACAAAGTCCAGCTGTCATCCACCACAGACGTGTATTCAGAGATAGGCAGAGGCACAGGCCCTCATTATGAACTAGGCAGTAATCACCGCCGACCGCCGTGGAGACAGTGAACAGAAGACCGCCAGCGGCGGTGGACTGCCCACCACCGAATAATGATGACAAAAAGTTAAACCTCAAACAAACCTGCAACCTCCACATAGGGCATACGACGGCAGAAAGGCAGTACACACTACCCTGCCACCGCCATGCAGAAAAACCCTCCGCCATCCAAATAATGATGCACAAATCAGTGTGGCGGATAGTGAATGCCAAACGACCATTGGCGGTCCAGACCGCCACGGCCAGCAATGGGACCCACCAACAACAAATGCACGCATTGGCATGTCTAAAACGCACACACCTGACACATATCCACAACACTATGAAACACTCACATACACACCCCACAATCCTTTGCATCGCCAATACCATGACTGAGATTGACAACACAACACGCATACACTGAACCCAACATCACACAAGTCACACACACAAATACACCACCAAAACACATACATACCCCAAACACCATCACAAGCCCCACACACAACAGCAACCTCACCAATATACCCACAACACACCACCCACAACACACACCATGGCACACTCTAAGCACCCCTGCTTCACAGATAGGGAGCTAAGGACCATGGTGGACGAAATACTCAGGGTCGAGCCACAACTATTTGGGGCACAGGTGCAGCAGCCACCCGTGGCCAGGAAGATGAAGTTATGGCAGCGGATATTCAACAAGGTCAACGCAGTGGGAAACCGTCTACACACAAGGGATGACATCCGGAAGAGATGGAATGACCTGCGCGGGAAGGTTCGGTCAATGGCATCCAGACACAACATCGCCGTACAGAAGACTGCTGGTGGTCCCCAGCCCACTCCCCCCGAATACACCGACTGAGATGAGAAGGTCCTGGCTATCCTGCACCCAGAGGGACTCACCAGACTCACTTAGGACTGGACTCGGGTAAGTCAACTACAATACCTTAACAGTCACCACACCTGTAATGCATGTGTCACCCCATCCCCTCACTACCACCAGGACCCCATCCCCTACCCAGTCCACAACACTGACATCCTAGTTCCTTGCATGACCCCAATCCCACAAACAGATCTCCATTCACCCCCCTGTGCACTGTCACCTACCCCTGCATGGAATCCCGGTGGCACTACAGCACCCACAATGCACCTCCACCCCCAACATGAAATGCAACTAAATGTACATGAAGGGACCTTGCATGCCACGACAGGGGAAGATAAACATCAAATAGTGCAGAGCAGTGCAGCAAATGCCGATAAAGTACCTGACACCCACCTGTCTATTCCCCCACACACAGGCACCACCACCCATGCCACCCGGACGGAGACGTCAACGAGTGCCAGCCCTCCACCTGAAGACAGAGGCCCCAGTCAGGAGAGTGCAGAGGGATGTCTGGAAATAGAGGCACTCCCTGGCCCATCACACAGTCCTGGACTGCCACCCTCTAGAAGCCCGACCCAGGACACCACTGATACTCCTACCACCCAGCCACCATCATCAGCTTTGGCCAAAAGACCCTAGATGAGTGTCTCCCAGCCACGGGCTGGTGGACCACATACACAGAGGCCAGAGTCTCCACCTGCCAACAGGCAGTATGATGAAGGGCCAACTCCAAGTGGGACTGCCAGACCTATGCAGGGGGCACAGGTACAGGGGGCTAGGGCCAGTGGGAGGGCATCAGTGACCCAGGGGATGGCCAAAGGAGGGATGCTGCAGCCCAGGAGGGGATATCTGAGGTCCTGGGAGCATACCACCATACCCAGGGCAGGATGGGCCAGATCCTGGCTACCCTGGAGCAGAATCAGAGGCTGCAGATAGCAAACCACCAGGAGGCCATGGAGCAATGGAAACAACTCAATGCCACTATGGCCTCCATTGCAGGGGTGCTGCAGCACCATTACCACACCCAACCTCCACTCACCTGCAAGCCCCGACCACTAGCCAAAACACTGCCCTGCCATCTACATCTGCAGCAGCTACTGGACTGGTGGCACTGCTAGAGGACACACAGGAAACCTGCACCCGTACCCCTGCAGCTCAGCTGTACCTTTGCAAACATGCCCTCGGCGCCCAGACTTACCACTGAAACACCAGCCAAGACCAAGCCCACTGCCAGGAAGTGACTCTGCCCTGAACTATCTCCCTTGTGTGCCACTGAACTACCTTGTTGACATGCCAATGCCATCACACCATCTTCCACTGGACACATGGACCAAAACACAGTCCTACCAACAGCTGAGCATATGTACCTGAGCATGTATTTCCACCATGGGCACACTGTCTTTCACTGTCCCAACACTTATGTTTATTTTGCCATTCAATAAATACACCTATGCACCCATATCGTATGTCCCTCGTCAATATGAGATATGAATTGTGAGTGAGTATGCATTAGCCAGTTAATATCATAATCACACCTTTATTGCAGGAGGGGATTCAATGGACTCTGGTGTCTGAAGTATGTCACATTGTACCTAATATTGGGTTCCCTGGCACATGCCACTTTAGTCATCATTTAGCATTGTCACTGACAAAGGACACCACAGTACTTATTACATGAGTCAGACTGTAAGTATGCAGTGAAGACATCAGCATCATTGAACAGTACCTAGGAGTCACTGGAAGTATAGGCGGATTAGCTGGGTCCTTGAGTTGAGATCTTCCCCCTCTTCTTCCTCACCATCACTCTCATCCCCTCTCTAAGGTTGCAGGGCTGGTTGGACAGCACCCTCCTCTTCCAGAAGGGGGATAGCTTTCCTCACAGCCAAGTTGTGCAGCAGGCCACCACCATCTTACACACCTTGTCAGGGACATAGCACAGGGATCCCCCGAGAGATGGAGGCAACAAAATCTAGCCTTCAGGAGACCTATTGAGCGCTCAATCACCCTCCTAGTACGTCCACTGGCCTCATTATAATTCCTTTCTGCATCTGTCCTGGGATTCCTCACTGGTGTCAGGAGCCATTGCAAGCTGGGATAGCCAGAATCACATGCAAAAGTGGTCAAAAGGGGACATGAACAAACTGCCTTTACTTGCATACAGCCTGGGTGTCAGTGATGTACTAACCAGTGTCATACACACTCACCTATGAGCCACCCCTCTCCTTTGTAGTTGTTCCATCATGTGTGGCACATTGCTGTTTCTCAGGACGAATGAATCATGGACTGAGCCTGGAAACCTGGCATTGACATGTGATAAGTACACACCAATTGTACTTTGGTGGAGTGATAGTTCTTACGATTCCTATACACTTGTTCATTCACTCTTGGGGGTATGAGAGCTATATCGGTTCCATCAATGGCACCTATCACAGGGGGGGATATTGGCGAAGGCATAAAATCTAGATTTGATGCCGGGGAGTTCAGCCCTTTGGGAAAACTGGACATGTTTGCAAGTGTTGAACGTAGGCATCCAGGAATCTGGACAGGATTTGGCTGAACATTGGCTGTGAGACCCCTGCACCCATGCCCACTGTCACCTGAAATTAGCCTGTAGCCAAAAAATGGAGCACAGATAGCACTTGCACAGTTGTAGGGATGGCATGCTGATTTCAATTTGCCGGTTTCAGAACAGGATCCATTAATGCACAGAGGTCATAGATTGTAGCTCTATTGAGTCTGTAGGTGATAATGATGTGACGTTCCTCCATAGTTTCTAGATCTATCAGGGGTCTGTATACAGATGGGGCCCTATCTCGCCACATGGGTCTGTACCTATGGGGAAGGAAAGAACTCATTCTGAGCGTCAACTTACACATGCATCCCATGAAGTCACTTTTTTTCCAAAATGCGACACATAGGTAAAACACACAAACATGAAGAATGAGCTACACCATCAGGCAAATGTGTGCTGAGTTAACTCTGTCATAATGGCATCACAGTGTGGACACACTTCCAAAGATGAGTACATGTGAGGATTATAGAATGATGTCAGCAAGCGACGAAGGGGAGAGAGATTGGGGCCCTAGATGAGGCCCCTGGCCAGGCTACGGGGATGTGGTTGTAGTAAAATGGCAGCCTCCTGCAATCCAGGTATGATAGAGTGGAAGTGACTTCATTCCGCTGGCGTTATTTGTCATGGCAGAAGGTGGTATTCACCGCCGTGCACCTGATCATTGGATTACATGGTTGTCAATGGGGAACCTGGGCCAATCATGATCGCTGCCGGCAGTGACGAAGCACACCGCCGCTCTACCTAGCCATTTTGTCACACCCTTGACACTTGACTCCTGATTCCTGTGAAGGGTAGTACTCCATTGCATGTGCTGCTGTGTCCTGACTCTGGTCCCTGAGATGGCGTGGTTACAGGGGAACGGGCCCTGGCCTTCACCACAGAGGAGCTTGAGAAGCTGGTGGATGGGGTCCCACCCCAGTATGCAAAGTTGTATGGGCAACCAAAGGAGCAGGTGAGTTGGCATCTGACATCCTTAGATGTGTGTGAGTGTGGTGGATGCCGGGATGCATGTGTGTTCGATGTGTGACTGCCCAGCCATAGTTTGTCTGGCACGTTCTGCCTTTGAGTTGAAAATATGCATGTCAACAATGGCCTTTCCATATGGAACAACATGGCATTTGTATTCGGTGCACATATACTGACGTCTGTTTCTTTGCTCTGTGTGTCCCATGAAGGTCAGTACCCATCAAAAGAAAGGCCTGTGGCAAGCAATCGCCATGGAAGTGTCGGGCCCTGGGGGTCTACAACTGGTGGAGCACCCACTGCAAGAAGCGGTGGGAGGACCTGAGGCGCTGGGCCAGGAAGACCGGATAGGCCCAGCTGGGAAAGACATCCCAATGAGGAAGAGGTGCCCGTTGGACACTGACCCCCACTAGTGGCCCACATACTGGCGGTGGCCTATTTAGATCTGGATGAGTGCTTGAAGGCAGTACAGCAGCCACAAGGGGGTGAGTACCAACACTGTTGTGATACCACTTTGGTGGATATATTTGAGTGCTGTGGGATGTTTGCATTGTAGTGCCAGGCACTTAGATTGGTGTGTCCCTGCAGTCCTGCCACCTCCAAGTCCTTGGGATGGTGTAAGGACTAATTTTGGGAGCCTCTAATGGCCTATGAGGGGTCCCTTATCTGTCATCTGGTATTCATTGTGGCATTATGTACTTGTAAGTGCATTGTCTGGGCATGGTCTCTCATGGGTATACTTCACACAGTGTATCAGGGTTGTGTTTTATGAGGGTTATTTGGTGTATTCTGGGGTCATGCCCACTTGTCAGGGGCACATTCATTACATATGTTGTCTGTGCTGAGGGTACGTGCGTGACCTGGGTGGGAGTGTGTGTGAGCCAGACTTTACATAGATTCAGGATTTGACATAGTTCTCCCTTGTTTTGTTTCCCCAAACCTGTGCTCTTGTATCCTTTGTGTACATTAGCATCATCTGGCGAGGAAGCTGAGGCACCGGCGAGTGGGGATGCAGCAGCCCATGGTTCCAGGGAGGCAGAGTCAACCGATGTCAAGGGGACCAGTGGGTTGGAGGGCCGGGGGAGTACCGTGGTGAAGGCAACTACCACTGGAGGTAGTGACTCTGATAGCTCCTCCGATGGCAGCTTCCTGGTGGTGGCAGACCCTACTGGGCCCACCCATTCTATATCATCTTCCGCCACCCCCATACCATCACGGCCCACCCAGTTGCTCCCCGCTCAGTTGCCAGTGCCCGCTCACCTAGGAGGGTGGGCATCTCCTTCGCCCTAGGCACCTCATACTCAGCCCCAGTCAGCCCTGCTGCCCTCACGGAGGAGGCTATTGACCTCCAGAGGACCATCTCTGTAGGGCAGACAACCATTGTGAATGCCATCCAGGGGCAAGCATCCCAGATGCAGCACTGCAATGCATACCTGGAAGACATTCATGGTGCCATGTCTGGCCTACAGAGATCTTTTCAGACTCTGGCCTCCCTCTTTGAGGGCAGCCAGTGTCCCTGGTCTTTCCATCCCCCCTCCCACCACCTCTACCCCTTCCAGCACCCCACTCCCTTCACCCATCCCAAGCACACATACAGACAGCCATGCACACATATCAACACACAAGAAGCACACTGATAAACACAAACACCACACTTACCACCAAAAACATGCACACGCCCAACATACAAAAGCACACACAACAACATCCACTTCCCCTAGTGTGTCGACCTCCCCCACCACCCTGTCTGTCAACTCACCATGCACACCCACAAGCACTGCACCCTCAGTCACTGCTGCTGGCCTCATTCATGCAGTCACCCCAACATCTGACATCCAGACATGCACCTCAGGCACCACACCTGCACTCACCACATCGACAGACACTTGCAGCATACTTATCAGACCTGCAGACACCCTGACAACATCCATGTACACTGGCAGCCTTTCTTCTCCCACTGTGTCCACCCCGTCCTCCCAAAACACTCAAACATTCGCACACATCCACACCACACACATCCAGCACACATGAGCATACTTTACAGGCACCTGCATCCACGTCCGCACACCTACACCTGGTATGAGCACTCCTTCAACCTTCACTCCCAGACCTGCCTCCAAATCCCCTCCAACTGCACCTAAGAAGCTTTTCCAATCCCGTGTTGACCTGTTTGAACCCACTGGCCCACCCCGTCTTGTCCCTAAACATGCTCATGTCCTTGCCCAGTCCACCCCTTCCTCATCCAAGTCCGCCCCAGTCTGCCCCAGTCCGCCCTTCCCATTCCTGTTCCCCTTCCCCAGGGAGGAAGAGGCCCCATGTTGCCCCAGGTCCCTCTGCCACCCTGGGTCCAAGACCACTCCCCCTCCTTCCAAGGGCAAGCCCAAACCTCCTCCACCTCCAAAACCTAAGTCCAAGCCCCGACTTCCAGACCTAAGTCCTCACCCCGCCACCCCCTGCCCCTGTTCCCTGAGGTGCCTGGCTGCCCCACTGATGCCCCTTTCGAGTGGAGTACCCTTTGCACATGTGGGAGTCAAATTCGGCCTATTTTGGCCCTTCAGGATATTTCCAATGGACGGGTCAATGGCCTTATTTGGACATTACTTATTTTGCTGTAAATAAAATTTGAGTGCCCAGTAGTGCTGTTGGAACACTATAGTGACGTTCAGGGTTTCACTGTGGGGGTGTAGTGTGCACATGTAGGTACTTTGGTGAAGATCTTTGATGCCTTGTGTCTGGTAAGTACATCTTGTTTTGGTATGTATGGCTTGGGATGTGGGAGGAGTTGGGAGTGTGTTGCATGGTGGATGGGGTGGGTGTGTAACTGTGCCCTTTCTTACCATGGGGGTCATTCTGACCCTGGCGGCCGGAGGCCGCCAGGGCCACCGACCACGGGAGCACCGCCAACAGGCTGGCGGTGCTCCCACGAGCATTCTGACCGCGGCGGTTCAGCCGCGGTCAGAAGCGGCAAGTCGGCGGGCTCCCGCCGACTTACCGCTGCTCGGGGGAATCCTTCATGGCGGCGGAGCGCGCTCCGCCGCCATGAGGATTCTGACCCCCCCTACCGCCATCCTGTTCATGGCGGGAAAGCCGCCATGAACAGGATGGCGGTAGGGGGGGTCGCGGGGCCTCTGGGGGCCCCTGCCGTGACCATGCCAATGGCATGGGCACGGCAGGGGCCCCCGTAAGAGGGCCCCGCAAAGTATTTCAGTGTCTGCCTTGCAGACACTGAAATACGCGACGGGTGCCACTGCACCCGTCGCACCTTCCCACTCCGCCGGCTCGATTACGAGCCGGCATCCTCGTGGGAAGGGAGTTTTTCCCTGGGCTGGCGGGCGGTCTTTTGGAGACCGCCCGCCAGCCCAGGGAAAAACTCATAATACCCTCCGCGGTCTTCTGACCGCGGAGCGGTATAATGGGGGCGGAATTCTGGCGGGCGGCCTCCGCCGCCCGCCAGAATCAGAATCACCCCCCATGTGTTCTAGGCTGCGGTACTTACCGTCGTCGTCTTTGTCATCGGTCACGTTCCTGGAGTAATATGGCAAGGAGCAGCACTGGCATTATTTCCAACTCTCGCTCATGTCTGCGTCGGCGTCTGCTGTGTGCCTCCGGTGAGTGTTTCTATTTATATTGTTCATTTCCCCCACACTTTGGGGGTTATTCTAACTTTGGAGGAGGTGTTAATCCGTCCCAAAAGTGACGGAAAAGTGATGGATTTACCACCAGCCGTATTACGAGTCCATTATATCCTATGGAACTCGTAATACGGCTGGTGGTATATCCGTCACTTTACCGTCACTTTTGGGACGGATTAACACTCCTCCAAAGTTAGAATAACCCCCTTTGTCTGGCGGTGGTTCCCGCCCCGGAACTGCTGGCGGTCTAGTGTTTCATTATTTGGTGGGCGGATAGGGTCTTTCTGCCGGCCTGTGGGCGGCCTCCTCCGTCCTCGTCGGAACTACAAAGATGGCGGTGTGTGGATGGACCGCTACTTGTTTCTCAATGGCTTCATTATTTGGTGATCCGGACTGCCAGCCTGTTGGCGGTAGTTACCATCACCACTGGCGAGGCAGTGTTTACCGCCATGTTCATAATGACCACCACAGAATGGTAAAAGTAAGAAAATGCCAACTTTCTAAAAATGGCATTTTCAAACTTACAATTTAAAATCTGACTTCACCATAAATTGTGATTTTAAATTGTAAGCCCAGAGATACCAAATTACAAATTTCTATTGTTTCCCAATTGGAAGTTACATTTAAAAGATGCTGCAGGGTAAACCCAATGTTAACCTATGGGAGAGATAGGACTTGCTGTAGTGAAAAACGAATACAGCAGTTCTTCACTACCAGGACATGTTAAACTTAAAAGTAGATGCCTACCTTTTAAAAATCACTTCACCCTGCCTTTTGGGCTAACCAGGGCCTCCCCTAGGAGTGATTTATATGTAATAAATAGGATGGTTTGGGCTTGGCAAGTGGGTGTATTTGCCAGGTCGATGTGGTAGTTGCACACACAGGCTGTACAGGGGAAGGCGCAGAACATGTTTGAATGGCTACTGCAGAGGGTGGCACAATCAGTGCTGCAGTCCCACTAGTAGCATTTAATTTACAGGCCATGGAAACACATTGTGGAAATTACTAGGAACTTACAAGTAAATTACATATGCCAATTGTGGATAAGCCAATTTCACCATATTTTAGAGTACAGAGCATCTACACTTTAGCACTGGTCAGCAGTGGTAAATTGACCAGAATCCTAAAAGCCAGTTAGAACCAGGAAGTGACTGCCAAACAGGTATGGTTTAGCTTCTTCAGCACTCAAACAACAGCAAAGGCTTGCCTTTCTATCGTGCTCCACCACTTTTCCCTGGGAAGTAGCCCCCCACTGATGAAAGCTAAAGGTTGATCCATGCCCTCTTCATTAAGCTGTGAGGGCATTGCCCCTATGCCATGTTCTGAGGCACCCATCTGCAGAACAAACTCTTTGGAGAAAATGATGGGCCTTGAGCATGGGTGCCATTCACATGGCTTCCTTCAGAACGTCAAAAGCTTTCTGTCATGGCTTTGTCCAGATCACCTAATGTGGCTGCTTCTTGGAAGTAACTTCTGTCAAGGGGTCAACAATGGTGCCATATACCTCGATAAATCTCATGCACTATCTAGTGAGGCCTAGGAAGGCTCTCACTTTTGTCTGTGTCTTTGGTGGTTCCCAAGCTAGAATGGTGTCTAATTTGGGTTACAAGGGCTGCACCTTGCCACCCCTTACTTGGTGTCCCAAGTAGACACAGAACCCTGCCCTACCTGGCACTAACTGTACTTAATAGTCAAGCCTGTCCCCTGCAGCGCCTGAAGCACCTCCCTCAAGTAGTATAGGTGGTCCTCCCAGCTGAAGACCGTAATGTTGTCTAGGTAGGTGGCAGTGATATACTCCAGTTCAGTAATGACCTTATTTACTAACCTCTGGAAATGGAAGAGGTATTTTGTATTCCAAAAAGCATGATCCAGATTTGGAAGTGCACTTTCGGTGTAGAGAATGCAGATCTCTCTTTTGCTCCATCGGTCAAGGCAATCTGCCAGTACCCAGACGTTAGGTCAAACGTAATCAGGAACTTAGCAGCTCCAAGCTGATCTACAAGCTCATCAGCTCTAGGGTGGGATGTGTATAAGACCTGGCGACTGCACTAAGCTCACGGTAGTCCACACAGAACCTGAATTCAGATATGATACCCAGTGGGGCAGCCTCAGGGACCAGCACCACTGTGCTGGACAAAGGGCTGTTGGAGGGCTCAATAACCAGAAGTGCTAAAATTTTGGAAACCTCTTCCTTATTGTCAGTCCTCACTTTGTCAGACACCATGTACATTTTATTCTTCACAGGTTGACTTCCCCAATGCCAGTCTTATGGGTGCACCATGTAGTGTGTCCTGGGGTAAGTGAAAACAAAGAGGCAAACTTCCCCAACAACTGGCGGCAGTCTCTCTGTTGATCAAGGGTTAGTTTAGGGGAGAGACTGACAACCTTTACTGACCCATCCTGCTCTTTGGAAGATAGGAGGTCGTAGAGAGCTTCACTCTCCTCTTCCACCCCATCATCAGTTACCAAGGGCAAGGTAATCTCAGACCTCTCAAAGTGGGGCTTGAGGTGGTTCACATGTAGAACCCTCAAGGGGTCCCTAGGATATTTGAGGTCCACCAGGCCGGTGACATTGCTTTTATGCTCCTTCACCTCATAGGGCCCACCAATGGTCTTGTAGACAATGGGCTGCCATGGGCTCCATGATCCACCCTTTTTGACCAGGCTGAAATTCCACCAAAATGGCAATCTTGTCATACCAGCATTTCATGTCCTCCTGGCTGGCATCTAGGTTCTCTTGGGTGAGCTTCCTGAAGTACACTGATAGGTTGCAGGGGGCCAGCACATAACGGACCATATCCTGGGGGTCCTGTCCCGGCTGTTTGCTGCCAGTCCACCTTCCCCGGAGTGAGAGGCCCTCTCACAGGGTACCCATACAGAAATTCAAAAGGGCAGTAGCCAGCCTCATTCTGCAGTACCCCCCTGTAGGCAAACAACAGGCTTGGCAGGAGGACATACCAATTATGGATTGTTGGCAATGGCTCTTTTTGAAGGGTTATCCCAAAACTTTTCGCCTTCTTCCTCCTACTTTTTCTGATTTGTTTTTGTTGGTTTATTGTCTCTGCACACTTTACCACTGCTGTTCAGTTCTAAATTGCTAGTGCTCCATATGTAAATTGTATTGGTGATTGGTTTATTCATGGTCAGTTTATTTGATTTACTGGTAAGTCCCTAGTAAAGCGCACCAAAGGTGCTGAGGGCATGTAAATTAAATGCTAGTAGTGGGCCTGCAGCACTGCATGTGCCACCAAAATGAGTAGCCTTATACCAGGTCCAGGTATTCCCTAGTAGTGTAGTGTAGGCAGTGTCTAGAAGCCACGCTCTCTAGAGGTAGCTGTGGATGAAGAGTAAAGGCTTATCTAGGAGACATGCGAAGTTCATGCAACACCGCACTTACACATATGAAAGAAAACACTCAGGTGGTCATTCTGACCTCGGCGGTAAAAGGCGCCAACCGCCGGTCAGAAATCCTCCATAATTCCGCCGCGGTCGCGGTAACCCGCCACGGTCATTCTGACCCGCAGCAGCCAAACCTCCGAAAATCCGACAGCCACAACAGACCGCCAGACCAGCGGTCGGCGGAAAAGTGGAGGTGACCAAACCTCCACCGTCACGCCAACAGAAATACGCCCATGCCATTACGACCCACGAATCCACGCGGCGGTCTTTCAAACGCGGTTTTCCATTGGCGGTACACACCGCCGCGGTCAGAATACACACAACCGAACAAAACTCAGCCACATTGGCCGATTTGAATTCCACACACCTGATACACATACACACACCACTCCCACACACACAATACAATATAAAACACACACCCACATCACCCACAAACCCCTACGACCAAAAATTCAGAAAGAAGCACTGAGAGACACATCAGCGATCACAGAATACTATCACACAGAGGCACACTACACCATCACCCACACAATATCCACACACAAAACAACACACACCATCACACTCAACACACTTAACTACACATACTCCACCCCACACATCATACACACCACTCCATGGCACCCCAAAGACACCCCCGCTTCTCAGACGAAGAACTCAGGGTCATGGTGGAGGAAATCGTTCGGGTAGAGCCCCAGCTCTTCGGCACACAGGTCCAATACACCAGCATTGCCCGGAGGACGGAGCTATGGCAGAGGATTGTCGACAGGGTCAACGCTGTGGGACAGCACCCCAGAAATCGGGAAGACATCAGGAAGCGATGGAACGACTTACGGGGGAAGGTGCGTTCCATGGTATCCAGGCACAACATCGCCGTGCAGAAGACTGGCGGAGGACCCCCACCTCAACCCCCACAATTTACAACATGGGAGGAGGAAGTCTTGAACATCCTGCATCCTGACGGCCTCGCAGGAGTCGGCGGAGGAATGGATACTGGTAAGTTGAAGCTTCACTACTGCTTCCCCCCCACCTGCATGCCAAATCATACCCCAACCCTCACCCCCATCCTCGAACCCCACCCTCACCCCCACCCCCATCCTCACCCCCACCCTCACCCCCACCACCATCCTCACCCCCACCCCCAGCACACCTATTCCCTGCCAATGTCTCACCATCACAACCCACACATCCCAAAACCTAGGCCTGCATGCATCCACTAAGCATGGACACCCATCACCAAAGCATGCCCAATGCATATACACATCCCCCCCACAAGCCACCCTCACCAAAGCCCCCACACACGAATGCCAGCACTTGGGGATACGGGAACCCACAGATACACCCATATGCCACACATTGAAACTATAACCATACCTCTATACCCCTGCAGGACCCGACCGTCAACACACCGCCACGGAGGGCCCAGAATTCTCCACACCCCCCACCCAAGAGGCCGTCAGCGATGACAGCAGCTCTGTCGACCTGGACACTGATGACCAGCCCGGACCATCGGGGACCTCTGGACAGTCGGTTCCCCTCACACAGGCACAGGCCACTACAGACCCAAACCCCTCTGGGAACACCAGCACAGCTCCCACCCAGCGGGCCCATGCCTCTGTCTCCAGGGCGCGTCAATCTGCGGTGTGTCTACCACTACAGGGCACCCAGGATAACCCACCACCCCAACAACAACAGGGACCTGGGGGCAGTGGTAGTGGGCACACCGGCCAGGGGGCAGAGGCCCAGGGAAACAGGGCAACTCGGAGGGCAGCTGTGCGACGGGGGGGGACGGGCCCAGGGAACCCACTCTCCACGAGGCCCTCACCACCATCATGGGAGCATACAACCGCTCCCAGGAGACGATGGCGACGGTACTGGCCCGGTTCCAGGAGATCCAGGTACTGCAGGAGGAACACTATCGGGGGTACAGGGAGGACATCAGAGCCCTCACCTCCACCCTGGTTACCATGGTAGGGCTGCTGCAGGACCTCATCAACACCAGGACGGACACTCAACAACAACAAAGGGCCACTGCCACTAGCCTGGACCAAGAACAGCCAACCACCTCCGCCGGCGCTAGTGGACAGGAGGCCCCCGCACAACAGCAGCCCACCAGACCCCCACCTCCTGCAGGAGAAGAACCACCCCGCAAGAGGGCCCTGAGATCTCGCAAGAAGACAGAGTAGGATGTCAAGACCCCCGCCAGCAAAGGATAACACCTGATGTCATCCCAATGTCCCACATTGTCACCCTGTCCATCCTTGAACTGCCCATGCTCCATCTCTCCACAGGCCTCTGGACAATGCACCTGTGTGACTGTTACTCTGGACTCTGCCATGGACATTCCTTCACCATAGCCCCCACCCACTTGAAACCACCCATCCCATTTTGAGCACTGAAATAAACACCTATTTTGCACAAAACTATCTGGAGTCTGGCTGTGATTTCAAAATATTGTAATTGACATGACAGTGCAAATATGTCCTTGTACATAGTGAAGTCAACAAACAGCTGCCACAAAGCTGTAGTCCATGGGGAAACGAAGCACAGGACTCGTAGTGGGGACCCCAGATCTGAAATAGGGAGGGAAAAGCCACAACATCATACACTGGGGCAAATAGACAGGCAGCAGAGATGCAGGAGAGTAGTCCACATTTACTAAATTATGTTGGAATTGTTACCTGTGTCCTATTGGAAGTACTGTTCAATGGTTCTGTCCCTGTTGTCTGTTTCAGCCCCGTCGTCTTCCTCCTCGTCACTCTCCACAGGTTCCACAGCTGCCACAACACCACCGTCTCGACCATCCTCCTGCAGGAAAGGCACCTGGCGGCGCAAAGCCAGGTTGTGAAGCATGCAGCAGGCCACGATGATGTGACACACCTTCTTAGGTGAGTACATTAGGGATCCACCTGTCATATGCAGGCACCTAAACCTGGCCTTTAGGAGGCCAAAGGTGCGTTCGATCACCCTCCTAGTACGCCCATGGGCCTCATTGTACCGTTCCTCTGCCCTGGTCCGGGGATTCCTTACTGGGGTCAGTAGCCACGACAGGTTGGGGTACCCAGAGTCCCCCAATAGCCATACACGGTGTCTCTCTAGCTGTTCCATCACGTAAGGGATGCTGCTATTCCTCAGGATGTAGGCATCATGCACTGACCCTGGGAATTTGGCATTTACATGCGAGATGTACTGGTCAGCCAAACACACCACCTGGATGTTCATGGAATGGTAACTTTTTCTGTTCCTGTACACCTGCTCCCTGTCTCTTGGGGGAACCAAAGCCACATGGGTCCCATCAATGGCACCAATGACGTTGGGAATATGTCCAAGGGCGTAGAAATCACCCTTCACTGTAGCCAATTCGCCCACCTCAGGGAAAATGATGTAGCTTCTCACGTATTTCATCAGGGCAGACAACACTCTGGATAACACCTTCGAAAACATGGGCTGAGACATCCCAGAAGCAATTCCCACTGTTGTCTGAAATGACCCACTTGCCAAGAAATGGAGTACTGACAGGACCTGCACCAGAGGGGGAATCCCTGTGGGTTGGCGGATGGGGGACATCAGGTCGGGCTCTAGCTGGGCACACAGTTCATGTATAGTGGCACGGTCAAGCCGGTAGGTCAGGATAATGTGGCGTTCTTCCATTGTCGACAGGTCCACCAGCGGTCGGTACACGCGAGGATTCATCCGTCTCCTCGCCAAACCCAGCGGACGGTGCCTAGGAAGGACAACATGGAGCACAGAGTCAAGCAACCCACAGGTACGTACTCACAGCTTGCACAGTAAACGATTCTCTATGCAGTGAATGGCGTGTCTGAGTGGCTATGCAAGGCCTAGGCCTGTGTGACGCAGTTGAAATTGAGCCATGTGGACCCTCGAAATGGCGGCTGCCTGACCTGTGAAGTGTGACAATGGGATGTGAGGTCAATGCGCTGGCGTGGCACACCGCGGCGGTCGGCGGTCGAAGACCGCGGCGCGAAGCCGCATTGGTTAACATTGAAGCCTATGGGTTTCAGGAGCCAATGGCGAAGGGCGCCGGCGGTGGCGGTACGCACCGCCGCGGTACGCACCGCCGCGGACGTGACCGCCATTTTCTATCTACTTATCCACTTGCGACTTGAACTTTCACAGGAGAGGACCTATACTGCAAGTGTTGCTGTGACCTCGGTCTGGAAGGGACAATGGCTGCTGCGACTGGGGAAAGGGCCCCTGCCTTCACTGGAGAGGAGTTGGAGAAACTTGTGGATGGGGTCCTCCCCCAGTATGCGCTACTCAACGGTCCTCCAGACCAACAAGTGAGTTTAATTCAATATGGATTTGGGGCCACTGGCTGGCTTGGGGGCCTGGCGGGGGGCCTGGCGGGGATGGGGGGCATGTTGGGCCTGGCGGGGGGCCTGGCGGGGGGCCTGGTGGGGATGGGGGGCGTTGGGCCACTGGCAACGAAAATGCAGACAAACTTGAACGTGGTATTTCTCCCTCCCTGTACGTGTCACATAGGTCCGCGCCCATGAGAAGATCGGGATTTGGCGTGCCATCGCCAAGGAAGTCCGGACCCTGGGGGTCCACCATCGACGGGGCACCCACTGCCGCAAGAGGTGGGAGGACATCCGCCGCGGGACCAAGAAGACCGCCGAGTCTCTGCTGGGGATGGCCTCCCAACGTAGGCGGGGTGCCTGCCGTCAACTGACCCCCCTGATGTTCCGGATCCTGGCGGTGGCCTACCCTGATTTGGATGGGCGCGTGAGGGCAGCACAGCAGACACAAGGGGGTGAGTACAAGCATTATCTACTCTGTTGTCCCGCAGTGGAGGTGTCTGGGTGGGGGAGGAGGGCTGTGGGTCCCCCTAGGCCAGGGCGATATCTGTAGGCTGGGCACCCCCGTAAGCCCCTGTGTCCCCAGCCACCACCCTCAGTAGTGTGTCAGTACAGCCATCCCTGGGCCGTGTCATCCATGGGTGCAGTTGTCAACTCTAGGCGTGTAGGGCATGTTCCACGGAATGCGTAGCGGACCCCAAGTGCGCAACTTAGTGCAGGGGGCATCTGTGTCTGTCATGTCCGCTAACTGTACCGGTGATCCATGTACTCAAAATCTCTTTATTTCTCTCCCCCCCCCCCCCCTTTTTGTTTGTCTTTCTGTGCTTGTGTGCATCAGCATCATCAGGCGGAGGAGAAGTGGCATCGGGGCAGGAGGGAGCTGCATCTCACATGGCCCAGGAGGGCCATGCCACAGAGTCTGACTGGACCAGTGAGAAGGAGGGCGAGGGGAGCTCCACAACGGGGACGACTGGACCCTGCAGCGACACGGGCACGTCCTCGGAAGGGAGCTCCCTTGCGGGGGTGGCACCATCCGTGCCCCCCGCCATTACAGGTAAAGCCGCCACCCAGCGCACCATCTCCGCCCTCCCAGCAGCCCCTCAGCGTTCGCCCTGTGCCCACTCTGCCAGGAAGCCGGGCATCTCCTTCGCCCCAGGCACCTCAGGCCCTGCCCCTGTTACCCCCGCTGCCCTCAGTGAGGAGGTCATTGACCTCCTCCGAACGCTCATTGTTGGGCAGACTACCCTTTTGAATGCCATCCAGGGGGTGGAGAGGGAGGTTCATCGCAGCAATGCGTACCTGGAGGGCATTCATTCGGGTCAGGCTGCTCATCAGCGATCGTTCCAGGCTCTGGCCTCAGCACTGACGGCAGCCATTGTCCCTGTCTCCTGCCTCCCTCTACTAACTCCCTCCTCCCAGTCTCCTGTTCCTCTGCCTGTCCCACCCACACCATCAGACCAGCCTGCACACACCTCAACACCCAAGAGCAGCTCATCCAAACATAAGCACCACAGATCACGCAGACATTCACACAAGCAACATTCCGATGCAGACATGCCAACAGTCACTACCACCTCTGTGACCCCCACCTCCTCGTCTCCCTCTTCCCTCCCTGTGACGTCTACACTCACACCTTCATTCACCTCACCATCAGCCAGTGTTTCCATCACCAGCATACCCTCCACTACAGTCCGCACACGTGCAGTTACCACCCCCACTGCCATTTACACGTCCCCTGTGTCCTCTCCCACTGTGTCTGTCACCCCCTCTTCCACACCACACAAACGCAGCCACCCACCCACCCAACAGCCATCCACCTCACGACAGCCTCCCGCTCCTGCACCTGCACCCAAAGACAGCAAACTTGTCTCGCCTACAACCACATCCTCTCCCTCCACTCCCATACCCACTGTACCTACCACTATCCATTGTCCCAAGAAAATCTATCTCTCTACTGCTACCTTCTTTCCTGACCCTGAGCCCCCCCCCTCCTTCTCGTCGGGGTAAAAAGAGCACCTCAGCCACCACCAGCCCTGCAGCCCCCTTGACAAGGGTGCAGGGGTATTGGAGCCCACCAGCCCGCAGGTCTGGATCTTCGCCCAGCAGCAAGGGGACAGCCAGCCCACCCCCTGGGAAGAGGAGCAGAAGGCGGAAGGGCCGCCGCCGGAGCCCGGATTCGATATCCCCCAGGACACTAGCCAGCCACCGTCAACAGCCACAGCTCCAAAGGGAGGAAAGGGCCACAGACTCCCGACTAAGGAGGGCAAGGGCAGCAAGGCGGAGAAGTCAGGCAGCAGGCCTGCTGCCCATGGAGGACCCGTCACAGCTGCCCAGGAGGAGCCCGCAACCCCCATAGCCGCTGCCCCAGGAGGAACCGGCACAGCTGCCCCGGGAGAGCCCACCACCCCCATAGCCGCTGCCCAGGGAGGAACCGGCCCAGCTGGCCAGGAGGGCCCCACCACCCACAGCCCAGGTGGGCATTGAAGGAGCACCATCCCCGCTGCCCAGGAGGGCACCACCAGGCAATGAGCAGTTGGCCATAGAATGGCCGCCGTCTCCAGCACCGCTCCGCTGGGGACCGCCGTCTCAAGAACGGCTGAACTGGGCCCTTCAAGGCAAGAACCGCTGAACTGGGCCCTTCAAGGCAAGAACCGCTGAACTGGGCCCTTCAAGGCAAGAACCGCTGAACTGGGCCCTTCAAGGCAAGAACCGCTGAACTGGGCCCCGCCGTCTCCAGCACCGCTCCGCTGGGGACCGCTGTCTCGAGAACCGCTGAACTGGGCCCTTCAAGGCAAGAACCGCTGAACTGGGCCCTTCAAGGCAAGAACCGCTGAACTGGGCCCCGCCGTCTCCAGCACCGCTCCGCTGGGGACCGCCGTCTCAAGAACCGCTGAACTGGGCCCTTCAAGGCAAGAACCGCTGAACTGGGCCCTTCCAGGCAGGAACCGCTGGCCCTTTGGCAGACGTGGCAGGGCAGGATCTGTCTCGGGCAGGGCTGCAGGATGTCCTCTGGCCAACATGCCTCCTCCAGTGGCAGTGGAGTCTGTTATGGACTGTTTGGACTGTGGCTTTGCTCTCCCCAGGATGGCCCAGTGGGCAGGCCACCCACTGTATGGACTGTATGGACTGTGGCTTTGCACTCCCCAGGATGGCCCAGTGGGCAGGCCACCCACTGTATGGACTGTTTGGACTGTGGCTTTGCTCTCCCCAGGATGGCCCAGTGGGCAGGCCACCCACTGTATGGACTGTTTGGACTGTGGCTTTGCTCTCCCCAGGATGGCCCAGTGGGCAGGCCACCCACTGTATGGACTGTATGGACTGTGGCTTTGCACTCCCCAGGATGGCCCAGTGGGCAGGCCACCCACTGTATGGACTGTTTGGACTGTGGCTTTGCTCTCCCCAGGATGGCCCAGTGGGCAGGCCACCCACTGTATGGACTGTTTGGACTGTGGCTTTGCTCTCCCCAGGATGGCCCAGTGGGCAGGCCACCCACTGTATGGACTGTATGGACTGTGGCTTTGCTCTCCCCAGGATGGCCCAGTGGGCAGGCCACCCACTGTATGGACTGTATGGACTGTGGCTTTGCACTCCCCAGGATGGCCCAGTGGGCAGGCCACCCACTGTATGGACTGTTTGGACTGTGGCTTTGCTCTCCCCAGGATGGCCCAGTGGGCAGGCCACCCACTGTATGGACTGTTTGGACTGTGGCTTTGCTCTCCCCAGGATGGCCCAGTGGGCAGGCCACCCACTGTATGGACTGTTTGGACTGTGGCTTTGCTCTCCCCAGGATGGCCCAGTGGGCAGGCCACCCACTGTATGGACTGTTTGGACTGTGGCTTTGCTCTCCCCAGGATGGCCCAGTGGCCAGGCCACCCACTGTATGGACTGTATGGACTGTGGCTTTGCTCTCCCCAGGATGGGCCAGTGGTCATGGAGTCCCCTCGTGGATCTGGCGTCGTGTACTCAAGTGGCTGAGGTGCCCCCCCTTCCCTTCCCCCTGAGGTGCCTGTCCTTTTTTCTTTCTGATGCCCCTGCAGTGTTCTCTCCGTGGAGTTCTTGTCGTGGGACTGGGCCTTGCCCCTTTGCTCAGGACCCCTGTGGTCCACGGACAGTGGTTGGACTACATTTAGTAGCTGTATATATTTTGTACATAGTTTATTTATTTATTTGGATTACTGCTGTCCATTTTTCAATATATCTGCCCGTTTGAGATCTCTTCTTTTGGTCTTTGCATTATTTCGGAAGGGGGGGGTTTGTGGGTTGTGACAGTGATCTGTGGGAATGCATTGATGTGTGTGTTGTAGTGGGTGTGGGTGGGTGGGTGTGTGCCGGTAATCTTTTCCCTCCCCTGTGTCGTAGGTGCAGTACTCACCGATGTCTTCCGCGCCGCCGGGCGTGCTCCTGGTACAGGAGCAGGTATAGGAGTGCGGGGATGACCTGCAACTCGGGTTCCATACTGCCGGAATCTCCCGTGGAGTATGTGGAGGTGAGCGTTTTCCCGTTCGTAGTCTGTTTCCGCCGTGTTTTTATCGGCGGTGCTCCCGCCCCGGAAAAGGTGGCGGATTGGTGGGTCGTGATAGGGTGGGCGGTACATTGTCTGCCGCCTGGCTGTTGGCGGGGACCGCCGCGCTGTTTGTTTGTTCCGCCGTGGCGGGCGGAGTGTTAATGCGGCGGGCTGTGTTGGCGGTTCCCGCCAGGGTCAGAATTGCATATTTTGGACCGCCGGCCTGTTGGCGGGTTGGCCGCCACTTTATCACCGACCGCCAGGGTCAGAATGAGGGCCTCAGTGTTACCAAAAAGGTGCTTTATTTTAGTGACAGAATACAAAAAAGCACCAGAGAGGCAACCCTCCAATAGGATGTGTTGTGTAGTCACTTTAGGTATAGCTCCATATACGTTATTTTAGCACATTAGGCCTGCAGCTGTGCACTTTAACCTAGATATAGTTTTATTCAGCTTCGTTTATTATTTTAACAATAGCCACATTTGCGGTCTTGTTTTATTTTTCTCTATCTAGCTGTTCTTTGCCTAGGCCAGCACTGCTTTCTTAAACAAGACATTTCTTTCACTCTGTGCTTCTCTCAAGGTTGCAGTAAGATTTTTTGTTGGTAAACGTGGTAACGCTTTGTCTCTAGTATTCATAGAAACATACACATCCTTACGTGGGTACATTTTTTCAGAACATCAGCTGCTTTATTATAAAAACACTTCCCTGTTCCATACATGTTAGAGGGAGATTCCAGCCAGATGACGACCACTGTATGCTGATTGCTGAACGCTTCGACACAGCTGCTTATGCAGACTTCAGGCCTTTGGTCAGGTAAGAGGGATGATGTCTTTCCAGGGGAACCTGAAGGGCAGAACTACAGCTTAAGATGCTGTGCCCTAATATAGCCTAAGTACAAATTAGTCTACTGACTCTAGTGACAATATGGTAGCGTTATTTTTATGCTTCACTCTCCTTGTCACAATTTTAATCCTGTCATGCTTCATCGTACTGGTTATTAGAGACATACTTTATCATCTAAGAGGATGCAGTTGCTTCATTAAAACCTTATTGAAACATATACTGCCTCTGACTGTCCTTACACACGTGATACTAATGTAAATGAGAGAAACGGATACGATCTGAGTGACCACAATTTCCCTGAGGAGTCAATTGTGTCATGCGCTTAGCTGCCCAATCATCTCTGCTCTTGGGTGGAGATGAGGCACTGCTAGTTAGCCGGAGCAAAACCCGGATTAGGCCGACAGGTGTCACCTGAAGTGGGTTAGATTCAGTCCCCCACCTGCATGCGATCCTGCCACTGAAATCCAGTATGCTCATTAGAATAATGAGAGCTTACGCCACAGAGGTAAGTAACACACTAAATATATACACTAGTTACCAGAAATAGACATAAAAAATGATAAAAAAGATTGCAAATGCAGTTAGACAATAGTGACCCTAGGGGGAGCACAAACCATAAACTGAAAAAATGGAATGCATACAAAGGATCTCCACCTAGGAAAGTGGAATGTGTAGAGGGGAGCTGGAGGTACTAGAAAAACACAAAGGTAAGTACCACCATGCCCCCTAGCGACCAGGAGAAAAGGAGTAAATTACTGGATTTTTCCCTAAGCACTCAAAAGGAAGAAAATGAAAAAATGCAACACTCAGACAAGACTGAAAGAAAACAGCGGTGGAGTCCTGAAGAGTAAGACCTGTGGAAGAAGGGGACTAAGTCCAGAAGTCACAGAAGAGTCAAGGAAGAGTAGGAGCTACTACCCAACCAGCGGTGGATGCAGGAGTTGGTTGTTGGTGATGTGAAGAAGGTCAGCACTGCAGCCCAGGAGTGGGTGAAGAGTTCCTGAAGGATGCAGATGGTGTCCTACGCTGAAAGAAGAATTGCAGTCAGGTGTTGGTGCAAGAATTCTACCAACAAGCCTTGGCAAAGGCAAATGTTGCGGTTGGCAGAAAGTTAAGATGTCGAGGACCAGCAAGGCCCAGGAAGACTCAACCCAGGAAAGGGAGTCAGAGGAGACCCTCAGCAACACAGAGAGCCCACCGGAGCAAAGGCAGCACCCACAGGAGTCCCACAGGATGGGGACACAAGAGCCTCAGAAGAGGCCACACAGCACAAATAGGGGCCCCACTCCACAGGAGGACCATGCAGAGGGCTGCGTATCACAGGAAGAAGTGCTAGGGGTTGAAGCTACACGTAGCCTGAAGATCCCTTTGAGGAGATGCAAACAGGCCTTGGCAGCTGCAAGAGATGCATTGCACAGGAAGGCAAGGGCTTACCTCTACCAACATTAGATAGCTGGCAGAGAGGACCAAGAGGACTACTCTGGAGCACCACCCGTGATGCAGGATCCATGGAGCTTAGGATGAGAGTAGATCCATGCAGCCGTCCGTCGTTGCAGTAGGTGCTTGCAGATGCAGGGGAGTGACTCCTTCAGTCCAAGGGAGATTCTTTCTTCCTTCTCATGCAGACTGACGACTTGCCACAATCAGAGGATGAACAGTCAGGGAAATGTTGCAGAAGCTGGAAGGAGCCGTGGAAACAATATTGCAAGAAGGGTCTTCTTCGTGGATGGAGATTGGATGGAGGGTCCAGTTGTGGTTCCAGTGGCTAGAAGTCAAAGTAAGGTTACAGAGCGGTCCCGCTGGAATCTTGCAAGCCGAATCTGAGAACTCATCTACAAGAGAGACCCTGAATAGCCTTGAAAGGGGGATTGGTCACCAAGCCAGGTGATCACCTATCAGGAGAGGGCTCTGACATCACCTGCATGGCCTCGCCACTCAGATGCTCCGAGAGGTCCATGCCAACCTTAGATTCAAGATGGCAGAACCCTAGATCCCTCTGGAGGTGCTCTGGGCACCACTCCTGTCCAGTTTCGCGCCAGAGCAGGGACTGGAGGTCCCTGAACTGTTGTAGAATGGTTTATGCATGGAGGGCACCAAATGTGCCCTTCAAAGCATACCAATGGCTTGGGGAAGCTACCCTTCCCAAGCCATTTCACACATATTTCCAAAGGTAGAGGTGTTACCCCCTCTACCAAAGGAAATCCTTTGTTTTGACTTCCTAGGCTTGAACTCTTCAGCAGAAGAGCAGAAACCTGTCTGAGTGGTGGCAGCAGCTTGGGCTGCCTGGAAAACCCTAGAAGAATGGCAGGAGCAATGTTGGGAGTCTTCTAAGGAGACTTCAGAGTGCATGGAATCATACTTCCAATACTGGCACCAGTATTGGGGAATGATTCCGACATGTTTGATACCAAACATGCCTAGGTTCAGAGTTACCATTATGTAGCTGGACATAGGTAGTGACTTATGTCCAGTACAAGCATAAAATGGCATCCCGACACTCACGAAGTCCATAAAAATGGCACTGAAGTTTGCTCACACACAGGTACTTGCACCTTGCCATCTGGGTAGGAGGGCCGTCCATTGGTGTGACTTATAGTGACCTGGTGCAGTGATCTATAGTGAAAAAGGGTGCATGCACCCTTTCACATAGGCTGCAATGGCAGGCCTGCAGAACACTTTGCATGGGCTCCTCATGGATAGCATAACACATGCTGCAGCCCATGGGGATCCCCTGGCACCCCAATGCTCTGGGTATCTGTGTACCATATACTAGGGACTTACATGGGGGCACCAGTATGCCAAATGTGGACTGAAAATGGTACAAGTTACCAAGTTGGAAGGGAAAGAGCATAATCACTGGGGTCCTGGTTAGCAGGATTCCAGTGAACACAGTCAAACACACTGAAAACAGGCAGAAAATGGGGTAACATGCCAAGAAAGAGGGTACTTTCCTACACATGGAGACTGCCTTTCAATATATTTTAAATGTAGTTTCCCATTGGGAGCAGATGGAGATATGGAGTTTGGGGTCTCTGAACTCACAATTTAAAAATATGTTTTTTGATAAAGTTGGTTTTTGGATTGTCAGTTTAAAATTGCCATCTTTAGAAAATGGGCATTTTCTTGCCTAACCATTCTCTGCCTCTGCCTGCTTGTGTATTCCACGTCTGGGTCAGACTAAAAGTTGGGCTGTTTGTGAATCTCCACTAGACAGTGACACAAAGGGATGTGGGGTGTAGCCTGCATATCCTGATGGACTATCTGGGCTAGAGTGGAGGAAAGAGTGGTCCCTTACACCTGAAAGGGCTGTGCCTGCCCTCACACAATGCAGTCTCCGACACCCTGGTGTGTGTCTGATGCCAGGCCCGGGCAAGGCAGGATCTTGTCAGCAACAGAGACTTTCCTTTGAAGTTTGCCTACTTCAAAGGCAGGACTGGCTATAAGTAGTGGACCCAAAACCCCAGACTTTTCTAACACTTCTGGATCAAGAGGAACCTCTGGAAAGGAGAAGAGTTGAAGAGCTGGAGGAAGAGTACTGCCCCTTTGCTGTGTGTGCTTTGCTGGGTTGGCCTGCAGTTGCTGCATCTGCCTTAAAGAGGGCAAAGACTGGACTTTGCTGTGTATCCTGCTTGTGAAGTTTCTCCAAGGGCTTGGAGTAGAGCTTGATTCCTGTTGGAAGTCTCAGGGATATCAAAAACTTCAGATTCATCTGCCTCCAGCACTAGCAATTGTGTGTTTTGTGCTGCAATCTGAGAAAAAACACTGTGACGCCATCAACGACACCGCTGACTGCGGCGTGACCTGACGATGCCACATGGAGCCATGCTCCACGTCGTACTGCAACCCTGGTCTCACCGATGCCGCCACCTAACGTTGTCACTGAGCTGCGGCTTGCACCATGACCTGTGGGCCCTGCACTCCGCATAGCCTTGGCATCCCCGATGCTGCTGCTCCAAGCTGACACCGGCACCGCTGCATGCCCTGTGGCATGTGGACACCGCTCATGAGGTACACAAAGCACCGTCCCGTTCTGCAGCACTGGTCCAGCGACGCCAGTGTCATCGTCTCCAGTCTCGTCAACAGACACCCCTTTCTGCACCAAGACCGCACAGAGCCTGCCCCCACGCCGCTGCCTTGAGCCTACCGACAGTGCTTCAGCAATACTGGCGCCGCTGCCTGCACAGTGACTTGGAGACATCGCATGTCGCACTGCCCTGCTTCACACCGCAGCCATGGCCTCACTGATGCCACAGAACGACATCACTGAACCGCTGCTTGCACCGTGCCCTGTGGCCACCGCACGTCATATCGTCCCGCTTCACACCGCAGCCCCGACGCTATCCACTCCAGCGCTCCTGAGTTCATCATCAGCCCGGAGTTTGATCAGCAACACGTCTGACTTCAAGGGCCCGATGACCCCTGCCCCGACCTACAGCACCAACGCCTACGACTCCAGCGATGCCGCACTCCAGATCTCATTGCGAGGATTACGACGCCCTACATTTCACTGTTTGCGTGTCTTCCCGACACCATAGCTGGCCCACGACGCCACAGCTGGCCTGAACTGTTGGATTTGTTGATCACAATGCCTTTATAGCCCCAGACGGAGCTATCGACTTCAAGGAACTGTATTTTTAAGTTAATTCTTGCAAAATTCAAATCTTTATTACTGTCTGTTGGATTTTTCTTGTTTTGGTATTGTTTTACATAGATAAATATTGGCTATTTTTCTAAAATGGGTGTGGTGACCTTTTTTAGTGTTTTCACTGTATTACTGTGTGTTATGTGCAAATGCTTTACACATTGCTTCTATGATAAGCCTGACTGCTCGTGCCAAGCTACCAAGCGGGTGAGCCGGGGTTATCTGAGCTGGGTATCTCCCTTATCCTGACTAGATTGAGGGTTCCTACTTGGACATGGTGCAAATCGACTGCCAAGTAGAGACCCCATTTCTATGACAGATTATGGGTTCAGATAGAGTCAGAATCATGCTGTTGAGGGTTCGGTTGAATCTCTCAAACAATCCGTTGGTTTGGAGGTGGTAAGGAGTAGAGAGGTACCAACTTCAAGTCCAATTACATGAAGACCATGCGGAAAGAGTGTGGACAGTCTCTACACCAGCATCGATGGAGCAATATGCCAATATTTCTCACACAGTCGGATCGATGCACTGCTTTTTGCAGATATCAGCTGCAAAGCCTCTTGGTGAGGCCCAGGACTAGAGGGGGAACCTCAGGCAAGGGTAAGACTCACAGATGACAGAGTCCAGCATCACCAGGAGAGTTTAAGGTATTCCTTGATGTCTCAGAGATGACAGGAGAACAGGAGGCAAGCCAACAGGCCCTTGGAGAATTTGGGGTTTAAAGATGCAGAGAACAGGTCCAGTCCTTTTCTTTCCAGGCAAGAAGCAGCAGGCCACACAGCAGAGCAAGTAGCAAAGCGGCACTCCCCCCACAGTAAAGCCCACAGCAAGCATAAGGCCAACTCAACAATGCAGTTGCAGAGTGGCAGCCCTTCCTCGCAGCACAACAGTCCTCCTCCCTGGAAAAGGGTCCTTTGTTCCTGTAGAGTTCTGATTTGGTGGGGTTTGGGGCCCAGTCCTTATACCAAGTTGAGCCTTTAAAATGGGAAAGACTTCAAAGAGAGGCATTTGAAGTTCCCAAGGTCCATGTCTTTCCTTCCCTGGCTCCAGACACTTCACAGTGGGTTATGCAATCCTTTGTGTGGGGAGACGCACAACTCTATTCAGGTGCAAGTGTCAGCTCCTCCCTCCCATCTACCCCAGGAAGACCCCTCAGCCTGTTCATTGGCCACAATGATGCAAATGTTACACCCAAGCTTCCTTTGTGTGTGACTGTCTAGAGGGAATATACAAAGCCCAGCTGTCATCCAGCCCAGACGTGCATTCAGAGATAGACAGAGACACAGAATGGGTAAAATAGGGAATGCCAACTTTCTAAAAGTGGCATTTTCAGACCTATAATTTAAAAACTGACTTCCCTATGAGTTGTGATTTAAAATTTTGAGTCTAGAGATATCAAAGTCCAAATTTCTATCTTTTCCCAATTGGAAGTTGCTTCAAGGTAACTCCAATGTTAACCTATGGAGAGAAAGTCCTCGCATTGGTGAGAAATGAATTTTGCAGATTTTCAATACCAGGACATGTTAAACTTAAAAGTACGTGCCTTACATTTTAAATGCACTGCTCCCTCCCCTGGAGCTACTTTAGGGGTGACCTATATGTAATAAAAATGAAGGTTTTGTCTGATAAGTGAATGCACTTGCCAGGTTGAAATTACAGTTTAAAACTGCACACACAGGCTCTACAGGGGCCGACATAAGACATGTTTGAACGGCTACTGCAGATGGTGGCATAACAGTACGGCAGGCCCACTAGTAGTATATAATTTACAGCCCTGGGAAGATATTGTGCACTTTACCGCAGACTTACACGTAAATTAAATATGCAAATTGTCTATAAGGTAATGTCACCAGGTTTTAGAGTACAGAGCACCTGTAATTTAGCCCAGTTCAGCAGTGTTAAAGTGTGCAGAATCTTAAAAGGCAGGAACAATTTGTCAGGAAAACAGGAGGTCGAAGGGCAAAACGTTAGGGAAAACCACAACAAGAATGCCAGGTTTAACAGACCTCAGTCTTACATGATGGTGGGCAGTGGCTAGGGGATGCACAGTGTCACACCAAGGGCCACTCACCTGTATTCCCAAGACTACTGTTTAAGTGAAAATCTTCAGCTAATTCCATCTGAGGTCAAACATTAGTATCAGAAGAGGTGACTGACTCCAATGACCAGCTCTCACAGAAAGATGGTCGGGGAGATGAAAGAGAGAGGGGGGAGAGAGAGATAGATAGATACAGAAAGAAAAAGAGAAACGGTGTAGTGCATTTGGAGCGTCTGTGAAAAGATTGACTTATATGTGTTGATCCTTTTGAGCATAGCCTATCAGGCTCTAGTTGTAAGACACACTTGTTTTGCCAGGAGAGGTACTCTGTGATGCAAGAGCACAATTGCTTTAGGGAACCATACATGAAAGCTTTACAATCAACTTAGCATGCTTTTCTTGCATTCTTGCCTTACCTCCACAATCACCAATCCCAATTGTAAAGAACAGCATCAAGTTTACCTTGCTACTTTTCTAAAGATAAAATTAGAATTAGAGAAAAATTGCAACTTTAAAAAAAAAAGTTACATTAGAGAGTTTTTGGGTGTGAGACCTTGTGAAAATATCAAACAAGAATTACTGATATATATATATATATATATACATGTATATATGTATATATAGATAGATATGTATATAATAATTCCTTCAGTGAAGCACTTCGTAAACACAGGGATGGAATCACTCTTTTAAATGAAAACGGCTCAGATACTCAGGGATCTTAGCAGACAGTTTTCACATTACAGGGACATGTTATAGGGAGTGCTAGAATCAAAACAATTTTCACAAAAATGTAATTCGTTGGTGATGGGTAGTGAGCTTCCTCAACACTTTACTCCTGGGGAAGAGCTAATCTGTACATTGTCAGTGTTGCTGTAGCTCTCCATCGCATATGTTGAGGGCTCTCTGAAGAGAATCAAAGATCTGTGATGACACACTGGTCCATTTGGGCTCACTGGTGGGTCTCCTCTCATGCAGCACCTCCTGGCAGAGCACAAAACATAATAATAAAGCTAAAACTAAATATTAGGTCTTATTGCTGCCCAAGGGAGACATTCAGCTTACAGCTTGATATCCATGAGGTTTGACAGATCCAAACAGGTCTAGTTTATAGACAACTAAAAAAGTGCTGGAGTGAAGTGCCTCCTTACATCCTCAGTTTCTGGTAGCTGGGCCAGCAGTGCACTGCCAATTACATTGGGAGGACACATCCAAAAATACAGTCACTGTGCTTAAGGTTCAATGGAGAGACCTATTGAATTTTACATGTGGGAGATCGTAGACCTCAGCACTATACCCCAGTAAATGCAAATTAGTACCATCAGTGAGAAACCTTACTTCAAATGGGGATGATGGAAGATGTCCTCCATAGACAATGGCAGGAAGAATCCTTTGGAACCCTCCTTTCCCAACAACAAAGTATGGCTCTGAGGGGGAGCACCGTATTTGGTGTATGGTCCATTCCTTAGATTACTGGACACAAAAAAATAAAAAATATAGGGGACCACAGACAGAAAAGTAAAAAGATTAGAGAAAGAGGTAGCTGATACAACAGGTGTGAGCTTTCATCTGCATATGCCTATGCAATAGACTACTGGAGACAGCAGGGGGGTTAATGATTTTCAGAGTAAACGGGTTAGAGTAGACAAATAAGGGTTTGCTAACCTCAGCACTGGAAATGCTTAGTTAAGAAAGCTCATGTGGCCTTGATAAGACCATGGAGTTTGGCCAAAAGTGGTGCAGAGGGGGTGAAGTAACAAGGTGATTTCTTGGTGCAGATTTAATGGTCTGAACCTTGGATCTGCAGGGGGAGGCAGTCACTGGCACTAAGAGGAGATAGACTGAAAGGTAAGGAAAGAAGAAATTGCAATGTTCTGGATAGTTTTTGAGGTTGATGGTCTTGTACCAGCAGCAAAATTATTAGGGACAAAATATTGACATTACCAAAGAGCATGTCAATTTTCAAAAACATTCAGTTAATATTATGAATTTGCATCAGGGAAACACACCATCCAAACATCACCCCCTCTCCAGACCTTTGCAACAATCTATCTGACTTCTTTTGCAACAAGATCACTTTGATGTCCTGCAACTTTAACACACAATCGGGCTTCTTTGACCTTGCAGCAAGTCTACCTGTCTTAAATGAAGTACAGAACCCGATCCCATTGTCCGCCATCATCATAGACAAAGCCACCACCACATGAAAGCCCATCCACTCTGGAGCCCTATCAAACTCTTTCCCCTTCCATGCCTTCAACAGGGAGCTTGCATGGCAACAGCACTCAGTGCTGCAATGGACACCAAGTGCACAATCCTGGACAGAGGAAAACAGTCTTCATCCATTTGGACCTCTCTGCAGCCTTCGACAACTTATCACATCCCACTGTCCTTAGATAGTTCCACAAGGTTGGCATTCAAGGACAGCCTCTCCACTAGATCTGCTCCATTTTGATGGAAAGAACTCAAATGGACAACGAACACTGTATACCTCAGAAGCATGGAAACTCATCTGCAGAGTACCTCAAGGTTCATTCTTCAGCCTCACACTCTTCAACACATATATGACTCGACTAGCCAACGTCATATGCACCCATAACATCAACATTCTCTCATACGTCTATTACACACAACTCATACTTTTCCTTTCAGAAGTAACCCCTGACCCAAGAAACAAGTTCATCGCCTGCATGACAGAGGTCACCATGGGATAAAATTCAACAGTTAGACATATCTTTACAAGTCAACACTGTCACTGCTTCCTGTTTCTACAATCTGAGGATGCTGAGCAAAATCTTTAAATGTCTTCTGAGAAGCACAAGAAAAACCAACATCCATGCCTTCATCACAAGAAGGATGGACTACAGGAACACCCCCTATGCCTATATATCCAACCAACTCACCTGATGACTACAAACCATCCAGAAAGCGGCAGCCAGACTCACCCATAACCTTCCATGTAGGACTTACATTACACCACAACTCAGGGAAGGAAACTACATTGGCTCACAATACATAAGTGTGCTCAGTTCAAAGTTGTCACCCACACATTCAAAGCACTGCTCAACAGAAGCCCAGACCACCTGAACAATTGGATCTCCTTCCAACAACCAGACAGAAACCTATGCTCTGCTGGACTCCTACTTGTATACATGCCATGCATATGAGCAAACGGAGCTAGTTCATAGCTCCTAAAGCATGCAATGACCTCCCACTACACTTCAGAGCCTTCTCCTATCTACTTGAGTTCCACAAGAAGCTACAGACTTGGCTCTTTGAGTAACACCCCCAAGACCTCGGAACAAGGCTAGTACACCTCTCATCACCAGGATACCCTCATGAGTGATAGTCCACTGAACAAATCCACATAACATCATGTGGTGCAAGGATATAGTGGAAGACATTGAGTGAAAATATCAGGAATCTGTTCCTTTCCTACCATCTTCTAATAACACATCCAAGGATACTGGTAGGAACATACTTGTGGCATGCCCTTTTGCTTTTGAATGGCATTTGATACTGTTTTTCATTAATAATGTTACAAGACAATATCATATCCCTGGTAATCCAAATCTCAAACCAATTGCTTTCTGGTTATGATGGGGTGATTGGAGGATATCTTCCCTGTCTTTAAGAAGTGCTCTGACCTCCAAACTCTAAAGCCTTCATTCATATTTATTTATCCATAATTTCTCACCAGATAATTTAGTCCTTTTAATTACTCTCTCTCATCTGGAACATTTTAGCTTCTGGTAAGTGTTCTGTGGTCATAACCACACTGATTACAAACTATTCTCACACAACTAACTGCATTCCTCTATACTGCAACCTGTTACAGCGTGTTTCTCATATTGCCACTCTGTCTGCTCTAGTATGAATTGCTCAGTGTTACAGTGGTTTTATTCCTTTCTGCATGACTTCATTTTTTCTGTGACTCTGAAATGCTCATATTCCTCTGTAAAGCACTGCCCCAAGGGCATTCAACAAACCTCGGTCCTCTTTCTTTGTTTGTTTGCCTTTTTATTATTTCTAATGCACAAACAATGCCAAGGGCCCAGTTTCTAGGCACTGAAAATAAAAAGGCATTCGAAGTAGAACTGGATGAAATAATAAACCGCTGCTATGAGGACACTCGCAGCGGATAACATGAAAAAAATCTAAACAGGATAACTAAAGAGAGCATGCACATTAATAAACAGAAAGAGAGTTGTTTGAAGTGACAGTAAATTAAACAAAAGGACAGAAAATTGTTGAATAAAGAAAGCGCAAAAGACCACGGCAGTTATTACGCATGGCTTCAGCCTTTGGAAGTGATGCCTCAATTCTCGTTTAGAGCGTCTAGGGTTATCTTCTATCCTAATACCTTTAGGAACATTGTTACAAAGGTTGTTGTGGCCGCTTACTGTTCTACCCCAAAATCTGATAAACGCCGTTTGGGGATTGGGATTTTTCGGTCAAAGAGCCCGTATTTATACTTTTTTTAGCGCCGCATTTGCGCCGCGTTTTGACGGAAAACGGCGCAAACCTACAAAATACAATGGCATTTTGCAAGTTTGCGCCGTTTTTGCGTCAAAAAACGACGCAAATGCGGCGCAAAAAAAGTATAAATACGGGTAGTGTTTGGGTTTTTGCGAAAAGATGAACGAGCTTTACCTCCTATTTTGCGGCATTCTATTGATAGCTTTCCAGATCTAACTCAGCGCCCTGTGTTGAATTTAATGAAGCCAACTGATATTTCGTGGCATGGGCATGGTAATTTTTACTGAAACCGAAAGTGATACCATTGGCCTTATTTTGCGTCAATTGAAACGTGTATCATTGTTTCAGGAGAATCAAATGTATGGCCATGCTGTGCTGAAGTCTGGATATCACCACTGCTTGAATTCGTAGTCAGGTATGATCCGGTGTAAACACAGTACACTTTTAGACAAAGCATATAAATGCCTCGAACTAAAAATCAAAGGATACATGAGAAGCAAAAAACACAATTAAATTGCGAGGGTGTAGCTTGGTCAGTAAGATTCAGGGTTTGTGATTCTCAAATTTCCCAACTAAAAAAGCAGTGTTCATGAGTGAGATGACCAGGGTTTGGGATGTACTGTTTTCCATGAGGTACAAAGTCAGCACTAATTTGCATTAGATGGGCCTCTGTCTGGAGTGGTGCAACCGGCAAAAAACGATGGGTTGTAATGCTACCCCAGAGCGATTGCCACTGATTGGACTATTTGTGAGCATTTGGGTGTTTGGTTGTCATTTGTGTGGATAGAAACCTGAATGGCACACTTTTCTAAGCCCTCTACTGCCAATGTTTATGAATTTCAAATACTAGTAAAATTGCACCGCTTCAAGGAGTACTTAAATGGGTTCACATTTACTATTTTATTTTGGTAAACTAGTCACCATATATATTTAAGTTTTGTACTCGATCCTTGTTTCTCCTCTTGTAGCTTTTTGTGAGGGTTCAATTCATTCTTTTTATCCCTGAATGCAAATCCGTATAAAGTCTGTCCAAGAGCAAATTGATAACCTTTGTTTGTGCTACAGGGAGACATTGAGGCACTTTCCATAGAGGCTTCTACCCTTTAAGTATTGTCACTTTCTTTTGTGGGCATCCTCAAAATTCTGTTGTTGAATTTCTATAAGGCGAAAAAATATTAACAAGACACACATAATTTATACACCTTGGATTCCTTAGTAAACAATTTAGGGATACAATGGGCTACAACACACTTAATCCTGGTGGGGGACTTTAATTTCCATTTGTGTGAGAACCCCTTTGCCTCATCTAAGAGCCTTCAAAGATGTTTAATTATGCAGAGTCCACATTTGGAACACACCCTGAAGGGAACCTTTTAACCTCCATGTTATTCAAGAATGATTCCACCATTTCGCTCCATAAAATGGTATATTCATAGACTTTGTTTTTGTCTCGCCCCCGTTTACCAGATGATCTCAGATGCTAGAATAGATTGTAGCCCATTTGCTTATATTTTTATTATGGACAGAGGAGTGAGAGGAACACTTGCAGGGTTGGCTGTGTTCTGAAGACAACAAACCAGGACAGAAAGTTCTGGTGATCCCAGGTACCTGCTGAGCTCTTTAGACATAATCTGTCCACTAGCAGTGCGGGTGAGCTTCAAATCTTGCTAGACAATTCTTCCAGACCTAGTGAGGTTTTGGCTGCTTTTACCATCATTGCAGGCATAGTCTCAGAGTCCCTCGGCCTTCCCACAAAAGCTAAATCTAAACAGGTCCTTAATAGTTTGATAAAGGTTGTTTCAAAGCTTCGATGGATTTAAGAAGGGCGTTAAAAGCCAACCCAGGTATCCTGCTTATGCCTGTCATGACCTGCTGGAGGAAATTTAAGTTTAAAACCAGTAAGCAGCAAAATGCTTTTAGGGATGCAGCATAGATAACATGCTTGACCTAGGCTGCCTAACGAACAGTGGGGTATCATTAATCAACCATGTTTGGCCTCATAGGATGCCCCCTCCTTGTTGCACCACATTGTTTTGGAGGACCGGGTTTCCCATTTTGAAGAATTTTACAATGGCCTGGGGCAGCAATTCCAATAAGCATGTAGCCAATTGCAGGGTTTTCGAATCTTGAGTTCACAACCGATGAAGTGAGGAAGGGCATATTGGGCATGACTTAAAATAAATCACAAGGGCATGACAGGATTCCCCCTGACCTCTAGTTGAGTGATATTGATACGTAGTCCTCAGTTTTGATAAATACGCTGAATGCAGTAGTCAGGTCATACCCCTATTTATTAGGCAACTTCCATCATTGTCCCGATATTCAAAAAGGCGACAGGGACATTCCTCAATGCTTCAGACTGATCTCTTTAATTGACTCTGTAGTTAAGGTCACATGATGTGTTCTCCTTGATCGACTTTGGTCTTGGGTCAAGGAAAATGATACAATTTCTGACCTACAGTTTGAGTTTAGGTCTGGAAGATTGACAATCGACCAGTGCTTGAAATTATATCTGGTCCAGAGTAAATATACAGTGGCTTGCAAGGGTTCCATTCAACTTGCTTCTATGGATTTTACCTCCTAATTTGACCGGGTCAACTGAGATAAACTTCGAAGGACCATTTTAGAAATGTGTGTTGGCCAGGATATAGTTTATTTTCTAAGGAAACGCCATGCCCACACAGTAGCAACTGTCAGATATATTAGTGACTCACACTGTACCTGCAGCTTTAAAACCAATGGGGGGGGGGTCAGACAGGGATGTATCCTTGCTCCCTTTTTGTTCATTTTGTACATCAACAAACTTGAACAGGTTTTATTGAAAGCTTGCAAAGATTGCCCGCAGGTAGGTGGTCAGCCGCTGTCAGTTTTGCTCTATGCAGATGATGCTGCGTTAATGGCAAGAACTGCCAGGGGGTCTTCAAGCCCTCCTTAACTCTTTTTTGGGTTTTATGGAGGAGCTACAGTTCAGCATTAACACAGGAAAGTCCCATGTAATAGTGATAGGACTTAGCTCCACAAAAACAAAAATCTTTCAAGTGGGAACCCAGTCTTTATCACAGGTCAGCACTTTCTCAAATCTGGGTGGGTTGTAGGATGGAACTACACATTCCTTAACAATGCATGCCTTTACAACAAAGCCAGAACAACAGATGCGTCCTTACAACAAAAGTCTGTAAAATGACTTTTTGTTAACCACAAATATGCCTTCTACCATGCATGCCTTTTACCGCGAAAATGTAAGTATTTTACAGGTAAGTGTTACCCCTTTTTTAAATATATATGTATAATGGGTTTATACTTACCTGTAAAACACTTACATTTTCACGATAAAGGTATGCATGGTCAAAACACAGGCGTGGTAAAAATATTATAGGTAAGTATTAACTCTCTCTCTCTACATATGTACCTATATATGTAGAGAGAGAAAGAGGGTATGAATGCATATATATATATAAGTATAATTGTGTGTGTATGTGTATAATACATAAATATGTATTATTACTTGCTTATTAATGCATAAATCCCTAAACCCACAACCACCCTAAACCCTAATAATACCCTTGCCACCCAAAAACCCATAACCACCCTAACCCTAAAAATGTCCTTTCCACCCAAAAACCCATACTCATCCTAACCCTAAAATCCCCTTTCCACCCAGAAACCCATGCTCACCCTACACCCTAAAATAACCTTGTCACCCAAAAACCCATACCCATCCTAAACCCTAAAAATATCCTTGCCACCCAAAACATTTCCCCACTTTAAACTTTAAACCCTAAAAATACCCTTGCCACTCAAAAACCTATACCCACCCTAAACCCTAGATACACTTGCCCTAACACATTAAGTTGTTCGTGGTAAAAAAAGTTGTTGAAAATACTTTTGTTGTAAAGGCGCATTCGTTGTTCTAAAGTCTTATCATTGTTCCAGCGTTGTCATAAATGCTTTTTCCCGTCTGGGTGTCGTATTTTATATTGAATAACAAGGAGGACTACATTAATGGGTGATCCCTGTGGTGCTTTGGATCATCACTTTGGAGTTTTCAATTTTGATGTCATTGTTGCCAAGGGCAAGTGCAACATCAATGTAATTGTCTTTGGCCCTACAATTGTAACAGACTTTTCTTTTTGTGACTGCTGTAGTTAATAAATTGCATCTGATCTCTATACATACAGAAGTATGCCTTACATATGATACATTCTACTATGTTCTGCTATTTATTGCATGTAACAAGGTTAGAAGATGTAGGGGGTCATTCTGACCCTGGCGGTCGCTGTTAAAGCGGCGGCCAACCCGCCAACAGGCTGGCGGTGCAAAAAATGGAATTCTGACCCTGGCGGGAGCCGCCAACACAGGCCTCCGCTTTAACACTCCGACCGCCACGGCGGCACAAACAAACAGCGCGGCGGTCACCGCCAACAGCCAGGCAGACAATGTACCGCCCACCCTATCACGACTCACCAATCCGCCACCTTTTCCGGGGCGGGAGCCCCGCCGATAAAAACACGGCGGAAACAGACATTTCCAATGGAAAACGCTCACCTCGACACACTCCACGCGGAATCGGGACAGCATGGAACCGGAACTCCACATCCTCCCAGCCATTGCCTTCCTGCTCTTCTTCTAGGATCACGAACGTCGCCGCAGATGACAACGGTGAGTACTGCACCTATGACACAGGGGAGGGGGGAGGAGGAAAGGTTACGGGCACACACATACGCCACACACCCACCCTCACCCCCACCGAAATACCTACACACCAATGCAGATTAAAAAGTCAGAGTGACACCCCCAAACCCCCAAAACAAAAATGCAAAGACAAAAGGCAATGATTGTAAAAATAGAACTATATTATAGCAATAATTAAGTATAGCGAACTTAGCAATATATAAAGAATTATTACACATCTAGAACTATATATATACAAGTAGCAAAAGTCCGGCACAGTTTTGCAAAGTTCAAATGTCCGTGGGCCAATGTGCAGCAACACATGGGCAAAGCCCACACACGAGATCGAGTCCATTGGAGAGAACACTGCTGGGGCATCACAAAAATAAAATACTGGCACCTCAGGGGGAAGGGAAGGGGGGGCACCTCAGCCACATGAGTCCACGACGCCAGATCCACGAAGGGCCTCCATGCCCACTGTGCCATCCTGGGGAGTGCAAAGCCACAGTCTCTCAAGTCTCTACAGTGGGTGGGTTGCCCACTGTGCCATCCTGGGGAGTGCAAAGCCACAGTCTCTCAAGTCTCTCAAGTCTCTACAGTGGGTGGATTGCCCACTGTGCCATCCTGGGGGGTGCAAAGCCACAGTCCATCAGGTGGATTACAGAGTCCACTGGTCATGGAGGAGGCATGGTGGGCAGAGTGCCTCGTGAAGCCCTGCCCGACACAGAACCGGGCCTGCCAATGGGCCAGCGGTGCTTGACAGGAGGGCCCAGCAGAGCGGTGCTTGAGATGAGGGCCCAGCGGAGCGGTGCTTGACAAGAGGGCCCAGCGGAGCGGTGCTTGACAGGAGGGCCCAGCGGAGCGGTGCTTGAGATGAGGGCCCAGCGGAGCGGTGCTTGACAGGAGGGCCCAGCGGAGCGGTGCTTGAGATGAGGGCCCAGCAGAGCGGTGCTTGAGATGAGGGCCCAGCGGAGCGGTGCTTGACAGGAGGGCCCAGCGGAGCGGTGCTTGAGATGAGGGCCCAGCGGAGCGGTGCTTGACAGGAGGGCCCAGCGGAGCGGTGCTTGACAGGAGGGCCCAGCGGAACGGTGCTTGAGATGAGGGCCCAGCGGAGCGGTGCTTGACAGGAGGGCCCTGTTCAGCGGTGCTTCTCACGGCGGGGCCCTGTTCAGCTGTTCTTCTCACGGCGGGGCCCTGTTCAGCGGTGCTTCTCACGGCGGGCCCTGTTCAGCGGTGCTCCTCACGGCGGGGCCCTGTTCAGCGGTGCTCCTCACGGCGGGGCCCTGTTCAGCGGTGCTCCTCACGGCGGGGCCCTGTTCAGCGGTGCTCCTCACGGCGGGGCCCTGTTCAGCGGTGCTTCTCACGGCGGGGCCCTGTTCAGCGGTGCTTCTCACGGCGGGCCCTGTTCAGCGGTGCTCCTCACGGCGGGGCCCTGTTCAGCGGTGCTTCTCACGGCGGGGCCCTGTTCAGCGGTGCTTCTCACGGCGGGGCCCTGTTCAGCAGTGCTCCTCACGGCGGGGCCCTGTTCAGCGGTGCCTGTATTGTGTTTCGAGTGAACCACACCTAGCCAATACTTCCTGCTCAGTCAGCATCGGACCTTTCCGTTGCGGGGCCCTCCTGTGATGGAGTCCTGGGGCCCTGGGTCTCCTCCGATACCCCCGGAATGGGGCTGGTGGGGCCCTCATGGCCAGGTCGGCTGCTCCCTGCCTTTTGCACTTTGCTGCCCTTGCCCTCCTTGGCAGACTCTCTGTGGCCCTTGGCTCCCTTACCCGATGTGGCAGGTGACGGTGCAAGGCTACCCTCCTTGGGGGCAGGCGTATCAGGCCTGTCGCGCCTGCCCTTCAGTTTTTTGCTCCTCTTCCCGGGGGGGGGGGGGGGGGGCTGGCTGTGCCTTTGCTGCTGGCTGATGTCCCTGCCCAAGGAAAGGGCGGACTCCAAAAACCAGGCACGACGTTCTTGGGAGTTGCTGGGCTGGTGGTGGCTGAGGTGTTTTTGGAACTCTTACGAGATGGAGGGGGTGGGTCAGGTGAGGAAAAGAGGTCCACTTTAGAGAGGAATAGTTTTTTAGGAGCAATGGGAAGGGTAGCTGGAGTGGGTATGGGAGTGGAGGAAGAGGATGTGGTTGTAGGAGAGTCAAGTCTGGTGTCTTTGGGTGCAGGTGCTTGGGCTGGAGGCTGACGTGAGGTGGATGGCTGTTGGTTGGGTCCCTGCCTGCGTTTGTGTGGGTTGGAAGCGGGGGTGACAGACACACTGGGAGAGGACACAGGGGACGTGTACATGGCAGTGGGGGTGGTGACTGCACGTGTGCGGACTGGTCTGGAGGGTGTGCTGGTGATGGGTGTACTGGCTGATGGTGGTGTGCATGCAGGTGTGAGTGTAGACGTCACAGGGAGGGAGGAGGGAGACGAGGAGGTGGGGGACACAGAGGAGGTAGTGGCTGTTGGCATGTCTGCATCTGTATGTTGTTTGTGTGAATGCTTGTGTGTTCTGTGGTGCTTATGTCTGGATGAGCTTCCCTTGGGTGTTGAGGTGTGTGCAGGCTGGTCTGTAGGTGTGGATGGGATAGGCAGAGGAACAGGGGAGTGGGACTGGGTGGAGGGAGTTAGAAGAGGGAGGCTGGAGACAGGGACAATCGCTGCCGTCAGTGCTGAGGCCAGAGCGTTGAACGATCGCTGATGGGCAGCCTGACCCGAATGAAGGCCCTCCAGGTATGCATTGCTTTGATGCACCTCTCTCTCCACACCCTGGATGGCATTCAAAAGGGTAGACTGCCCAACAATGATGGTCCTCAGGAGGTCAATGACCTCCTCACTGAGGGCAGCAGGGGTGACTGGGGCAGGGCCTGAGGTGCCTGGGGCGAAGGAGATGCCCACCTTCCTGGGTGAGCGGGCACGGGGCAAACGCTGAGGGGCTGCTGGGAGGGCGGAGCTGGTGCGCTGGGTGGCGGCTGTACCTGTAGTATCGGTGGGCACGGATGTTGCCGCCACCGCAAGGGAGCTCCCATCCGAGGACGTGTCGGTGTCACTGACGTCTGCACGGGTCCCCGTGGTGGAGCCCCCCTCGCCCTCCGTCTCACTGGTCATGTCGGAGTCCGTTGCATGGCCCTCCGGGGCCATGTGAGATGCAGCTCCCTCTTGCAACGATGCCACTTCTCCTCCGCCTGATGATGCTAATGCGCACATTCACAGAAAAACTAAGAAAATGGGGGGGGTGGAGAAATAAAGACAAGTTGAGTGCATGCATTGGGGACACCGTTGGCGGAGAGGACAGACACAGAAGCCCCCTGCACTACGCTGCGCACTTGGGGTACACTACTCATTCACTGGGACATGCCCTACAAGCCTATGGGTGACAACTGCCCACACAGAATACACAGGTCCATGAATAGCGTCACTAGGCACCCTACAGAGGTGGGGGGCGGGGGCACAGGACCATACCTCACGGAGGGGCCTAGCCTACAGAAATCGCCCTGGCCTAGGGATACCCACAGCCCTCCTCCCCCACCCAGGGACCTCCACTGCGCGCAAATATAGCTGAATGTGCTGGTACTCACCCCCTTGTGTCTGCTGTGATGTCCTCAAGCGCCCATCTAAATCGGGGTAGGCCACTGCCAGGATCCGGGACATCAGGGGGGTCAAGGTACGACTGGCACCCCTCCTAGGTTGGGAGGCCATCCCCAGCAGAGCCTCGGCGGTCTTCCTGCTCCCGCGGCGGATGTCCTCCCACCTCTTGCGGCAGTGGGTGCCCCGTCTGTTGTGGACCCCCAGGGCCCGGACGTCCTTGGCGATGGCACGCCAAATATCGATCTTCTGATGGGCGCTGACCTATGTGACATGTACAGGGGGGAAAAGAAACATCATCACCTTTCTGCATGCTCGATGTGAGTGGCCCCCCCTCCCCAAACTTGCCATGTGGCACATGCTCTAATCTTTCGTCCCATGCATTCGTAATTCGCTCCCCTCCCCTCCATCGTACATCCACCCCACTCATCACAGGCATTGCCCAGTATGCATTGGCCCCCGTGTACTCACCTGTTGGTCTGGAGGACCATAGAGTAGCGCATACTGGGGGAGGACCCCGTCCACGAGCTTCTCCAACTCTTCGGAACTGAAGGCGGGGGCCCTTTCCCCAGTCGCAGCAGCCATTGTCACTTCCAGACCGAGGTCACAGCAGCACTTGCAGTATAGGTCCTCTCCTGTGGATGCTCAGGTCTCGTGTGATTAAGCAGAGAGAAAATGGCGGTCACGCCCGCGGCGGTGCGTACCGCGACCGCCGGCGCACATCGTCATTGGCTCCTGAAACCCATAGGGTTCAATGTTAACCAATGCTGCTTTGCGCCGCGGTCTTCGACCGCCTACCGCCACGGCGTGCCACGCCAGCGCAATGACCTCACTTCACATTGTCACACTTCACAGGTCAGGCAGCCGCCATTTCAAGGGCCCACATGGCTTAATTCCTACTGCGTCACACATGGCTAGGCCTTGCATCGACACTCATACAAGCCATTCAATCCAGAGAGATTTGTGTACTGTGCAGGCTGTGGGAACTTACCTGTGGGTTGATTGACTCTGTGCTCCATGTTGTCCTTCCTAGGCACCATCCGCTGGGACTTGCGAAGAGATGGAGGAATGTTCCCGTGTACAGACCGCTGGTGGACCTGTCGACAATGGAAGAACGACATGTCATACTCACCTACAGACTCAACAGTGCCACTATACAGGAACTGTGTGCCCAGCTTGAGCCAGACCTGATGTCACCCATCCGCCAACCCACAGGGATTCCTCCTCTAGTGCAGGTGCTGTCAGTACTCCATTTTTTGGCTAGTGGATCATTTCAAACTACAGTGGCCATTTCATCTGGGATGTCTCAGCCTATGTTTTCAAGGGTATTGTCCAGAGTGTTGTCTGCCCTGATGAAATACATGCGGAGCTACATCATTTTCCCTGAGGTGGGTGACTTGCCTACAGTGAAGGGTGATTTCTATGCCCTTGGACACATTCCCAATATCATTGGTGCCATTGATGGTACCCATGTGGCTTTGGTCCCCCCAAAAGACAATGAACAGGTGTACAGGAACCGAAAAAGTTATCATTCGATGAATGTCCAGGTGGTCTGTTTGGCTGACCAGTACATCTCCCATTTAAATGCCAAGTTCCCAGGGTCAGTGCATGACGCGTACGTCATGCGAAATAGCAGCATCCCTTATGTGATGGAACAGCTACAGAGACAGCGTGTGTGGCTAATTGGTGACTCTGGTTACCCCAACCTGCCTTGGCTATTGACCCCAGTGAGGAATCCCAGGACAAGGGCAGAGGAACGGTACAATGAGGCCCATGGGCGTACTAGGAGGGTGATCGAGCGGACCTTCGGCCTCCTGAAGGCCAGGTTTAGGTGCCTGCATATGACAGGTGGATCCCTAATGTACTCACCAAAGAAGGTGTGTCATATCATCGTGGCCTGCTGCATGCTTCACAACCTGGCTTTGCGACGCCAGGTGCCTTTCCTGCAGGAGGATGGTCCAGATGGTGGTGTTGTGGCCGCTGTGGAGCCTGCGGAGAGTGAAGAGGAGGAAGACGAAGAGGACGACACAGACAACAGGGACAGAGTGATACTGCAGTATTTCCAGTAACACACAGGTAAGAATCTACTCCTGCATTTCATTATATCTGTAACAGTACTGGCTCTCTACTGTCTGACCTTTGACCCCAATGTATGGTAACTTAGTTGTGAATTTGCCTTCCTATTTCAGTGATCTGGTCCCCACGGAGTGCCCTCTGGTTTATTTCCCCATGGACTACCGCTGTGTGACACTGGTATGTTGTCATCACAATGTAATTGGACATTTTTGGTTGGTTTTATCGAATACATTTGGTTTAAAATAAAAAATAGCAGACTCCAGATGGTTTTTGTGCAATAATTGTGTTTATTGAAGTGCAAAAATTGGTGTATAGTTCAAAAAGGGTGATGGGTGATGGTGGAGGCATGTCCATGGTAGAGTCCAGACTCTCGTTCGCACAGGTGCATTGTCCATATGCCTGTGGAAGGTGGAGCAGGGGCAGTTCAAGGTTGGACAGGGTGAACAAGTGGGACAGTGGGATGACATCCGGGGGGATCCGTGCATGGCGGGGGTCTTGACATCCTACTCTGTCTTCTTCCTAGGTCTCAGGCCTTTCTTGCGGGGTGTTTCATGTTCTGCAGGGGGTGGGGTCCGGGTGGCCCGTTGCTGTTGTGTCGGGGCCTCCTGACCACTAGCGCCGGCGGAGGTGGTGGGCTGTTCTTCCTCCATGCTAGTGGCAGGGGCCCTTTGGGGGGCCACATGGTCCCGCAATGTGGTGACAATCTGGTTGAGTGCCACCACGATTGTACCCATTGCAGAACTGATGCTGCGCAGTTCTTCCCGGAACCCCATGTACTGGCCCTCCTGCATGGCCTGGATCTCCTGGAACCTGGCCAGGACCATCGCCATCGTCTCTTGGGAGTGGTGGTACGCTCCCATGATGGTGGTGAGGGCCTCTTGGACAGTGGGTTCCCTAGGCCTGTCCTCCCTCTGTCGCACAGCAGCCCTCCCAGTTCCCCTTTGTTCCTGGGCCTCTGTCCCCTGGACGGTGTGCCCACTACCACTGCCCCCAGGTCCCTGTTGTTGTTGGGGTGGTGGGTTGCCCTGGGTGCCCTGTAGTGGTAGACACACCGCTGCTTGACCTGTCCTGGAGACAGAGGCATGGGCCCGCTGGGTGGGTGCTGTGCTGGGGTTTCCTGAGGTGGGTAGGTCTGCTGTGGCCTGTGGCTACCTGAGGGGAACCGACTGTCTAGAGGTCCCCGATGGTCCGGGCTGGTCATCAGGTTCTAGGTCGACAGAGCTGCTGTCATCACTGGGGGCCTGTTCTGGGGGTGGGATGGACATTTCTGGACCCTCCGGGCCGGTGTGTTGGCGTTCGGGCCCTGCAGGGGTAAAAGAGTATGGTTATTGCTTCTGTGTGTGCCATGGCGTGCGATTTGTGGGTGCCCTTGTCCCCCAGTGCTGGCATTCCCTTGTGGGAGGAGTTGTGAGGGTGGTTTGGGGGGGGATGGGTATGTGCAGTGGTCATGCTTAGGTGATGGGTGTCCATGGTTTGTGTTGGCATTCAGGGGTTGGTGTTGGTTTGGGTGGGTTGTGCTGATGAGACATTAGCAGGGAGGATATGTGCTGGGGGGTTGGGGGTGAGGGTGGGGGTGTGGGTTGGCATGCTGGTGGTTGGGGGGGGTGAAGTAGTTGAGATTAGACTTACCAGAGTCCATTCCTCCGCCTACTCCAGCGAGGCCCTCAGGATGCAGGATGTTCAAGACCTCTTGCTCCCATGCTGTGAATTCGGGTGGAGTGGGTGGGGGTCCGCCGCCAGTCTTCTGCACAGCGATGTTGTGTCTTGACACCATCGTCCGCACCTTGCCCCGTAGGTCGTTCCAGCGCTTTCGGATGTCTTCCCGATTTCTGGGATGCTGTCCCACAGCGTTGACCCTGTCGACGATCCTTTGCCATAGCTCCGCCTTCCTGGCTATTGTGGTGTGCTGCACCTGTGTGCCGAGGAGCTGGGGCTCTACCCTAATTATTTCCTCCACCATGACCCTGAGTTCTTGTTCCGAGAACCTGGGGTGTCTTTGGGGTGCCATGGGGTGGTGTGGATGAGGTGTGGGGTGGTGTTTGTGGTGATGAGTGTAGTGGTGTGTGGTGTTTTGTGCGTAGATGTAGTGTGGGGGATGATGTTGGGTTCCTGTGTGTGTTGTGGTTTGCGTTCCCTGTGCTCTCTCTGTGTATTGCGCCTTGTCTCTGAATTTCGATTTGTGGGGGTTTGTGGGTGATGTGGGTGTGTGTTTTATATCGTATTGATTGTGTGGGAGTGGTGTTTGTATGTGTATCAGGTGTGTGTATTTGTAATTGTCCAATGTGGCAGTGTTTTGTAGATGTGTGTGTATTTTGAGTGCAGCGGTGTGTACCGCCAATGGGATACCGCGGTTGAAAGACCGCCGCGTGGATTCGTGGGTCGTAATGGCATGGGCGTATTTCTGTTGGCGTGACGGTGGAGGTTTGGTCATCTCCAGTTTATCGCTGACCGCTGATGTGGCGGCCTGCAGTCGAGGACGGGTTTTTGGCAGTTTGGCAGTTGTGGGTCAGAATGACCCTGGCGGGTTACCGCGGCCGCGGCGGTGTTCTGGCGGTCTTCTGACCGGCGGTAACTGCCTTTTACCGCCAGGGTCAGAATGACCCCCATATTCTTTACAGCTATTCCGTAAACAAAAAGTGTACATAACTTTTCTCCTTGAGGGGATCCTGAGGGATTACTGGGTTGCCCTATCGCATTGTGGTGCCAATAGGTGCCATAGTCAAGTGGGGGTAACTCCTTCAGCTCGCAGAATTCATAGCCAGAAAACAAGTTCTGGGAACAATGCAACCAAAATCAAAGTGCTCTTGCACAGCAGGTTCACATAAAAAAATATAGGCGGTGATTCTAACTGCGGCGGGCGGCGGTCGCCGCCCGCCATGCGGTTACCACCAAATGACTGCACCGCGGTCACAAGACTGCGGCGGCCATTCTGGCTTCCCCGCTGTGCTGGCGGGCGACCGCCAAAAGGCCGCCCGCCAGCACAGCGGGAAAGACCCAGCAACGATGAAGCCGGCTCCGAATGGAGCCGGCGGAGTTGCTGGAGTGCGACGGGTGCAGTAGCACCCGTCGCAAATTTCAGTGTCTGCTAGGCAGACACTGAAATTCTTTTTGGGGCCCTCTTACGGGAGGAGAAGACTGGCGGCGGACCCCCACCCACTCCACCCGAATGAGGAGGTGTATGCGAAGGGCCCCCTGGGGGCCATAAGAAGTGGCCAGAGTGATATTCTTGAACCGGGGCCCTGGCGACAAGAATTTAGTGCTGCACTGAGAAATGCGGTCTGGATGGTTGAGGTGCTCTGAGCACCTGAGAGATCTACATTTGTTACCTGACTAGACCTGGGTGAGGTCTATACTGCCAGAGACTATTTGGACATGCTTCACGTTTCGATATCTGTGAATCCAATTTTACCACATTCTGGAGAACATCTGAGACGCCAAAATCTAGGTACTGTTGTGATCTCTGAAGGGGTGTATAGCATTTTGTCACTTACTCCAACTCATATGGCACATGTAGCCTTAACTACATTTGTGCTTTTAAACAAAGAGAATTGTGCTGCCCCGGCTGCTTTATTATTTTACCAGCCTTCAGGTTTGGCTGCCTGCCTCATGGCTCAAGCACTTGGATGTCCTGCTGAGGGAGCTTATCTGGGGTGAGGGGTGGCAGAGGGTGTCTTTGGACACGCTTGAATGACCTATTCTGAAGAGGGGTCTGTGGGTACAAGACTTAGATCAATACTATCTGGCTGCCCAGCTGCAGTGACATACCCTCTGGCTGAGCTAGGATGTGTGAGGACCGTGCCTAGTCAGGTGACCCTTCTGGCCTTACTATTCAGGAAAACACCAAGGAGGGGGAGGGATGACACTCTTTTGGATGCAATGCTCCACTGTTTGAGTTGCTGTGTCTGGCGGACACAAGAGCATCGGTAGAGGGCCCCTTCTGTACCATTGGTACCATTGTCTTGGGACCCCCTCACCTTCTTCTCTACCGCACAGTTGGCACCATGGACTGAGATGGGATTGTTACATTTGGAGACTGTTACGTGGCCTACACATTGGTGACCCTGGAGGTTCTCATTGAAACATGCGACCTAACTCCTGGGCAGTTCCTCAATTGTGAGGCATTGGTCCAGACCTTTTCAGCTCTCTGGGGAGCTGGTGTTGACCAGCCATAGACACATAGGAACAGATTTAAGAGCCCTCTGCGCCCTTTAGTGCCACATAAGCATCATTTGATTGAAGGTGTCCTTTTGCCAGCACCATATTTAGAAAGCGGACACTTTGCAACCCCTTGCACCACATTATGCCTGCGCCAGGCATATTGTATTTGGGGAGTGAGGTTCCCCCATTAGGAGACCGAAAAAAACGACACAGTGAAATTTAAAATATTTCACTGCGCCATTTTTTCTGCAATTTGTAATGCCTGCTCAGAGTACACGTCAAAATTACACACCCATTTAAATCAATGGTCCTCCATGCACTTTGCTACACTAGTGATACAATTATTGGCACTAGTGTAGCAAAGCGCCACAATAGCATCAAAAATGTTGACGTTAATGTTCTAACTACCACCATGGTGCACCGTATCTTAAATACAGCACACATATGGTGGCATTAGTGGGGCGCAGGGTGGAACAAGAAAAGTGGCGCTGCATTGAATGCAGTGCCTCTTTTCTTAAATTCGGCCCATAATGTCTTGCATGTGTTGCTGAACTTGGGAACGGGGATACATTTGGTTTAATGGTTTCATGGGGCTCTCAAAGAGATGGTGTGGAAAAACGTAGGCACCCTCAGGCATAAATGGAAGGCCGCACTGTGCAGAGATATACCAGTTCAGGGCTGGGCAAGGAAACTTGCCTCCCCGTAGAAGGTATCCCAGAATAGCCAGTTTAAAATAATCCAACCCAAATATTTTCACCATACTTATCTTACCCTGAAGAAACTGACTGCAATATATGGGAGTCCCTAACCGCTGCCCCCACTGTGCACTCAATGAGGCAGACTTCTGTTACATGACCTAGTCCTGCACTCATGTACAAGTGCCTTCTGCTGCAGCGCTGCAGAGGTTGAACGAGACACTGAGCTGGACTGTGCTGTGTACCTTGTAGGTGTGCCTGCTGGGCTTGTTGTCCTGTCAGAGAAAGTGGGAAACAATGTCTTTGACCTGGCCATTATTATAGCCAAAGAACAAATCACCATGACCTAGAAATCGGCAGTTGGGCTGGTGATAGGAAGATGGGAGGCAACTATCAGACTTTGGCTTCGGGCGGAGAACCAGGTGATTGGCAGGGAGGAAGCGCATGGCTTACAGAGATGTCCAATAGTCCAGATGGCCATGGAGGTGCTTGATGCATTTGATAACCCTGGAGGCCCTGCTTATTCATCCTTGCAGGGCTGAGAGTCCAGGAGTGAGAGCGGAGTGACTCACTTGGAACGCACGAAGACTGGATGGCAAATGCGAGAATGATATGGCATCAGGCGGTCTGTAGTGCTAGGTTCTTTTCACCCAGGACACACTACAGTGAGTTGCGGAGTGCGCCTGTCAATTGTACTCTCTACCCACGGGTAGGATAGAGGAAATTCCCCACCCCCATGTACTCTCCTGTTTATAATACTGGATGGTGGTACCCTACTTGGAACCCACTGTTTGTTCAGTAATAGTTTTGTTAATGGTATGGTTTTCACTTTCACTTGTGTACTGCATGTTTGATTGCTCCCCCTTGTAGACCCATTCCAACTGTTAGTGGCTAGGAATGGCAGTGTGGGCGAGGAAATCATAACCATTGATACGAGAATTTAAAACTGGAAAATGTACAGTGGACAACCTGAGTAGCCACTCCTTACAGAGGCATGATGACAAAAGTTACAGTATTGTGATATTCTGGTTTGTATCTGTGCAGTGTTATCAAAACGGTAATAAAATAATTTTAAAAAATGCAGTCACCTAGGATAATAATGTGAAGAAAGACCTTGTTTGATAGTGTGCTATTTTTCTCTTCTGTAGTGTGTTTATATTTAAATGTGTGTGATGAGTGGTTGTAAATATAGGCGTGATAGCATGGATTTGCTTGGATGTGGTCTGAGCCTTTCTTCATGAGGTCACTCTGACCATGGGTTCTTCCTTGATTTATCCAGATATAGTGAAGGGCTGTAAAAAAAAAAAAATTGATCACCATGCAAATTTGTATTTAACTTCACAACATTTGTAAAGTTCACAAATGAAGGACAAAAATGGCCATACGTAGTCAAAGTCTACATGGGCTCAAGCTCACCAATCAACACCCAGCAAGAAACGCATGGAAAGTAAGAGAAGTGAGGAGTCTGAGGGGCATATTTATACTCTGTTTGCACTGAATTAGCGTCATTTTGTTTTTACTCTAATTCGGTGCAAAACTAACTCCATATTTATACTTTGGCGCTAGGCCCGTCTAGCGCCAAATTTATGGAGTTAAATTAAATTTTTGGAAGTGGAAACCTACCTTGCCTTAATGAGATGCAAGGTAGACGTTCCTGTGCAAAAAATGACTCTATGGCCTTATACTCCCCTGTAAAAATGGTGCACAGAAGGGAGGAGGGGTCAAAAATGGTGCAAAGCTTGCTTTGTCCCATTTTTTAACGTCTGGGTCAGGGCAGGCGTTAGGGAACCTATGGGCCTATTTCCAAGGAATAAGCCCACAGGTGCCCTCCCCAGGGACACCCCCACCCACGCCAAAGGGACAGCGGAGGATGGGGGACCCCATCACAGGTAAGGATAGGTAAGCACAGGTAAGCATTTCAGTTATTTTTTAAAGTGCCATTGGGGGCCCTGAAATGGGCCCCCCTAAATGGCACTGGGTGCAATGGCCATGCCCAGGGGACCCTGGTCCCCTGTGCTGGCCATTGGGGTGGTGGACATGACTCCTGTCTTTTTCTAAGACGGGAGTCATGTGGTATGGATCGTTTTGCGCCAGAAAATGACTCTAGGCAGGTTACAGTCATTTGTTTTACTCTAACCTGCCTAAAGACATTTTTTGGTGCAAAACCCCCTTCTTCCATACTGGCAGCCCCACCCGACTAACATCATTTTTTTTTTTACACTAGCCTTCCCTTTGCACCGGCTTGCACCATTCTATAAATATGGTGTCCGGCTGGTGAACAGAAATAGTGCAAGCCGGCGGTAAAATTTAATTTTTGGTGCAAAACTGTGTTAGTGCAGTTTTGCACCAAAAAGTATAAATCAGGGCCTGAGGTTTAAGAGGGTGAAGAAGGGCATACGAGTGACCAGCAGGTAACAGTATAGACTATCTCTAGCCTTCATGCTACTGGAGACCAAGCAATCCATTTCTCTGAGTGCAACACCCAGTAACTTTTACCATCTCCCAAAGTGATTCTGGGTACTTCCCATTTATACTGCCAGAAGTCCCAAGATGCTATTTAAGGAAGTGGTGAGTGAAATGTTAATGACCAGAGAGAGGTGGCTATTGTGTTATCCTTGAACTACTCAGAGCTAGGACAAACCTGCATGAGGGTGGGGAACACAATTGTTTGCTGTCTGAAGTTCCATCCGTCATGGAAGGGACATGTGGCTGCAGAGGAAGGGGATGGTTGAAACAAAACGTCATCCTGGGTGAAGGTTTACACTTCAGCCACCAGAAGGTTGTGCTGCTCTGTTTCTCATCATTATGCTAGATGAGTTAGATGCATAGTATCTTTCATAATTTGTAAAAAGAAGGGAGGATTGTGGGCCTTGACTACAAACGTATTGCAGTTTCCACTGCCAGCCCCTGCAGTGGAGATATCATAGACTATAGGAACTATTGGAATGAACTGGTAGTTGGTGAGAGGTAAGCTGATGCTACTGATGGTGCATTGGAACTAATATAATTACATCTAAAAACATTTACTTGTATCTCAAAAACATTTCCTATTGTATCATCAGTGTCCTGTGACTTCTACAAGGGGCCCTGCTTCCTTATTTGCATCCTTCTGCTAAATATGCAAAGCTGCTTACGGGTGAGTTTTCTATTGTACTGTAATACCTGGCTCAATCAACAAATATCAAAGTGCACTAAACCCAGCAAGTGGCCCTCAAAGCAAGGTATTACCAACACGGAGTAGAAATGAACCATTGCCAGGACACCAGCAATTCATGTGCCATGTGGGCCGTACAACTAACTCTCAATGTTTCAAACAATCTCATAGTCACCCTCAAACCACACCAGGACATCATAAATGCATCATTCCTTGCAAACAACCTCCCCATTACCTGCAATACAAATCAACACCTGTTCTTGCTGAAAGACTCACACAGGTCTTATGAGTAGGTCAACTATTGACCAAACACATATCTACAGTTCTAGTGCCAGTTCAACAAACAGGTTTTTGCTACTCAGTTTGGATAAATTAAGAAAAATGCCCTCCTCCACATTTACCAGTCTGGATAAGACCCTAATGCATCAACATAACAGCCGCTGTCCAAGTAGCCATTGACTCATTCCACTTCACAGACAGCATGGCGACTACACAATCCCTAGGGCAGTGATTTCACCCCCACACAATACCTTTTTTCTAGAATTGATTATCTCCTAACTGATTTCACTCTCCTTCAATATGTTATATCCACTTCCATTGAACCAATTCTTATCTTGGACCACGGAGCTATCTCGATCTCCTTACATCTCCTCCCCACACTCCCCCAAAAAGCAAAATCTGGTGCATGAATCTGGAAATTTTGAAAGACCCAGAAACTATTGTCTATATCCACAAATAATTCTCACAGTATATTCCTGACAGGAAACACTTGGCAACCTCCCATTTAACTCTCTGGGACTCCCTAAAATGTTTCTGTATGGGCCAATTTATAACACAAATGTTCCGGAAGAATAAGACCATCAAATCATCCTTAGACAGGCTGACGGCAGATATCATAATCAAAGAAAACAAAGTCAGAGGAACTAATGACGTGCTCACCTATCGGTCAATGCCCAAAAGGGAAAAAAGCTTTTTTATTTGAAATAAGCCAGGGAGTCCCTAGTGGCATACCTTCAATTTAAACACAATTCCACTCTTATTCAGATGATTAAGGATGATCAAAACAAAATACAGACGTCTATAAACACAATCCTTAAAGTATTCCAACACTTCTACTAATACTCCTTTCAATGAATGTTTTAACTTTCTCAAGTGTCTCCCTCTTAAACAGATTGATGTACACGAACGTACAGCCCTATTCAACCCAATTTCCAAATCTGAGATTATGTAAACCATTAAATGCATTTAGTCAGGCAAGGCCTCAGGCCCAGATAGCTTCCAGGTTGAATGTTATAAAACCTTTGTGGCCTAAATTATTGATACTTTAGAAACAACCCTCTCTCATTTTGCCTCCTTGGGCTTAGTATCCGGGACCGCTTCCGAAGCGACTATCGTAGTCATGCTTCAGAAGCGACTATCGTAGTCATACCTAAACAGGGGCAAGACCACTCAGACCTGAAAAACTTTAGACCCATCTCCCGTATTAATATGGAGGTTAGGAGTAAATTAAAAACATATATGTAGTTATAGTTAGAGCCGTTACCATAGGAAATTGATGTTTTGGTCTGCTAATAACTTTGGTGCCGTTTACAAATCTTTATGAAAGGGTCTAAAAAAACGTTCATCCACCTTTGCTCCTCACTGGGAAGTTTTAAGGTGATCTGACGAGCGGGGGCAGAGAAAAAACGGGGTCCCAAAATTCAATTTCCCCATGCACCATCCATAGGGATTATTGAACAGTGCTACAACCAAAGTGTATGAATGGAATAACACTCAATGTGACAGAAAGCCAAATCTGTATGCCAAAAGCAGGTTTTTGGTGTAAATCCATTCAGTAATTTTTGAGAAATTGTGTAGGCACACATCTTCAAATAATAGTGTAATGTGATTGACAAAGGGGGCTTTTTGTTGCCTTTGACCACCTTTGGTTCCACAGGATTGAGGGGCTCCCTCGAGTTCCCATGAGCAATGGGGCTCAGATTAGATGGCCACAACATGAAGAGAAATGTTGCACCAACTGTTACAGGGTACAAGGACTCAATCTTTGAAAAAAAACAAAAGTTAAAGTGGTACTACTGTATAGTTAGATGAAAATGTCAGTGTTTATGTAACATTTTAAAACTAAAAAAACTATGAAATGCATCTATTATAGTTAATGGAAGTAACTATAGCTTGCACCCTCACCATGCACTGGTTATGACCTTACATATTACATCACACTTGACATGTTCCATGATACCATTGATAACACCTTTGACAACAACACCGTGCATGTTGGTGGCGTAAGTTATAGTTACTTCAGTTAACCATAACTGGTGAATTTCAGTGTTTTTAATTGAAAATTTTCAAATAAACTGACATTTGCACCTAACCATAACAGGACTTTAACCTTTGTTTTTGCAGTGAATAGATACACAAATATAGATATTACCTTGTGGCAGTAGCCACTATGTAGGTATAGTTATGACCTAGTTTCTGTAGAAAATAAGTTTTTTTACTTGCCTATATCTTTGGCACCGTTTGCCGAATCTTCACAAAATGTTCCACAAAAATGAGATGCTCATGTCAGCTGCTGTCTGGAAAGTTTCAGGGGGATCCGTCAAATGAGGGTTGAGAGCTTTGACAGCTTTGACAGATTTGACAGCTCCCTCCACATCAGAGCAAGCACTCCGGTTCCAGCAAGTGAGATCTGTCAAACATTTCTCGCTTGCTGGAAGCTGAGGTTTGCTCTGTTTCCCTGCCTGTGGAGATGTGGGCAGGGAAAAAGAGGAAATAATTGCTCTCACAGAGAGGGAGCCGCATCTTTAGCAGTTCCCTCCCTGTGAAGCAATGCTGGCTTCAGCAGGCGGCAGGGAGCCGGCTGAGTCTGCGGTGGCCTTCAGACTCCCCCCATGGTCCCATTGCACATTGGGTGCCCTGTGGGCATCCAGGACAGATGGCCAAGCCCTTGGGGGTGGGGTCCCCGGGATCGAGATTGGCCAGGGGAGGAGAGGCTGCGTGGCTTCCTCCACCCAAAACAAAAAATGCTAAGGCAGGGCCCCGGGGGTTGGGTCCATGGGGCTGAGATAGGCTTGGGAAAGGAGGCAGCGTGCCCACCCAAAAATAAAATGTTTAGGCCGGGCCTTGGGGATAGGGTCCCCAGGGCCGGGAATGGCCCTGAGCAGGGGGCCACATGGCCCTCTCCTCCAAAACATTTTTTTCAGGCCAGGCCCTGGGGGATGTGCTCCCCAGGGCTGAAATCAGCTGGGTGAGGGGTACATATGGCCCCCTTCCTTCATTTTATGTGGACCAGGCCCCGGGGGATTGGGTCCCCAGGGCTGAGGTCGGCCAGGGAAGGGGGTCGGCACCCCCCCCATTGAATTGCAGTGGGCCCCGGGGGATGAGGTCCCTGCCGAGGAGTGGTCTGTGCAGACCCACCTCCGCTACAATGGCCATTCACCCAACGAGGTAGCACTTAGTAACTAGACAGTAGAAAGTGCTCCCTCTTACACCTTTTCTCACACCCACATAGAACCTCTCAGACCCAATCTCTCACGCAGACAGGCACTCTCACAGCCATAGTGACACCCAGAGACACCCTCTCACACCTATCCTCATAGCCAGATACAGAGACACTGCAGCCAACTCTCACCATGACACGGCCAAATGCCATGCGCAGCTTTGGGTTGGGTGGTTAGGGGTTTGGCGGAGGACATGTTTAATGAACAACCAACTGCAAGCCCTAACACCACGCCAATTTATTCATGGCCTGATGGGAGGAGCAGGTGACCAGTAACATCCAGGCATACTATTACCACGTAGTGCTCTATGTAAGGTACAACAATGATTTTTTAGGGGTTTGTAAATTGGCCAGAAATTTCTGCAAAAGTATTTGTAAATGAATTGAATGACAATGCTGTAAATTTAAAACTTACCTACACGCCCATCTAAAGTGAACTTGAATTTTTGGGTGCAAGTGTATATGTAGAGTACAACAAAATGTGTATCAAATTGTTTCACAAGAAAACATCTGGTAATAAACTTTAACAAATGTGCAGTGCCCACCCTGAGACTTTGACTTACAGTATCCCATATGGAGAACAATTACGGGCAAAAAGGAACTGTAGTTCTGATTTTGCTTTTGAGGCAGAGAATAATGTCATAAATACCAGATTCAAAGACAAAGAGCCTAAAAACTATTATGAAGGCTATTCTGAAAGTAGACACTATACACAGTACTAATCTACCAACAACTGCACAGAAAAACCAGCGTAATCAAGTAGACACAGAAAACATCAGATCAGGTGTCTCCAATGAGTAGCTTGTGAGCTACTAGTAGCTATTGAGTTGCCCATAAGTAGCTCTCCTGTGTGCAAACAAAGAAATAAACTTGTCTGATGTGGTCAGTATCTAAACTCTAATATAATTCGTAGCTCTGGATGATTTTCATTAAACTTAAGTAGCTTTTACCACAGAAAAGGTTGGAGACCCTTGCATTAGATACATTATTCAGCATAACTAAAACGAGGAACAGATAACACAAACATTGTGCTATTCTGCATTTAGATGAGGTACTATTGAAAGTAGTAAGTGAGCATCGCTTTCAGAAAAAATGAGTCATTGAAAGACCTATTAAGTATTAACCAGTTATCAATCTCAGTAAAAGCAAACAATCTGCTAAGGCCATCAAGGTGTTTTCAAATCTTCCAAGTGCAAGATGTAAAATGAATATTAAAGTAACCACTTCACTAAATCCATACACCAAGAGAGAGAGATTAGAATCAGAAAAAATATCTCAATCAATTCAGATCACTGTAGCTATTTGTTAGTGTGTCTTTGTGAGAACTGTTTACACTGGCAGCACAATTCTTCCAGCGAATTCATGAATCTTACAGCATTTGCAGGCTATAAGAAATCATGACACCCAGTATTCAGTGGCAACACATTTCTATTATGCTCATGAACAAAATATGGGTGTTTTGAGGTTCTTTGTTGTGGACAGCATGCATGTAAGCATAAGAGGTGGCAATACAATTCTGGCATGACACTGCTTATAGTCAGGGCCACTGGAATGATGCGATTGTGCATCTGTCACATAATTCATCATCTGCTGCATAATCTGCAGGTTTTAACAAAAAAAATGTTTCTGGATCAAATGGTTCAAAAGTTACTAAAAATGCAGTGACTTGTGTTGATGTGCGCTGGAAGGCCACTTGCAAAGGGTGACTGACCTTTCTGTTGCTTATTTCTATATCTGGGTGTTCATCTGGAACTAGCGAAGTGCAACCAATGCCCAAATAGTGTTACCAAGTTTAAAAATGACAAATAATAAGTAACACTATTACAGAATGTGCCACATTATGCCGCAACTTTGTGTTTTCTTTCCCGATAATTTACTCAACCCTGCTGCATAATTTGGCACTCTCATGCTGCATAATTCCAGTGGCCCTGCTTAGAGTCCAGATACACAATTGATTTTGAGACTTGCATACCACAAGGGTTGAACTCAGATGAGGAAACGTCAATCCATCTACATTAAAGTAATCAGGCAGCCATCGAAAAGACTGGAACAGACATGGGGTTGCTTTTTGAAAACGTTGCTAAATACTGCATTTCCTCCGAAACCTCTACAATGTATGAAATTTGAGAGCTTAATTTTTTTAATGAGGTTTTATTTTACTTTCATCTGTGTACTAATGTTTCTATCATTTTCACAGTAAGGTTTTCACCACCAGATTGAGCACGAAGTTGACCCTCACAGTTAAGATGTTTTTACTATTGTCTACTTTTAACAGTAATGATAAGTGGTTTACATTTTGCTTATAGAGACTATAGATAGGATAATCCACGTAACAGTGTCCCAATACTAGAGGATAAATAATTGGAGAGCATGATATAATGACACCCTCCCTAATATAACTTGTATCATCAATGATAATAATATGGTTCATATCATCCCACTTGGGAGTAACATCATAGGTGTAGGAGTACCTGGCACCTGCATTTATATCATCTGTTCCGGCAGTGGGCATGTTTTTGGATTATAATTCTTTAATCCCAAATTAGGAATCAGAGGTTTTAATAATATAACCCGCTAAAATAACACATAGGTGGTCATTCTGACCCTGGCGGTCTTTGACCGCCAGGGCGGAGGACCGCGGGAGCACCGCCGACAGGCCGGCGGTGCTCCAATGGGGATTCCGACCGCGGCGGTAAAGCCGCGGTCGGACCGGCACCACTGGCGGGGTCCCGCCAGTGTACCGCCGCCCCATTGAATCCTCCGCGGCGGCGCAGCTTGCTGCACCGCCGCGGGGATTCCGACCCCCCTACCGCCATCCAGATCCCGGCGGTCGGACCGCCGAGATCCGGATGGCGGTAGGGGGGGTCGCGGGGCCCCTGGGGGCCCCTGCAGTGCCCATGCCACTGGCATGGGCATTGCAGGGGCCCCCGTAAGAGGGCCCCTACATGTATTTCACTGTCTGCTGCGCAGACAGTGAAATACGCAACGGGTGCAACTGCACCCGTCGCACAGCTTCCACTCCGCCGGCTCGATTCCGAGCCGGCATCATCGTGGAAGCCTCTTTCCCGCTGGGCTGGCTGGCGGTCTGAAGGCGACCGCCCGCCAGCCCAGCGGGAAAGTCAGAATTACCGCCGCGGTCTTTCGACCGCGGAACGGTAACCTGACGGCGGGACTTTGGCGGGCGGCCTCCGCCGCCCGCCAAGGTCAGAATGAGGGCCATAGTCTAGACAAACTGCTGGGGGTCTCCATTTTTCATGTATCATGGCAGCCGGTGTTTCATAAGCATATGGGTGACTAGTTATGAAATTGCATCCCAAACAGCAAAAAGACTTTATGTTCACTAGTTTGTGAGATTACATAAGCAAGCAGGTTAAGCAGGATCACATTTTGGAATGATGGTTCAAGAACGTATTGTTAAATATGGACTAAGAAAAACAATGTAGCTGCTGGGATGTATTAGGACAGAGTTACATTCTATTATATTCTGTTTTACGTTGCTGCTGAAATAAAACCGAGTTCAACAATGTCTTTCGTCTTTTATACCATTGCCCATGGGGCAACATGGGCCTACAGGATTGTCAAACAGTATTATAATCAAATGAACAACAAACATATGGGGGAGATTTGCAAACCTACGCACTGGGTTAGCATCACAAAAAGTGATGATAACCAGCACAAAAGTTTTTTTTTTCTAATTTACTTTCTAGCTCAAAACTTGTTTTGTGCTGGAAAGTACCCTAAAAGTAACGGAAATCAGTGCAAAGTTCTTCTTTGCATTACTTAGCACTGAAGGGGAGTTACATGGGCATTCCCATGCAACCACCCATGTGTTTTGATGCAAAACTAGTAACTACAAACAATAGTAGACGGGTTTTGCACCAAATCTTATCGCCATTTGAAAGGAGGCATAGAAGGAGAAATGTTTTAATTTCTCCTTCCTTTTCCATCTTTGCATGTGCGTTGCCCTGTGTAGCATGCATACAAAGTAGGAAAAGTTTTAAAGTGTGTCTACGCATTATATTGTGTACTTGAAGGGGCCCCTTCCATTACAAAACCTGTGCTAGACTCACGCACATACCGTTTCACTACGGTGCAAAGGTGTATACATGGCGCATGGCAGATAAAATCAGCGCTGGCGCTAGAGAGAGGGGAGAAGAGTGCCATATCTTTTCATATCCTGCTCCTTCCTGTCACGCAGGGCAGCATTTTTCATTGCTGCGCTGCACAACAGTTTTGTAAGTCTGCCCATAATATTTTATGACCTGCGATAATGATTACGCAAATGTCAGACTTAAGTATTCTGGTGTTCTGTATCTCAAGATCGATTGCACATTATATAAAAAAACAAAGTTGCATTATGGTCGTCATTTTCTCAAATGCAAAGCACTCGATGCATCACTGTTTTCGCCCATATAAAAAGTGATGTACCACCAGCGCAAGGGCCTTGCAAATAAGCCCTTCTTTGCTTATGTTGTTCGTAATATTGTTGTATGTAATTATAAAAGGTACACTTGAGCATGCTCTCAGACCTGAGAGAAAGGCTACATGCCAAAACGCATAGGGGCCTTAAACTGGTTGTTCATTGAACTCATCTTGGCAACAAGAGTACATGGTACTGGTATTACCGAATAAACCCCCTGTAGGAAAGTGCCTTTTTTAACATGGTTACCACCCTACTTTTTGCCTGAAATTTATGCTGACTTGATTGAGAGTGTGCTGGGATCCTGCTAACCAGGCCACAGCACCAGTGTTCTTTCGCTAAAACTGTACCATTGTTTACACAATTTGCACACTCCTAGCACTCCTAGCACACAGACAAGATCCTTGTAAAAGGTACCGGTGGTACCAAGGGCCCTGTGACCAGGGAGGGTCCCTGAGGGTTGCAGCATGTATTGTGCTGCCTTAAGGGAACCTGGTGGTGGGGAGGAAAAGGTAAAGTCGACATGGCATGCCATGACCATCAACCACTGCCTGTGGCATAGATAAGTCACCTGATGCCCAAGGCCCGAGTCCAGGTGGCCCACCAGTCCAGAGCAGATCCCCAGGTGTTCCAATCTTTTGCCCACACTGGTTTGACCCCTCCTGGCCAATACGATGACGTCTGCAGCCTTAATCCGGAGGACACCCCTGACCATGAGAGAACCGGACGAAGATTCCCGATGCCTAAAGGTACCCCTGCCGCCCCCTGGCTTTGGGGAATCCGACCACTGGTCCTGAAACATTCAGCAGGCTGCCCTCCTTCCTGTCCAGCCTGTGTTTTCCCGGGAACCGACCCCCTGGACCCAGCCTGCAGCATCTTTGTGACCCACGGGATCCCCGTATTGAAAAGCATTGGGAGCCCGATGAGGTGTTTGCACCCTGCACCCGGCCGCCCCATGCCACAGAGGATGTGTGTATGGTGCTGACCTGTGGCCCTCCCGGTACTCACCTAAACCCCACAGGTCTGCTCTCTGAAGTCGCAGGTACTTAACTGCTAGCACATACGTTTCCAAGTGCCCCCAGTCTCCATAGGATCCCATTCTAAATATACCTTCAAACTTGACCCCTGCACCCGGCTGGCCCCGTGTTGCTTTGTGGTGTAAGTTTGGGGTCATCCTGAACCCCGACCTGTGGACATCCTAACCCCTGGCGACTGGAACTGTAAGTCGAGTACTTACCTCAAACCTGCACTAACACTCCCCCCAGAACTGTTTTGAAAATTGCACTGTCAACTTTTAAAAGGATAAAGTGTTACTTGCCTATAAACCATTTTATTTATGAAGTCTAAACAAAGTGTCTATGATACATATGCTTAATACTTACTTGCGAATGTACTTACCTGCAACAAGATCCTTTTCGTTCTAGAAATAAAATAACATTTTTTTTCAATACAAATACATTGGCCTGGGGTTAGTCATTGAGTGTGTGCCTCATTTATTGACTGTGTGTGTACAACAAATGCTTTGCACTACCCTCTGATAAGCCTAACTGCTTGACCACACTACCTCAAAAGAGAGCATTAGTATTATCTACTTTAGCCTCTGGGGAACCCCTAGACTCTGTGCACACTATGGTGGTCATTCTGACCGCGGCGAGCGGCGGTCGCTGCCCGCCATGCGGTTACAGCCGAATGACCGCCCCGCGGTCAAAAGACCGCGGCGGCCATTCCAACTTTCCCGCTGGGCCGGCGGGTGACCGCCAAAAGGCCGCCCGCCGGCCCAGCGGGAAAGCCCCTGCAACGAGGAAGCCGGCTCCGAATGGAGCCGACGGAGTTGCAGGGGTGCGACGGGTGCAGTGGCACCCGTCGCGATTTTCACTGTCTGCTCAGCAGACAGTGAAAATCTGTATGGGGCCCTGTGAGGGGGCCCCTACACTGCCCATGCGAGTGGCATGGGCAGTGCAGGGGCCCCCAGGGGCCCCACGACACCTGTTCCCGCCATCCTGGTTCTGGCAGTGAAGACCGCCAGAAACAGGCTGGCGGGAAGGGGGTCGGAATCCCCGATTCCCTGGGCCAGGGGAAAACCGGCGGGAAACCGCCGGTTCCCCTTTTCTGACCGCGGCTTTACCGCTGCGGTCAGAATAGCCCAGGAAGCACCGCCAGCCTGTTGGCGGTGCTTCCGCTGTCCTCCGCCCTGGCGGTCATGGACCGCCAGGGTCGGAATGACCCCTTATATCTCATTTTGATATAGTATATTCAGAGTCAGCTTCCGAAACCCCCGATAACATTTAGGCAACTCAGACATGGTCATACTCATGTAGTAAAAGGTTTAGGTCTGTTTAGCTTTGTCAAACTACGAGTGGGACACTCTCTTCTGTTATTATCCTGCAACATTACAGGGTATGTAATTTACAATACTAAATGAAAATAGAGAACTCGGTGGTCTTGTATACATCATATGATTCTGCATTCCCTTGTTACAAACCCATCAAAATAGTGCAGTAATTGTAACCAAGCTTCTCCAAGCTGGCTGGAATCTACTGCCAACTAATTCGTTTCTGTGGAATTAACTTCACATTCAGGTGCAGTTTCGACGATGGACATCCATCCAGATACTTTAAACACCATTTATTCATGACTTCTGTTAGCAACTGTCCAAAAATATACATTGTCAATATCCATAAGTGACATAAATGGACTAGCATTAAAAAGTAAATGAAATGTATTTCTCATTGGCAAGTAATTATCCTTCTCTGGAATGTTACCAGTGAACATAACTAGGGAGTTGAACAAAACCTGTTGAAGGATTGAATTTTGATTTTGCCTTTGAATTTCAAATACACAAAGGAATTGGGAGAATTCTGTGACTTAGCATCATTCATCCAAGATTTCTAAATCAGATATTTATCATTCAGTTAAGTTATTGCACACAAGGTATTTATTCCTCTACATGCAAAAGGACTCGTTTTTAGTTTCTTAATATTTGGTTCCAAAGCCAGCTGGTTTATCACACAGTATCCAACCACATTTTTCTTTTGAAGGGACTATATGATAATGACATTCATAAAAACAAAGTTTAACAAAGGCCTTCTCCACTTGACACTTTTCGATTATATTAATCCTGTGATCAGTGTAAAAATAACGCAAGTATTTTTATCCCCAAAGACTGTAATATTCCATAAGTGAAGGAAAGATGAATCCACCCTGCACCTTGCCTCTATGTAGAGTATGGCAGGGGCTTCTTTTCTTTTTATGTTCCTCATATAAGAAAGTTCTTGTCATTCTATTTGGAAGACATAAGGAAAACAGGAAAACGAACTGAAAGGAAACTGTCTGTGACAAACAAGGGTTTTTGCAAAGTGAACATTTTAATGATGTTCACTTCACCCCATGAGTTTAAGTATATTTTTTACTGTATCAAATAATATTTATGTTTTCTATAAAAAGTGGATCTTTTTTGTTTACTAGCACTTAAGGACCCTACACTGATGGGTGCCCAAATGTGTAATACCTTAATTGGACCATTAGATCAACAGCTAAGAATGATGAGGAGGGCCTCAGATTTATCCAAATTAGTTTTCTGATCTTATAAACTGTTAAGCTGTCTCATAGTCGAATCAAAGTTCTGTACTTGGGAATTGCTGATACTGCGGAGATCAGTGCCTCCCAGATACAGAAATTCCTCCTGATTGCGAGTTCCAATGCCTAATATGGGAAATTATTCCAGAAACTGCTGTCCATGAACCAATTTTCATAACAGTCATGGTGGCCTGGGTATTCCAGATAAAACTTAGGCTAGCAATTAGCATAAGTGATAATTGCCAAATCAGGATTTACGTGTCCTGAATGTTCTCATCTCTTCCAATATCGAAGCTCTAGAGCAGGGGTCTACAACCCTTTTTGAGAGCTACCTATTGTTGGACCTGACTTTTTGACGGGGTAATCACCAAACTTTTTGCCTCCTTCCTCCTATTTTTTTCTGACCTGTTGTTGTTGGCTTTTGACCTCTGGGCACTTTACCACTGCTAACCAGTGCTAAAGTGCATATGCTCTCTGTGTAAATTGTACTATTGATTGGCTTATCCATGATTGGCTATTTAATTTACTTATAAGTCCCTAGTAGAGTGCACTATATGTGCCTAGGGCCTGTAGATTAAATACTACTGGTGGGCCTGCAGCACTGGTTGTGCCACCCACTTCAGTAGTCCCTTAACCTTGTCTCAGGCCTGCCATTGCAAGGCCTGTGTGTGCAGTTTCACTGCCACTTCGACTTGGCATTTAAAAGTACTTGCCAAGCCTAGAACTCCCCTTTTTCTACATATAAGTCACCCCTAATGTGTGCCCTAGGTAACCCCTAGAGCAGGGTGCTGTGTGGGTAAAAGGCAGGACAGGTACCTGTGTAGTTATATGTCCTGGTAGTGTAAAACTCCCAAATTCGTTTTTACACTACTGTGAGGCCTGCTCCCTTCATAGGCTAACATTGGGGCTGCCCTCATACACTGTTGAAGTGGCAGCTGCTGATCTGAAAGGAGCAGGAAGGTCATATTTAGTATGGCCAGAATGGTAATACAAAATCCTGCTGACTGGTGAAGTTGGATTTAATATTACTATTCTAGAAATGCCACTTTTAGAAAGTGAGCATTTCTTTGCACTTAAACTTTCTGGGCCCTTCAATCCACGTCTGGCTAGGTTTAGTTGACAGCTCCTTGTGCATTCACTCAGACACACCCCAAACACAGGGTACTCAGCCTCACTTGCATACATCTGCATTTTGAATGGGTCTTCCTGAGCTGGGAGGGTGGAGGGCCTGCCCTCACACAAAGGACTGCCAAACCCCCTACTGGGACTCTGGCAGACAGGATTGAACTGAAAGGGGGCTTGGTGCATTTCTTAGACACTCTTTGAAGTCACCCCCACTTCAAAGGCACAACTTAGTATAAAACAGGGCCTCTGCCCTACCTCATAAGACACTTGCTGGAGAAGAAACCTGAACCAGAAACTACATCCTGCCAAGAAGAACTGCCTGGCTGCTCAAAGGACTCACCTGTCTGCTTTCTCCAAAGTACTGCTGCCTTGCTGTTGGCCTGCTGCCTTGCTGAACTCTTGTCTGGCTGTAAAAGTGCTCTCCAAGGGCTTGGATAGAGCTTGCCTCCTGTTCCCTGAAGTCTCAGGACCAAAAAGACTTCTCTTTTTCACTTGGATGCTTCGTGCGCCGAAATTGTCAACGCACAGCTTGTTCCGCGGCGAGAAAAACACCGCACACCGACGCTGATTGACGCGACGCCTTCGGGACGACCGGAACTTCGCCGCACGGCCTCGCAAGGACAACGCCACCCGACTTCCAGAGGAGAAATCGATGCGACGCCTGCCGTGAGAGCGAAACTCTGACGCACAGCCCCACGGAACGATGTGCAGCCGGAAAACAAGCAGGAGAATCCACGCACAGACCCGGGACATCTGGTAATCCCCGCGATCCATAGAAGGAGACGGCTGGCATGCCGGAAAACGACGCCCGTCTTTCCCGAGTGAAAGATAACGACGCAAGTCCGTGTGTAAAGGGGCGCAACTGACGCACACACCATTTTTCCTCCCGTAGAACGACGCACGTCTCCCCGCGTGAAAAATAACGACGCAAGTCAGTGTGTGAAGGGGCGTAACTGACGCACACACCATTTTTCCACGCATCTCCTCTTCTGCGGCCCTCTGCGGAGATTTTCCACTCCAAACCAGGTACTTTGTGCTTGAAAGAGACTTTGGGGGTTATTACAACTTTGGAGGAGGTGTTAATCCGTCCCAAAAGTGACGGTAAAGTGACGGATATACCACCAGCCGTATTACGAGTTCCATAGGATATAATGGACTCGTAATACGGCTGGTGGTACATCCATCACTTTACTGTCACTTTTGGGATGGATTAACACCTCCTCCAAAGTTGTAATAACCCCCTTTGTTTGCTTTTTAAAGACTTAAGACACTTTGGGGGTCATTCCGACTTTGTCGGGCAGCGGAGGCCGCCCGCCAAAGTAACCCCGTCGGTAGACCGCGAGGGTCATTCCGACTTTACCGCTGGGCCGGCGGGCGACCGCCAAAAGGGCGCCCGCCGGCCCAGCGGGAAAGACCCTGCAACAAGGAAGCCGGCTCCGAATGGAGCCGGCGGAGTTGCAGGGGTGCGACGGGTGCAGTGGCACCCGTCGCGATTTTCACTGTCTGAAAAGCAGACAGTGAAAATCTGTATGGGGCCCTGTTAGGGGGCCCCTACGACACCCATTCCCGCCATTCACCGCCAGAAACAGGCTGGCGGGAAGGGGGTCGGAATCCCCATGGCGGCGCTGCAAGCAGCGCCGCCATGGAGGATTCCCTGGGCCAGGGGAAAACCGGTGGGAAACCGCCGGTTCCTCTTTTCTGACCGCGGCTTTACCGCCACGGTCAGAATAGCCCAGGAAGCACCGCCAGCCTGTTGGCGGTGCTTCCGCTGCCCTCCGCCCTGGCAGTCAGAGACCGCCAGGGTTGGAATGAGGGCCATTATATCACTTTTTAGTGATATCTTTACAAATTCATATTGCATCTTTGATCGTTTTGACCTGCAAATACCCAGATAAATATTATATATTTTTCTAAACACTGTGTGGGCTTATTTTTGTGGTGTTATATTATGGTATTGTATGATTTATTGCACAAATGCTTTACACATTGCCTTCTAAGTTAAGCCTGACTGCGCGTGCCAAGCTACCAGAGGGTGGGCACAGGCTGATTTTGGATTGTGTGTGACTTACCCTGACTAGAGTGAGGGTTCTTGCTTGGACAGAGCGCAACCTGACTACCAACCAAAAACCCCATTTCTAACACCTATGTTCAATGAAAATCATTCTGAGCCACTAACATTATTAGTCTAGTAATGGCCACATCCGACAAGATTACATTAGTGGCCACCACTTTGCAAGATTACTAGCCGTGTTCACCTCAGTTCATTAGGCACAGTTGCAATCTGTAATGAGAAAAGTGTTTGGCACAGTTGCAATCTGTAATGAGAAAAGTGTTTGGCAAGGTAGAATGCCTCTTTGTGTGCAATACATAAGAAGTGTAGCTGCAATGCCCCTAGCACAAAGGTAATAATATTAGTGATGTCCATCATCCTCATGATTTATCATTGAATTTTTTTTTTTTTAAATCAGCCATTTTCTCTAAATATTAGCTTATGAGTTCGGAAAATACACACATTTTTGTCTGGAATGTTGGTGTACATATATTAATTCAACAAAGTAAATTAGTAGGCTGAGCTGCACACCAGAGAGCTACTCACAGGTAGCTGGAAAACTGCAGTAGCTCAAACGATACTTGTTGGAGAAGCCTTGCTCTAGAGGTTCAGTAACACCGGAAAGGTTTGCTTTATACTCTCTCTAGGATGTATTACAATGAAATTTAATACAGTGTGCAGAAAAAAAAAGTTTGCAAAGAAGTAAGAAATCCAGAGAACTTAGGTCATGTGAAAGGCGAGGATCTGGAACTTAGAAAATATTTGCTTATGAACTTTGTTCATCCCTACTAATGACATTTATTGACAGCTATATGGTATTTCATTCATTGACGTTGTACATTGCAAGCTGAGAAGGAGTGTAGTGACGTTTGAAATATTTACATAGCTATAGTGAAGTTAACTGTCTGTTTCCGAAAAAATCATGCCCATATTTGGCTATGATTGGCAGGGACAACGTGTAGCTCCATAACTTCCTATAGAGAAACTCCATGAGATGCTGTATATACGTATATAATAATTGTAGGAGGCTGGACTGGCTTGTAGTGAGTACCAAGGGGTACTTACACCTTGCGCCAGGCCAAGGTATCCCTTATTAGTGTATAGGGGTGTCTAGCAGCTTAGGCTGATAGAAAATGGTAGCTTAGCAGAGCAGCTTAGGCTGAACTAGGAGACAAGTGAAGCTCCTACAGTACCACTAGTGTCACTTGCACAATATCATAAGAAAACACAATACACAGATATACTAAAAATAAAGGTACTTTATTTTTATGACAATATGCCAAAGTATCTCAGTGAGTACCCTCAGTATGAGGATAGCAAATATACACAAGATATATGTACACAATACCAAAATATGCAGTAATAGCAATAGAAAACAGTGCAAACAATGTATAGTCACAATAGAATGCAATGGGGGCACATAGGGATAGGGGCAACACAAACCATATACTCTAGAAGTGGAATGCGAACCACGAATGGACCCCAAACCTATGTGACCTCGTAGAGGGTCGCTGGGACTGTAAGAAAACAGTGAGGGTTAGAAAAATAGCCCACCCCAAGACCCTGAAAAGTGGGTGCAAAGTGCACCTAAGTTCCCCAAAGAGCACAGAAGTCGTGATAGGGGAGTTCTGCAGGAAAGACCAACACCAGCAATGCAACAACGATGGATTTCCAGACGAGGGTACCTGTGGAACAAGGGGACCAAGTCCAAAAGTCACGATCAAGTCGGGAGTGGGCAGATGCCCAGGAAATGCCAGCTGTGGATGCAAAGAAGCTGCCACCGGATGGTAGAAGCTAAGGATTCTGCATGAACGAAAAGGGCTAGAAACTTCCCCTTTGGAGGATGGATGTCCCACGTTGTGAAAAGTCGTGCAGAAGTGTTTTCCCGCAGAAAGACCACAAACAAGCCTTGCTAGCTGCAAGGGTTGCGGTTAGGGTTTTTGGATGCTGCTGTGGCCCAGAAGGGACCAGGATGTCGCCAATTGTGGGAGGGGACAGAAGGGGCGTCCAGCAAGACAAGGAGCTCTCTCAGAAGCAGGCAGCACCCGCAGAAGTGCCAGAACAGGCACTACAAAGTGGAGTGAAATGGTGCTCACCCAAAGTTGCACAAGAGAGTCCCACGCCGCCGGAGGACAACTCAGGAGGTCGTGCAATGCAGGTTAGAGTGCCGTGGACCCAGACTTGGCTGTGCACAAAGGAAATCTTCGTGGAGTGCACAGGAGTCGGAGTAGCTGTAAAACACGCGGTTCCCAGCAATGCAGTCTGGCATGGGGAGGCAAGGACTTACCTCCACCAAACTAGGACTGAAGAGTCACTGGACTGTGGGAGTCACTTGGACAGAGTTGCTGAGTTCAAGGGACCTCGCTCGTCGTGCTGAGAGGAGACCCAGAGGACCGGTGATGCAGTTCTTTGGTGCCTGCGGTTGCAGAGGGAAGATTCCGTCGACCCACAGGAGATTTCTTCTGAGCTTCTAGTGCAGAGAGGAGGCAGACTACCCCACAGCATGCACCACCAGGAAAACAGTCGAGAAGGCGGCTGGATCAGCGTTACAGTGTCGCAGTAGTCGTTGTTGCTACTTTGTTGCAGTTTTGCAGGCTTCCAGCGTGGTCAGCAGTCGACTCCTTGGCAGAAGGTGAAGAGAGAGATGCAGAGGAACTCTGATGAGCTCTTGCATTCGTTATCTCAGGAATTCCCCAAAGCAGAGACCCTAAATAGCCAGAAAAGAGGGTTTGGCTACTTAGGAGAGAGGATAGGCTAGCAACACCTGAAGGAGCCTATCAGAAGGAGTCTCTGACGTCACCTGCTGGCCCTGGCCACTCAGAGCAGTCCAGTGTGCCAGCAGCACCTCTGTTTCCAAGATGGCAGAGGTCTGGAGCACACTGGAGGAGCTCTGGGCACCTCTCAGGGGAGGTGCAGGTCAGGGGAGTGGTCACTCCCCTTTCCTTTGTCCAGTTTCGCGCCAGAGCAGGGCTGAGGGATCCCTGAACCGGTGTAGACTGGCTTATGCAGAGATGGGCACCATCTTTGCCCATCAAAGCATTTCCAGAGGCTGGGGGAGGCTACTCCTCCCCAGCCCTGACACCTTATTCCAAAGGGAGAGGGTGTAACACCCTCTCTCTGAGGAAGTCCTTTATTCTGCCTTCCTGGGCCAAGCCTGGTTGGACCCCAGGAGGGCAGAAACCTGTCTGAGGGGTTGGCAGCAGCTGCAGTGAAACCCCGGGAAAGGCAGTTTGGCAGTCTGTGCTAGAGACCCGGGGAATCATGGGATAGTCTCCCCAATACCAGGATGGCATTGGTGGGGCAATTTCACGATCTTAGACATGTTACATGGCCATATTCGGAGTTACCATTGTGAAGCTACATATAGGTTGTGACCTATATGTAGTGCACACGTGTAATGGTGTCCTCGCACTCACAAAGTCCGGGGAATTGGCCCTGAACAATGTAGGGGCACCTTGGCTAGTGCCAGGGTGCCCACACACTAAGTAACTTAGCACCCAACCTTCACCAGGTAAAGGTTAGACATATAGGTGACTTATAAGTTACTTAAGTGCAGTGTAAAATGGCTGTGAAATAACGTGGATGTTATTTCACTCAGGCTGCAGTGGCAGGCCTGTGTAAGAATTGTCAGAGCTCCCTATGGGTGGCAAAAGAAATGCTGCAGCCCATAGGGATCTCCTGGAACCCCAATACCCTTGGTACCTCAGTACCATATACTAGGGAATTATAAAGGTGTTCCAGTATGCCAATGTAAATTGGTAAAATTGATCACTAGCCTGTTAGTGACTATTTGGAAAGAAATGAGAGAAAATAACCACTGAGGTTCTGATTAGCAGAGCCTCAGTGAGACAGTTAGTCATAACACAGGTAACACATACAGGGCACACTTATGAGCACTGGGGCCCTGGCTGGCAGGGTCCCAGTGACACATAAAACTAAAACAACATATATACAGTGAAATATGGGGGTAACATGCCAGGCAAGATGGTACTTTCCTACAATAATAAAAAGCACTTAACTTCTTTGTATGTTTTGTGTCAGTAGCAGTTGATAATGCAAAATGGTGCCCATTCCTGCACATTGTGGTGAGGGACCCTGAGTCTCCCATAGCTCACTGATAAACATTATTGGTCCTGGGCTGAACAGGGCCCCTGAAAGGTTGCTCCAACCCCCACATAGCTGCAGGGGCCTGCTCTACACCTGGCAGTAGATATACTTCCAGGGCCACCTTGTATACCTTTAGCAGCCCTGGTGGCAGATGGTAAGTGTGCACGAGGTCCACAGTGGTTTAGGTACAGCCAACAAGCTGTACATATGGAGAAGCCTGAGAGGCTGCCAGCGAGATAGCTGGGCGCATATTGCTTATTGTTTATAAACAAGTGTAAGTAGTTTAGATAATGCCCTGTTCTTGATGTTCAGCCACCCTACTTTCTGGCAGTAGGTGGATGTGGTGGTTTGCCTGGGAATGTTGAGTAAACTTTGAGTAGCTAAATTTAGAAGTTTCTCAGTGCGTGTAAGAGAAATTAGGAAGATTGACGATGAGTCTGGTGCAATAATCCAGTTTGCTGACTACCACAGATTTATCAGTATTGAACAGTGTTAGTGAGCATTTCTTTGAAATGTTGAGTAACTGTGCGCGCAGCTGTGGCGTTGTGTGATGAATGCTTCAGGCTTCATACATAGGCTGAAAGGGCCCTGAGATTTGTAGCTGATGAGGCGACTTTCAGTGAATCGGGGGAAATGAGCCTGAGTTGGGCAGAGAGGCAGGTGCAGAGGAGGAGGGAAAGAAAGGCGATTCTTTTCTAACACTGCTCCCGTCGCACTCACAAGGAAAGCAAACGCATGTACCTTGTGAGCAGCAAGAAGCAGGACCAGGAGCCGCAGCGCCGTGTGAATGTAGTGTGGTCCAACATTTCACTGCATCCAGGTCTCCATAACTGGAACAAAGCCCTGTTGGCCAGGCAGGGGACGAGCACAGGGGAAATGTCAGACATTTCAAAAACAGACATAAGGCCTAACTAGTCTGTGGAATTACTGAAGCTCACAAGTATCAACTTTCTTACGTGGTACGTTTGTTTCAGGCAACAAAAACTGTGCCCTATAAAACAAAGAATTACTTACTAGCGTATACCAATCACGAAAGGGATTGTGAGCACCCATGATGAACATTTAACATAATAGCAAGAGGTGAGCTCGAGAGTCGACGCAAGGTGCGGCAGAATATTACTAATCAGGACCACACAGTCATTGATAACATAAGTAGATAGGAAGAGTATGTAATTCAAATAGAACAGTACAGTAAGGAAGCAAAACTAACGAAATTAACCACCAGAATAAAGCAGCATTGGGAGGAATTAGGGAACTAGGTTTGACACCAAAGCCCATATTTATCAAAAAAGTCACTTAAAGCAATGCAGCAAGTCACCTTGATGTGCTGCATGAAAGGAAAAGGGCAGATATATGCCATATTTACCATTATACAACACATTCCTGAGCTTTCCTAGCGATGATGCACAATGTGCTGCCTAGCGCCAGTGCAGGAACCCTTCCACCAAGGTACAAGGGTGCCAGCATTGTAGGTAGGATTGTTTTTGTACAGGAAGGGGCACCTTCCTGCACAAAACAATCCTCAGATTCATGGTCCTCTTTTTACCTGCGCTGCAGAATGCAGCACACTTAGGGAGAGGAAACGACGTGGAGCACCTCTACTTGGGAGGCCTACTACTCAGAAGCATGTCTATATCAACCAATGTTTTTAAATCTAGATATGTGTCAGAATCAACGGGTGGATGTGTGGGAACACCCATGTTCCATCCATGACACGCATCCCTGCCACAGAGTAATACAAGGCAGTGATTTGCGCTGCCTTGCGTTACTCTAGATTCATCAAGCCACCCAGGCCACCCAAGGTGGCCTTGTGTGACTTGATAACTCTCATTTAGGTTTTGCTTCACCCTTCCATCCCCTTGCGTGGCAAAAGGGCGATGCAAAACCTTGATAAATATGGGCCAAGGTGTCACCTTGAACATCATGTGATTCTGGGCACATACTCTAATTGTACTCTCTGATGTTCTGTTTCATAGTTCTCATTATAAGAAGCTACTTAAAAAAGTAGAGTACTTGCCAGGCAGTAATTTGTAAAAGGACATTGCGGACAAGCAGAAAAAACTCCAGGGAATATTTATACCTTTCAATGCATAACTACACTAACGCAGTTTTGCATCAAAACGTTTAGCACCTGATTGCGCCATTCCTGAGTGCCAGCCGGATGCTGGATTATGGAATGGTGGAAGCTGGTGCAAAGGGTGGGCTAGCATAAAAAAAAATGACGTTAGTCGGATGGAGGTGGCAGTACGGGAGAAGGGGGTTTTGCCCCAAAAAATAATGTTAGGCTAGTTAGAGGCAAAAAATTGCCTCTAACCAGCCTAGCGTCATCTTCTGACGCAAAACCATCCATACCACATGACTCTTGTCTTAAAAAAAAGATAGGACTCATTCCCACCATCCCAATGGCCAGCACAGGTGACCAGTGTCCCCCGGGCATGGTCTTTGCACCCTGTGCCATGCAGGGGGCCCCAGGTTGGTCCCCGATGGCACTTTAATAAAAAAAAAAAAAAAGTATCTATACTTACCCTACTTACCTGGGATGGGGTTTCCCATCATCCGGTGTCTGTCTCGTTTGGGTGGGGGTGTTCCTCGGGCTTCAGGAGGGCGCCTGTGGACCCATTCAATCGTGTTTAACCATGGAAATAGGTCCACAGGTCCCCTAACGCCAGGTCTGACCTAGGTGTTCAGTAATGGTGAAAAGCAAGCTTTGCACCATTATTTAGCCCCTTCTCCTACCCATGCGGCATTTTAGCACAGCGGGGATAAATATGGCGCTATGGGGTTAGAACCATTTCTTAGATGGGATCTCCTACCTTGCATCTCATTGACGCTAGGTAGGTTCACATATCTAAAAAATGGTGCAAACTCAAATATTTTGAAGTTAGACATGTCTAACGTCAAAATATAAATATAGAGTTCTTTTTTGCGTAAAAAAATAATGGAAATTCAGCGCAAATGGAGTATAAATTTGCCCCTCTGTTTCAATAGAGAGACCACCTGCAAAACTTTTGATGGATGAGGTAAAACAATGCAATATTGCAAAAAAATATGGCCCTGATTCATACTTTTTTTTGCATCGCAGTAGCGTCATTTTGTAATGCAAAAGTAGTACAAACTTACAAAATACAATTGTAATTTGTAAGTTTGCTCCACTTTTGCATCAAAAATTATGCTAATGTGACGCAAAAAAGTTTAAATCAGGGCCTATGGCCCTCATTCTGACCTTGGCGGGCGGCGGAGGCCGCCCGCCAAAGTCCCGCCGTCAGGTTACCGTTCCGCGGTCGAAAGACCGCGGCGGTAATTCTGACTTTCCCGCTGGGCTGGCGGGCGGTCGCCTTCAGGCCGCCCGCCAGCCCAGCGGGAAAGAGGCTTCCACGATGAAGCCGGCTCGGAATCGAGCCGGCGGAGTGGAAGCTGTGCGACGGGTGCAGTTGCACCCGTCGGGTATTTCACTGTCTGCGCAGCAGACAGTGAAATACATTTAGGGGCCCTCTTACGGGGGCCCCGCGACCCCCCCTACCGCCATCCGGATCCCGGCGGTCGGACCGCCGGGATCTGGATGGCGGTAGGGGGGGTCGGAATCCCCTCGGCGGCGCAGCAAGCTGCGCCGCCTTGGAGGATTCAATGGGGCGGCGGTACACTGGCGGGAGCCCGCCAGTGTTGCCGGTCCGACCGCGGCTTTACCGCCGCGGTCGGAATCCCCATTGGAGCACCGCCGGCCTGTCGGCGATGCTCCCGCGGTCCTCCGCCCTGGCGGTCTTTGACCGCCAGGGTCAGAATGACCGCCTATGTGTCTTAAAACCAGATAAGAAAAACTGTGCGAAGCCATTTGAAATTTCAAATATACTCCCAACTCGGAGAGCCAATATTTGTAAAAGTTTATCATGGTGTAATTGAAATCTCCCAAAATGAAATCTCCCTCCAAACACTTTAGCTTTTTCGTCTACCACAACACCCATGTGAACCAATTTTTGGCTGTGGCGATCGAGATCCCACAAGATTAAATAAATAGAAAAATAAATAAATACAGTGACTCTCCCAGAACCAAATACTTTGCAGAGCTATCTTCGTCGGCATTGTCAGAAGAGTACCTTCCTGATCACTTTCACAACAGCGTGCTGACCTGCACCAGTTTGATGATGAAGCACCCAAGTATCTCAGCCTCTTTACCCCAGAATTAGGACCTTCTCAGAGATCTGATCAACAATTTTGGCATCAGTTCTACCAACGTGTGAAAGACAGATAACGGTAACTCTATCTACTCTCAGCTTCCCCACCAAACTTCTATTCCTGAACGTATTGCAATACTCAGACTCAATTTCCTGTACGGCAATGTCTTAGTCCTCTATGTAAGGACAGATATATACAACCGTAGTCACTGGCAATCTTAACCCTAACATAACTGGTTCATTATGCACACGTACATACGTGTATTTACTTGGGAATTTTGATGTGTAGGTTTAATGGCTCCACTAGATGGAATCAATCATATGGTCATTCACTACTATACAGTGGCAATTAACTATCCCTTAAAGGAGTCTGACACCATCTTTGCCACTATGAGAGAGGCATTTATGGTGGTCGCCTGGAAACTACGTCGGGATTCTGAGTTTGCATAACTGTCTACTGTCCATGCTTATTCTTGATATAAAGATCCTGAACAAGGCTCTAGCAAACAGATTTTTTGGGGTAGTCTGTTCCCTGTTACATGTAGATCAACTAGGGTTTTCCTGCAGAAAAAAACATTGAGGGATTTTAGATGATTTGCATTTGTAAGACACAGCCAACAGTGCAATAATGATTGACTACACAGTCAGTTCTTTTGACTAGATAAGGTGTTGGTACGGAAAAGTCCTCTGCATGGTAAAGATGTGTACCCCTGCTCTGAGTGACCATCTGTACTGTTGTCTGGCTCCCTAATTTTGATTTGTTTTGTCACAGACAAATACGAATCATACATTTGCGCCATGACATAATCCTGTGCCACGGATTGAAGTCTTGTTCGACTGGGAGAGGTGCCAAAAGTGCCACCCTCATAGTGGTGGGAGGCTACTTAGTTCTCCAGGAGTTAAGCAGCACAAGCGCAGCAGTGGCAGCATTCTGTGTAGTGATCAGTAGTAGTAAACTGCACATGTTTACCTGTTTCACAAGATTGAGGCCCACAGGTTACTTTTTGAAAAGTTGAGCTGCTCTGTGCTTAACTCACCCTTGGCCTACGTCATGTAGATATGTAGTGTGCAGCGCAGTAGTAGGGACTTTTCACTGAATGAATGAGTGCCTGGGATGGGTACAGTACAGGGACTGAGCAGCACTGTGTAGTCCATATGTCGATAGTATATGTACTGGGTGTATGCATGCTGAGAGGAATACATTACATGAGAGATGTAGTGCTGTGCAGTACATGCACCATGAAAACATGTTCTTGATGTATTTGTGCTTGCATGAAGTACAATACATGAAGGGTGAAGTCTGTTCTCTTTCGGTGTGTGAGTTTTTAAATTGTATACCCTGATTAAAAATAGAAAAGGTCCAGTGCTGACAAGTGCATGCAGATGTTTTGAATACATTTGTACACGTAATGGTACAATTCATAGAGGTTACAGTGCTGGAATAAAAGTGTACTGTGAATGTTCATGAGTTAGTGTGCCTGCAATGGTACACTACATGGGAGACCCTGGGGTCTATTTTGGGAAGCTCAGGACTGCCTGGTGAAAATAAGAGAAGGAGCGGAATTCCCCCAGACAGATATGTGGGTTGATGAATTCATGTGAGTTGGGAGGGGCAAACACTAGAGGGAAGGGAGAGACTACCTTTGCACTTCATGCGATTACGCTTTGATTCAGTGATGGCTCACAAGGAAAGGGCCTGGACACAACCCTGGAAAGGAGATGGAACTGATAAAGGAATCATAAAGAGTAGGGCTGGGAGCCTGGGATTAAACTCTTGATGCACATATCACTGTGGCCGACATCAAGGTGTAAGCTCTAAACACTTCATGATTTGAGGAGTGGGTCAATCAGTTTCAGAGACATGCCTGCTATGAAATCGTTCACGAGGACAGAAGAAAGAGAGATGTGTCCACCTAAAAAGAAGCAGAACCCCCAACATAAAACTTCAAAGACTCAGACCCTTAATCACTTTTGGTGTCTGGAAAAAGTCTATAAGAAGGGGAGATTAAGACCCCAAAATTTGTCACCCGCCAGGTAGCCAGATGGGCAGTGTGAGAAGGGAAAATTCAGAAAGACTTCTGACTGTGAACAGGACTTGGGGAAAAGGCCAGCTAGTCTCCTTGCTGGATGAGAGGATATCATCCCAGGCACCAAGATAGCCTGCCTGCTTGCCAAGACCACTGTGCCTGTGAGGGAAAGGAGAGTGTTGGAAGGAAAAAGGTACAGTGGAGAGCCCTGCAGGAGGAGTCCCTGGGTAAGGTTTAAGGCTGTGCATCGATCGGGCAGTTGCCTATGGGCAGGATAGGTTCTGCTACCCTCGCATGCCAGGAGAGGGACGAATTGTTTTGAGCTGCATTGGAAGCGCTGAGCAAGAAGCATCAGGCTGCATCATCGTGGTGAGCCGGTATGCCAGAGGGGGTCAGCGGTTTGCTGATTCTAGGCCAGGAGTGCAGTAATTGTGACTTCCGAAATTGCCATCCCCCTTATGCCAAGGGGGACAGCCATAGTGAGGGCGATCACATAAGGAGAGTCTGCCCCCATATCATGATTACCTTGGCAACAGCATATGCCAGGAGGTACAACTTTGGCCTAGGGTTCGAGTCAGTTTGGGTTATTGCCTGGATTGAAGGAGTACTGCTGTGATCAGCGGGTCGAGCTTGCACCCTGTGATCTGCACCTGACGAAGTCCACAAGATTTACCAAGACGTCGTCAAGGACATCAGACCCTCATTGAAGCTCTGGTCGGGCCAGGAGGATGACACCAGCAGTCCCCCGCTCCTCTGCAAGAGGGAAGAGCAACTTAGCTTTTTTGTCAGGCAAGCTGGAGCAGCTTCAATCACTGGAAACAAAGCAGCAGCACTGCTCAACAGGGAGAGCCTTCACTGCCAGGTACATCCATGTCCATGGCATGCAGCCTAACTTCACTGAACAGAAGCTGGTCTTGTGAGCACCAGAGGAGAGGGCACTCACTGCACAGCTGAAAACTGCCATACCACAGGAGTGGGTAGGACTGAAACAGGGCCTTTTGGGCCCTGAGGACTTGCTGCTAACAGTGCTGCGGCACCATAGGCACTTTACACTTTTGACTAAGTCCTAAAGAATCAAAGGGAGGACTCCTAAGAATGCCGTTATAGTTTGTCTCCCCTGGATGCGGCCCCCAGTAAATGGGGAATAACCCCAAACATGTTACAAGAAGGAGGGTGGGACCAGGGATTTGTCCGATAACTTCTAGAGCCCTCACCTCAAGGGGAACTGCTACCATTTCTTAATGTGGCATACCTTTACATGTGTAGAGTTAGAAATAAAATACTTTTCTATAAAAACGAGTATTGGACTGGACATTGATTTATAGTATGCAGTGTGTGCATTTTGAGTTATGAGTCATCTTCACTGACCTATACTTACATATCCTCCTGAAGGAATCTTGAATGATCAACCACAGCTACCACTGAGATCAGGTGCTTAAGAGTTCTTGGTCCAGTTGCCCAGGATCCATAGTAGGTCAGGCCCTGGGAATTTCAGGAGTAAAATACCAAGGTTGGGCCCTGTAGCCCCTGCGTGCGCCATGGCATCTCTGAAAGGGCTTCTGACAAAAGGTGTTTGATTTTGTTGGAAAGGAATTTCATGCTTACCATGCTGCAAAATTATAATTTTGGCCCCTACTTTCTACTTGAAACAGGTTTCGTTAGGCAAGGCTCAGAACCAAAAAAATAATTTTACATCAATAGGAACTGAAGATGGAAACATGACAAAGGTTTCTGCTCCGACTGCCTTTGTTGTACAGTAAAAGAAACATTGGCAGCAACGTTAAGGAATACAATACCAAATTGGGACATAATAGGAAACGCTACTCAGATATTGTTACTCTATACCGTAGATACGCAGGTATATGTGTGTGATCCAATACAAGCTACTCGGTACCTATTAACCTAGCTACAGAAGTGTCCAGAACTATCATGGCTTAGTTGCGAACTAATGGAAGAATAAGCTTTTCCCATTTTGGGTGTTAACTGGCAGGAATGTTTGTACACTCCCTGACCTGGGTAAGCATGATAATAAGATCCCTCAAGTACTTAGGGGTTTTAAATTGCACACATCCACCGAGATACATTGGATCACAGTACTGGTAAGATGATGGTTTAACTCAAAACATCTGCAAAAGTCTAAGCAACACTGTCATAATCATTAATGGTTTATGTCTCTTTGGTCAAAATGGTGATGTTATCACAGTGCAAATATTACAGTGATATCCATAATACAGCATGGCCTGTGGCCGAGAGACAAATTAAAGACAGTGCAAAGCCTTATGAAGAAGGTAAACTTGTGCTTTCAGACAAGGAGTGGTTCTCTCTGGCCTCACAGCTCTAACTTGAAGCTGATTGGATGGCAGACGGCGATATTATTGAAAAACAGCTATTAGCAGGAGCACAAGAGCATGAATAATGGTTCAATTTATGCCATATGATTAGGGAAGGTGCAGGTAGGGCATAGCATGCAGTGGTGTAGCAAGAAATCCATAGTCCCTGATTCAGGAAAGGAAAATTACCATTTTATTGTGGATGGGGTAGTAAAGCATACCCATTATCAGCCCTCAATGGCCCCTTCGGGCTCTGGCCCTGGTGCACTGCACCTGCTGCGCCAATGGCAGCTACGTCCTTGACAGCATATCAATTTGATATTCCATTGTGGAGACTGCTACGATTCCTTCTAATGGAAAGGGTTGCCACTTTCCCGAGAAAGATTTATGGATGAGTGGCTCGTGATGTGTCAATTGTGGGAATGAAACAAGTTTGTGGAATCTGCTCCTGTACAAGAGGAATTTAGTGTGAGGGCAAGGCAGTATTTTATACATGTGCAGTTGGCAAGGACTGTGAGGCTGACATGGTGACTTTGCAGAACAACCCACAGTCATGTACACTAGGCATCCTCTTAAATGTGCAAGGGATTCTTTATGGTACATTGGTTCTTTACAGGGGATCGAGGGCAGATCGTTAACTGCCTCCATTGGCAGACAAGGGTACATTGGATTTGGATTGTGAAACAGAATTAACTGAGACAGGGTGGAAGAATGCCTGTTTATTACTTAAGAGAGTATTAGCAATGACAGAATCAAAGTGACACAATACAAGTTCTTACAAAGGGTGCTTTTGACTCAAACCACTTTAGGTAGGTTAAACTCAGATGGGCCAGTGCCCTGTACAAAACGTCACAGTAATGCAAACGGCATTACATGTGTTGTCAAGTGATAACTGCCTCTTGGAGGCCTATTACGCAAACAATGCGACTGGAAATTCGAATTTTGAATCAGTTGTCTATTAAACACTGTATCCTTGGTTTATGTCCAATCCTGAAAAATGGAGGAAAAGGGAAAACGAAACCGAAACTTGCAGCTCTGTGTATGTTGTTTGCACGAAAGGAGATTACGATTATTTGGCTGCAGCTGATTTGCCCTTCTCGGGTAAAGTGGCGGGATTATATAATGTAGTGGACTGCGGTCGAGGATGGCACATGCTTAAAAAAGCTATACAGACCCTTAAGTCAATTGGGATATTAACCAACTGAGAGAATTCCTTAGCGAGTCATTCTTGTCTGGGATGCACTTCCACCATACAACGTGAAGGATTGGTGGCAATAATTGATTTACAGAGTGAATGATCAAAGCACCGCATGTTGAAGATGTGTACAGGGTGGAGATGATTGTTGTAAATCTCTATCTCCCATGGGGAACTAGAGTCCAGGATCTGTGGACCATTTATTGTTCTGTTTTTCTATGTGAAACTATAAAATTACTAAAAACTATACCTTAGGGAGACCTACAAAATTACATCAAGAAACTTTGCAAGTTCCTAACCAACCGGAAACGTGGGTGTCTGATTTTTGCTAACTATGGCAAAGGAAAATGTATCCTGCTGTAGACAGACAGTAAAGAAAGAGATCTTCTAGAAACACCTGGACGAATATAAACTCTTGTGAATCCCACTAAAGTCAGCACCAATGATCAAATCACTAAGCTTTAAAATAGACAACAAACTTAACATTGCAAAAAAAGTCCATCCCTTTCAAAACAGGGCGCAAAGGCCTATTTAATGAACCTGACAAATTATAAGGCTCTTGTACAAGACAGGGACCATTTTTTTTACATCAGAAATCAAGGCAAAGGAACTTCTTGATACCCCAAGCCCTGGCTTAGCTATGGAGCCCTTTCAAGCCTAGCTCCTGTTCCCACTGGTGTTATCCCTTTGTCTCTTTCTGAAGGCTGTTAAATCAATGTAGGTTTCCAGAATCAGAGAGTGTTGCGGTATGATATGCGCTGTAGGGCTCACCTTGCGACATGTAGATTGTTTGGTTGGTTTGAGGAACCACTGTGGTATTTGCTCTGCGTGATTTATGAGGGGTAGTTAAGACTGCATTGGGGTTTTCTTGTTTAAGTGGTGGGAGCAGCACTGATGGGTGATATGATCTTGCTATTCTGCAGGTTTGGAAGGGGGAGGCATTTCCTTCAACGGACCTGGTTGGTCGAACTACCTTCAGTGATTGGTGGGGGGTGGCAGAGGGTGGTGGATGGCTGAGGAGGGCAAGGAGGGGCACCGGAAAAGAGGTGGCAAAGGGGAGGGGTGGGATTTAGGGGAGGTGAGTTTATTCAGTTTTGGCACAGCAGACAAAATCACTCATAAGATTAGGCTTGTGATTTGGATGTCAAGGAGGTCCTTTTTTGAACAAGAGATGGAAAGCAGACCAACACTTATGCATTGGTGGGTGGTTTGGAAAGGGGGCAGTCCATAAGACAGTAAATGGTTGAGAATAAGTTATGGATTTCTACAATTAATATTTGTGATCTTAATGGCAGGGCTAAATTGAGAAGGGTGGCACTAGGTCTGAAGGTTCTGAGACCTGATTTAGTGTATATAAAAGAGACTCCTATTTTTTGGGCTAAGTGGGGATTGTTTAAGGAACGTGGGCCCAGACTTAAGAGGGCCTAGCTCCCATCCAACGCAACATTAGTGTCATTTTTTTACGCTAATGTGGCGCTGGAAGACCAAAAACGCTGCACCATATTTACAAAGTGGTGCAATGCTTGCATTGCTCCACTTTGTAACCTCATGCACCACATTATGCCTGCACCAGGCATAATGTATGCAAGGGGGCATTCCAGCACTAGGGGAGCCGATAAAATGGTGCAAAGAAATCTTTTTTATCAGCATTTTAATGCCTGCTAAGAGCAGGTGATAAAGGGAGGCTCCCATTGTTTTCATTGGGCCTCTGGTTGTTTTGCAGGAGTAGCGTAAACATTTTTTAAGCTAATCCTGCAAAGCGCCGGACAAGTGTAAAAATTATGACGCTACTACCCCTGACTACTGCCATGATGCGCCACATTTGAAATATGGTGCACACATGGTGGCGTTAGGGGGGGTGCTAAGGGGCACAGGAAAAGTGGTGCTGACCTCGGTACAGCACTACGTTTCATAAATCTGCCCCTTGGTTTGTCACTGCTGGTGTGTTCACTCAAGGGTTTGACATCCCAAGGTGTGGCTATCCTTACAACTAAGCCAGGATATTCGGTTGGCCGCTATATTTTGGATAAATTGGGCAGATGGGCTATTCTGGAGTGTGGGTTTAGCATCTGCAAATTTACTTTGTGTTTGGTTTATGGCTCTAATGTGGGTGAGGCTGAGATTGTTTAACTTTCTTAATATAGAACTGGCATCATGGCCTCTCTTATTTGGTGTGGAGATTTAACATACATCTTGATGTGATGGATGGCCAACCATGGGATATTCAGGTATGAAGCCCACAGTTTATAGAGCACTCCAACGGCTTATAAAAGATCACAGGCTTGTAGATGTGTGGAATAGGTGTAAGCCTCCAGACCCTGGCTTTACGTTTTTCTCTGCTCCGGACAGGAAAATGGTACAACTTGATTATTTCTTTGTGTCTATGACTTTGGCTAGTCCGACTTCTATGAAAAATACCCAAGGATTCTTTCTGATTGTAGCCCACTGGCTCTTGAGATCCCGATATCTGGTACTCTTAAATCCGGGAGATCTTGGTCTTTTGATAAAAAAAATCAGCTATTTACTCTGGGGCATATTTATACTCTGTTTGCACCAAATTAGTGTCATTTTTTTTTTACTCTTATTCGTTGCAAAACTAACTCCATATTTATACTTTGGTGCTAGACCCCTCTAGCACCAAATTTATGGAGTTAACGTCATTTTTTGAAAGTGGAGACCTACCTTGCCTTAATGAGATGCAAGGTAGGTGTTCCCATGCAAAAAATGACTCTATGGCCTTAACGCCATATTTAGGGGCATATTTATACTCTGCGGCATATTTATACTCTGTTTGCACCAAATTAGCGTCATTATTTTTACTCTAATTCGGTGCAAATCTAACTCCATATTTATACTTTGATGCTAGACCTAATTAGCACCAAGACCCTGATTTATACTTTTTTTGCACTGCATTAACGTCATTTTTTGACGCAAAAGTGGTGCAAACTTACAAAATATTGTCCCTTATTTATACTTTTTGCTGCAAAACTGCACTAACTCAGTTTTGCACCAAAAAGTTTAGCACCGGCTTGCACCATTTCTGTGCACCAGCCGGGCACCATATTTATGGAATGGTGCAAGCCGGTGCAAAGGGTAGGCTAGAGTAAAAAAAAAATGACTTTAGTCTGGTGGGGGTGGCAGTATAGAAGAAGAGGGTTTAGCACCAACAAAATGACATTAGGCAGGTTAGAGTAAAAATAAACTACTCTAACCAGATTAGTGTAATTTTATGGTTCTAAACCTACCATGCCACATGACTCCTGCCTTTTGGCAGGAGTCATGCCCACCACCCCAATGGCCAGCACAGAGGACAAGGGTCCCCTGGGCATGGCCACTGCACCCTGTGCCATTTATGGGGGCCCATTTCAGGGCCCCCTATGTCACTTTAAAAAATAAAATGCAATCTTACCTGTACTTACCCGGGATGGGGCCCCGCATCCTCCACAGTCCCTCTGGTGTGGGTGGGGGTGCCCCTGGGGCCTGGTGAGGGCACTTGTGGGCTTATTCCATGGTGTTCCACCATGGAAATTGGCCCCCAGGTCTCCTAACGCCTGCCCTGACCCAGGCTTTAAAAAATGGGGTGAAGCAATCTTTGCCTCATTTTTTGACCACTCCTCCCTCCCTTGCACCATTTTTGCATGGGAGTATAAATATGACGTTAGGGCCATAGAGTCATTTTTTGCACGGGAACGCCTACCTTGCATCTCATTAAGGCAAGGTAGGTTTCCACTTCCAAAAAATGACTTTAACTCCATAAAGTTGGCGCTAGACGGGTCTAGCAAAAAAGTATAAATATGAAGTTACTTTTGCACCGAATTAGAGTTAAAAACATGACGCTAATTCGGTGCAAACAGACTATAAATATGCCCCTAAGCATCAAAAAATAAAGCTAATCTGGTTAGAGTCATTTATTTTGACTCTAACCTGCCTAACGTCATTTTTGTTTTACGCTAGCCTACCCTTTGCACCGGCTTGCACCATTCCATAAATATGGTGCCCAGCTGGTGCTAAAAAATGGTGCAAGCCGGTGCAAAACTTTTTGGTGCAAAACTGCGTTAGTGCAGTTTTGTACCAAAAAGTTTAAATAAGGCCCCCTGTTCTTAGATCACAGGTGCAAATGGATTACCTAGTTCCTGGAGATGAAGAGAGGGTTGGCTTTGGACGCTCTGGTATGGGAAGTGCTGAAGGCTGGGATTAGGGGTAAAGTACTAAGCTTTGGATTATTTGAACAAAAGAAAAAGCAAAGTAAGATTCAGGTGCTGTTTAAGGAAGTTTCTTCAGCAAAGCAGAAGTTAGTTCAGCTCTTGATTCAAAGTCTGGATATTTTGAGGGCTCAGCAAGAGATTGCCATTTTAAAATCTAAAGCTGATCAGTACTTTAGCAAAGAGGTTGCTGCAAAATTCTCTAAATGTAGGTCACAATACTATGCGTTTGGATAAAATACTGGGAGGCTATTAAAGAGACGGATGAGGCAAAGGGAGGTGGAAAGAAGGATATCAGCTATTACAGACAGAGAAGGTAGGCTACGTGAAAATCCATCTGATATTGTGGGGGTATTCAGAGTATTATGAAACCCTTAATACTGAGTATCTAGAACCCCCTCCCCCCGCTGATGGATATGAGGGTCTGCTGGGTGGCCTGGTGAGATTTAGTTTAACTGAAGAAGTATGTGCCATGTTAGACAACCCGGTCGCAATGGAGGAGATTTGGGAGGCTCTAAAATTCCCCAGTCACTTGCAAAGCTATGGGCCAGGATAACTTACCCTTAGTGATCTTTAGGGTTATTTTTTTCTTTTTTTGGTGAGCTTCAGCACGATTTGCTTCAGGTTTTTCGGCTGGCATAAAATGGGGTAACTCCACCTTTATGGCAGATGACCAGCATAGTGGTTTTTAAGAAGAAGGGGAAATCTTCATTGTATCTTGGCTTGTTTAGGCTGATCTCCTTGGTTAATTGTGATGGCAAAATAATTGCCAAAGTTTTGGCTAATCGGTTAGGGAAGGTTGTCTCAGGGTTGGTTTCATTGCAACAACATGGATTTATCCTGGGAGTCATTGGCTGATTGGATTATTGAACCACGTTGTGATTTGGGGAAAAGAGTGCCTGAGATTTGATCTGTGCAGAACAGATTCAAAACATTGAAACACTAAAATGTAATTACTGTTAACTGTTGAATTTAATAAAAGATCATGACATTTATCAAAGCTATTACTAGTCTAATGAGAGGTGATGTAACTATTTCAGTAAGGGAAGATGACGAGTCACCTCCTGAGGGTACGCCAGCATATCATATTATGATGGAGGTGTCACATAAATGTGTGTGGCTTCGTCAATGGGGTCAATGGTGCAAGATCACTGAGAAAGAGGGTGCTTTGAGCTTTCCAAGATGGGGTACATTTAATATGAGAATTATTGACAAATTGCAAGAAAAACTTTTTGAAATGAAGCCATCTCCTAGACCTACGCAGTAGAGAGAGAGAGATCAAAGATGAAAAAACGAGCCATGAGAAATTATACAGACGCAGGGGATGAGCAAAAACAAAGGTGGCAAGAAAATATAACAGAAATTACAAGATTGTATCCTGTAATAACAAATGAGAAAGTTGAACAATCAAAGAAATGTGAAAACCCTAAAAGTAAAAAGATTGATAGAGAAAAAAAAAAAAGAAGAAACAAAATCAGACATGGACACTGATTCTGGGGATGATGTTCTGGGCAAATTATGGTCAACTTGTCCAACACCTTATGTGGGTCCCATATCAAATGTTGATTCAACAGTAACTAATTATGTGATAGGGGCTACAGCTCCTGTCGACTCTAGTGCACATCAAATTGTTGGACCAATGCAAGTACCACAATCGGTTGTTGCACAACCAGTGTTAACACAGACAACAATAGCACTGCCAGCTGTAACTCAGCCTATTGTAGCACAGCCTGTTTATGGTAACATTCTTTACCTGGGCATTGACCAAGCTTCTATTGGCTGCCTCCAGACTGTTCAGAATGTGGAGGCCCATCTTCCGTTTTGCCTTCCAAAATGTGCTTCAACCACCCATCTCTTGGGCAAGCTTCATTGGCTTGCAATCGAGAAGGACATTCAATTTAAGGCATTGTGTTGTGTCTCTAAAGCCAAAATACGAGTTGAGCCACTCTATATTCAGAATTTATTAATGCCTTACTTGCCCGCTCACTCCTTGAGATCTGCCACCCAAATGGGTGTCCGGTCATTCTCAGTTTTGGGCCCCAAGCTTTGGAGCTCTCCTCAAACTTCTCTGAGAAACTACTCCAATATCTCTGTCTTCCATAAAACCTAGAAGATGTGGCTCTTTTAATCTGGGATCGGTCTTTCACTGTCTTTATGGTTTAGCTCTGGGATACCCTAATTGGGTAGCTGCATGCTTTATAAAATCAAAATCAAATCAAATTCAGGAATGCAATTACACATTACTGAATTGGTGAAATGTGTAGGTAGATGGAGCGAATTTGATCAATTAGAGAATAAATGGTCACAGGAACATGAAAAGAAAAAAAAACGATGGAGGCAGTAGAGGTGAAGAGAAAGTCTTCTCCAGATCCTCTGGGAGATGAGGGAACTACTGCATACCCATTAATTGAAGTACTGGGTGGAGAATATGTTTATGTACCTCGGAGTAGAGGAGACCTTGAATCATTTACAAACAATTTCCCCAAATTGAAAGAGAATCTAATGCATTGGTAATATTGTTGATCAGTGACCAAATGCAAATCCGGCAAGAGATCCTCTTAATAATGTGCCTTCACCTGTTATGATGACTAAGTACAATGCAGTGATTACTTTGCTGAAAGGCAAAGTTCCTTCAAAGTATTTGGATTATGTAAAGTTCAATCAAATTCAGCAAGAAGTGAAGGAGTCTATGCACGAGTATTATGAGTATTATGAGAGATTGTTGAAGACATTTCAGCAGCATGTGGGTCAAAACTCAGCTTAAACCTACAGACATTGGATTCTTTATTTCAAAAGTTGTGCTTGCTTTGAGACCTGAGATCAATCAGCACATACAGCAGAATGTGATCTGGTGGCAGACTAGGGGGGATATTTATACTTGTTTTGCGGTGATTTTGTATAATTTCTTTACGCAAGTTGGGTGCAAAACTAACTCCATATTTATACTTTGGGGCTAGACCTGTCTAGTGCCAAATTTATGGAGTTAAAGTCATTTTTTGGACATGGAAACCTACTTTGCGTCAATGAGATGCACAGTAGGCATTCCTGTGCAAAAAAACCTCTATGGCCTTAGCACCAATATTTATCCCCCGTGCTAAAATCATGCACGGGGGAGGAGGGGTCAAATAATGGCGTAAAGCTTGCGTTGCACCATTATTTAATGTCTGGGTCAGGGCAGGTGCTAGGGGACCTGTGGGCCTATTTCCATGGTGGACCACCATGGAATAAGCCCACAGGTGCCCTCCCCAAGCCCCAGGGACACCCCCCACCCAAACCAGAGTGCCAGCAGAGGATGGGGACCCCATCCCAGGTAAGTATAGGTAAGTACAGGTAAGTGTGTGTGTTTTTTTCAAAAGTGCCATTGGGGGCCCTAAAATAGGCCCTCCGTCATGGCCCTGGGTGCAATGGCCATGCCCAGGGGACCCTAGTCCCCTGTGCTGCCCATTGGGATGGTGGGCATGACTCCTGTATTTTCTAAGACAGTAGTCATTTGGTATGGATGGTTTTGCATCAGAAAATGACGTTAGGCTGGTTAGAGTCACTTTTCTTTTACTCTAACCTGCCTAACGTCATTTTTTGGAGCAAAACCCCCTTCTTCCATACCGCCAGCCCCACCCGGCTAACATATATTTTTTTTACGCTAGCTTACCCTTTGCACCGGCTTGCACCATTCCAAATATGGTGCCCGGCTGGTGCTCACAAATGGTGCATGCCGGTGCTAAACTTTTTGGTGCAAAACTGCGTTAGTGCAGTTTTGCACCAAAAAGTTTAAATCAGGGCCTAGATCTCTAGATAAGGTTCTGAAGTATGCAAAGTATTGCGGTGATGAGCAGGAAATGAAACAGTGGAAGCTGAAAGATAAGTTTTTGCTAGCCCAAACAAAGTTAGCATAGAGAGGTTTTCAGAATCTGATGTTTGCAGGAAATGGTAGCGCTGTACAAGTGTTGGTGTACAAAACAGCATGCAAAGAGTTGGATTTCAAGTGGTACTGCAAGGTGTTCCGGGGGCATGGTGGTTTCGCATAGTAGAAGTCTAAGATCTCCGATTGATCCGAGTAGAGGTGTTGATGTGGCAGCGCTAAAGAAAATGACTCCTTGTCATTTTTGTAACAAGGTGGGCCATTGGAAGTGTGAGTGTAGGCTCAATCAAGACAGAATAATCAAGTGCAGGGAGGAAACCAAGTGAAAATACAAACATGCCCGTACAACATATGCACGTACCAATGCAAAATCAGGCTCAGATAACACCAGCCCCGTAAGCCCCTATGGTGTAACAGAATGTGGGTAATATTAGAATGTAGCAAAATCATTTGCCCCAAACAAACTTAAATATGATGTAGCTGCAAAACCAAAATGTGACCCAACAGTTTCCCATGTTTAATGATGAGAGCTCAGATTCAGATATGTTGTAATGACGGTGCCTGAGAGGGAGGTAAATTGCATGCTCGGCGAAATCTTAGAGATAAACCAGAGTAGACCATTTGTAAAAGGTGAAGTAAATGGCCCCCAAGTGTATTTCCTTTTTTTCAATTTAAAAAGATTTTATTAAAGATTTTGGAACAAAACAAACAGTTAGCAAGCATACATGAAATAGTTATGCTGTAGCTCTGTGACAGTAAACGTGTTGTATAAAGTCATCTGATTATAATGCAAGTACAACTGTCAGTCTTCCTTAGCCAGGTGGTGGGAAATTAAAAAGAGAGAGAAAAGAGGAGAGGCAGAGAGAAGATGAAGCGAGGGAGGATTACATTGGATGTTCCTGGACCAAAGGTGTGGGTGTGTTGGACCTGACTTATCAAGGTGGAGACCACAATAGGAGAACAGTGGGTTCTGTTAGCGTCTCATGGGGGGTTGATCAGTTCAAGGCAATGGTTAGGTTGTTCCATAAAGCTTTGTGGGCCGAGATCCAAGGGTATTGGGCAGAGAATAATGTGTGCTCCTCTGATGTATCTCAGACCTACCCCTTTCAGGAAAGAAGATCCAAACTGTAGAAGCTACTAACAAACAGATTCCAATTCCAATTTGTAAATTTCATTTAAAGATAGGATACTTTGAAGAGAATCATCAGTTTGTTGTTTGTGACTCAAGTCTTGTAGATCTATTGGAAAGAGGTCTATTGTGCAAACTAAATTGTACAATTTATTGCACACCAAATGATGTTGAGTTTCAGACCCTGGATGAGGACATTGAGTTTAAATTGGCTCGACAATAATCAATAGGGCTTTACCTAATGATGACAGCAAAAGGCTTGCCATCAGATCTAAAAGAGACAGAGTATACAGAAGTGTGGGATTTTACAGGAAAAGATATCTGAGTGATCAAAGGAGTAGAACCAGTCTGAATAAACGTTAAACCAAATGCTATCTTTCAAGAAAACCACCTTACCAAATGACTCCTAAAGTAATAGCAGGAATAACACCAATAATTGAGGACAAGATACAAAAAGGCTTTTTAAAGGAGATAAACAGAAAAGCATGCAACACATCGATTATCTGATTACAAAAGCCAAATAGCAAATTTAGGATTGATCAAGACCCGAGAAAGGTTAACAACGTTGTAATCCCAGGCTGTACTGTGGCAGTGAATCCAGCCAGCATACTTTACCAGATACCATGTACAGCAGAATGGTTTACTGTTATTGATCTTTGGCAAGCTTTCCTCTTGATTCCATTGCATGAGGATAGCCCGTTTCTATTCTCATTTGTGTTTCGAGAGAAAGTAATAGCAGACTGTTAAGTCCCATAGGGCTATACTGTGAGCCCATCTATTTTCAACCAGATCTTAAAGAAGAATCTGGAAATACTAATAATGGCCCGTAATTCAGTCCTTTTTCAGTATATTGATGATTTATTGGTGGTATTGGAGACAAAAGAATCTTGCAAACAAGACACCATTTCTTTGCTGAACCATTTGGCTGAGAAGGGCCATCAGGTGTCCCCAAGCAAGTTGCAATACTGTCAAAATGAAGTCAATCAATTAATCAATCAAACAGTATTTAGAGAGCACAGCTAATCACCTATGAGGTTATCCAGGTGCTGAGAACATAGCTGCTAAAGGGATAAGTTGAACAGCCAGGTCTTGGGACCTTTCCTGAATTCCAGAAGAAAGGATGGGGTCCATAGGTGAAGTGGGAGTCCTTCTAGGATTTTGCCACGAGGTAAGAGAAGGATCGTCCTCCACTGTTGCTTCAGTGGATGCCGAGGGTGTGTGTGAGGAACAAGAAAATTTAGCATATGTGTCTGGAAGGTTGGTGGAGGTTCAGGTGGTGGTTGATGTATGCTGGCCCTTGATTTTGAAGCGACTTATAGGTGTGAACAAGCATCTTAAATTGACATCTCTTCTGAATGGCTTTCCAGTGGAGCTTCTTGAGGTGTGGGGAGGTGTGGGTACATTTAGGGAGGTCAAGAAAGAGTCTAGCCACTGAATTTGGTATGGTCTGTACTCTCTTCAGGATGTGCATTGTGATTCCTATGTAGAGTGTAATGCCGTAGTCCAGCCGGTTGGTGACTAGTGCTTGAGTGACGGTTCATCTGGTGTTGATGGGGAGCCATTTGAAGATCTTACAGTGCATGTGAAGAGTGAGGAAGCAGGTGGAGTAGACTACATTTATCTGGTTTTTCATAGCGAGGTTGCTTTCCAGAATGATACCAAGGTCGCCAGCGTGGTCTGTCCGAGTGGGTGCTGGTTCTGGTTCGTTAGGCCACCAGAGGCCTTTCACTGGGAGGTGGTGTTCCCAAAGATCAGGACTTTTGATTTGTCTATGTTGAGTTTTAGGCAGTTGTTATTCATCCAGTCGGCGATGTCCGTCATTCATCTGCAGAAATTTTCCTTAGTGGTGGAGGGTTCTTCTGATAGTAAGAAGATGAGCTGGGTGTCATCTGCATAGGATATGATGGTCATTCTGTGGGTTCTGATGATGATGGCCAAGGGTATCATGTAGATATTGAACAGTGTAGGACTGAAGGACGAGCCTTGTGGGACACTGCAGATGATGTTCTTTGGTTCAGAGGTGAAAGGTGGTAGGTGGGTTTTCTGGTTTCTTCCAGTGAGTAAGGATGCAATCCATTTGAGGGCATCTCCTTGGATTCGATGTGATGAAGCCACTTGATAAGGGTGTGGTGGGATAAGATGTTAAATGCTGCTGAGAGGTCGAGGAGGATCAGGACTGCCATTTCTCCCTGGTCAAGGAGGGTTCTGATGTCATCAGTGGCAGTAATCAGGGCAGTTTTGGTGCAGTGTTTTGAAATCTGACCTAGGAGAGGTCCAAAAGATTGTTTCATCTCCAGGTGTTATGTGAGTTGGCGATTAATAGCGTTTTTGTGGATTTTGGTGGGAAAGGGGAGCAGAGATATGAGACGGTATTTCTTGAGTTTGCTGGGGTCAGCTGAAAGTTTCTTGAGAGGGGGTTTCCTTCTGCGTATTTCCATATTTCATGGAAGGTGACCATGGTTATCGATGAGTTCAAGATGATGGGGATCTCGGTGCTGATCATCTTGCTTCCTAGATTGAAGATGGGGTGTGGACAGGGGTTCGTGGGTGCTCCTGAGTGGACGGAGTTCATGATGGCTATGGTGTTTTGTGTGGGGAACTTGTTCCGGGCAATGAGCAGGGGGTCTTTGGTAGCATCAGGGTTTGCATCTGTGGGAGCAAGGAGGATGAAGGTGTCTGCAGTGGTGGGTTGGGCTTCAAAGTTTTTGTAGATGGTGGAGAACTTGTTGTGAAAGAAGTCTGCCAGGTTGTCGCAGAGTTCCTGAGAAGGGGTGATGATGTTTTCGGTAGCTTAGGAGTTGGAGAACTTTCTGATGATGTTGAAGAGTTTTTTGCTGTGGTTAAAGCTGGTTTTGATTCGGCAGTCCAGGACACTCCTCTTCATCTCTTTCAGTAGCTGGTGGTATTGGTTGAGGGACGACTTAAAGGTCGCTCGGTCTGTGGGCTCCTTGCTGGTGGCCCATTTCCTGTCTAGTTGATTACCAATATTTGGAGAATATTTTTGATAGGAATAAGAAAAGTGTCATAAGAAAGAGTAAAGCTTTTTTGCAGATGGGTCCTCCTAAAAAGCAGAGAGAAGTAAGGATGTTTCTAGGAATGGTTTGTCTACAGTAGACAGTGGATACCCAACTTTTCCTTGGTGGCAAAACCTTTACTAAGGTTGATTCACAGAGATGTGACTGATCCGAAGCCATAGGACATTCCTGGGACAATGAATGTGTGAAAGCGTTCTGAGAGCTTAGAGAACGTTTCTATCCTATCCCAGCACTGGGAATGCCTGATTAGTCAAAGAATGTTACCTTGTTTTGCAGTGAGAGTAAGGGCTGCACTTTCGCAGTACTTACACAGTTACACAGGGATGCTATAAAACCCATAGCATATTTTTCTGTTACTCTTGAACCCCTAGCTGCCGCACTGCTTTGTTGACTTCAAGTGGTATCAGCTGTTACTGCTAGTCTGGAGATGTGAAAGCATAGTGATGGGACATCCTTTAATTGTCATGGTCCCTCACTCAGTTGAGGTTCTACTTACCAGAACTAAAACCCAGGATATGACCAACTCCAGACTGACAAAATATAAGCAGCAGATACTCGGTTCCAGTAATATAATGCTGAATGTTTGTCAAATTTTCAATTTGAGTACATTGCTCTCCTTGCCTGAAAATGATGTGTCTGATGAATTTGAATATCACTGTCTTGATGTCATGGATTTATGCACTAATCCAAGACCTGACGTAAGGGATGAGCCAGTGATAAGTCCTGATTATGTCCTTTTTGTGGATGGCTCCTTTTTGAGAACCAATGAAGGATCCCTGAGAGCAGCTTATGCTGTCTGTACCATCCAAGAAATAATAGAAGATTCATGGCTTCAAGGCGTTTCCTAAGCACAAGTTCCTCTTACTAGAGCTTACAGCTTACCAGCCCAAATGAGAATGACTATATTTACAGAAAGTCAGTATGGCTTTGGTGTGGTCCATGATTTCGGTCAGTTATGGTCACAAAGGGGTTTCATGAATCTGTCAGGGTCCTCTATTAGAAATGGGGAACAAGTTAGGCAATTTCTAAACGTTTTACAGCTTGCAACAGAAATTGTTGTTGTTAAATGTGCAGCGCACAGCAGAGACAACAGTTATGTCACTGTCTGCAATAGACAGGCCGATGAATTGTCATTTTATTGTCCAATTGCGGCCTGTATATTTTATCAAATTTCTCAAGGGGACATTTTGACCCATATTTATACTTTTTTGTATCACATTTGCATCATTTTTTCGCACAAAAGGGGGGAAAACTTAGAAAATATAATTGTATTTTGTAAGCTTGCGCCGCTTTTGCATCAAAAAATGACGCAAAGCGGCACAAAAAAGTATAAATATGGGTTTTGCTTTTCTATGATGATGAAAATAGCTGACACTTGGAAAGAATTGAAAGCTATGCAGGAAAATGTGTCTGAAGCAGAGAAACAAAGCTGGATTTAAGCATAGTGTAAAAAAGGATGAAAATGACATTTGGGTTTCTATAGATGGGAGACCAGTGTTACCAGACAGTATATTGTCTCCAATGACAAGAGATTTCCATGCATGTACACATTTAGGAATGCTATGGTTAGGTCGTTTAAACAGAACTGGTTTAATCCTAGATTTAGAGGACATGCAGAAGAATTGTGTCATCAATGTGTAACATGTCAACAAATGAATGTAGGAAAACACACACAAGTTACATTGAGCCACATAGAGCTATCAGGTGGTCCTTTTAACAGTATGCAGATGGATTTTATTAAGATGCCTGTTTGCAATGGACTGTGATATGTCCTGGTAATAGTGTGCATTTTCTCTACATAGGTGGAAACCTACCAACAAGAAACAATTATACCCTCACTGTAGCCAAGTTGCTCTACTGTAGTGAGAGATAGTACCTAGATATGGTAGTCCGGTTTCTCTGGAGTTAAATCGAGGAACTCCTTTCAACTGTGAGGTCACTAAAATGTGTGCACCACAGAGCTGAAAAGAAGCTACATTGCAGTTATCAACCTGAAGCTTCTGGCATTGTTGAGCCAGTCAATGGTACCATTTAATCAAGATTGGCAAACGTTTGTCAATCTACTTCACAGAAATGGTCTGATGCTTTACCTTTGCTGTTAATGAGTCTGCGACGTACAACCGATAGAAAGACTGGTTTGTCACCCCATGAAATACTGACGGGGAGAACAATGTGATTACCTGCTGTTCCTGTGAAGGCACTTAGCTGCATTAGTTGATGTGGTGTATTCTGTCTACTAGCAGGTTGAGGCTATCACTGTAAATCCACATCAAGAGCAGTGTCCTTATCTTAGTCCAGGTGACCGGGTGTTAATCAAGAAATATGTACAAAAGTCCTGTCTGGAGCTAAGGTGGAAAGGCTCCTACCAAGTAATTCTGATCACGAATACAGCTGTCAAGCGTGCTGAAGTTTCAAACTGAGTGCATGCTGCTCATACCCAAAGAACAAGAGATCCTTATAAAGAAATAGTGTTCTTTGAGACAGAAACGAGAACGCTGGTGAATGTACCACTACAGTTGTACAGAGACAGATACAAAAGAAAAAGAGGTTTTGATCAGAGTCAGCAAGAAGAAAGAGGTGAAGCTCTGCAGGTAGGTGAAGAAGTTCACTTGTCGGACATCTCACAGAATGGGATTGGAGCTCTTGATGTAGAAGGAGAAGAAATAAGAACTCAAGCTGAAGTGACAGTTGAAATACACACAGAACAACAAGAAGATCCAGGAGATGGTTCAAGTTCTGAATTGAGAAGAAGGAAAGATGCTCATATGCCAAATGGCAAATGCCTACAGTCTAAAGAAGTTTAAATCAAGTGTCCATACCACCGACAATTGGGGACGAAAAAGAATCAAGTGGTACAAGTGACACTGAAGGAGAACAACCAATGCTCAGAAGATCCAGAAGAGCTAGAGTACCTCCACAAATATATTGAGCACCTGAATGGACATACTATGTGAGACAAGCACTAAACCTCCCAATTTCAGATTTGCTTCCCTGGAATAAAGTACTTCTCAAACCTCCTTCAGAATAAATATAGATAGATTAGGCAGAAAAAGGACAATCAAGAGAACCTTAAAAAGATTCAGTATATGAGCTATGCAAAATAATAATGCCTAATAACATTTAAAAGAAGATAAGAAGAGTTCATAGGTCCAAGGGAGCAGTGGAAGGGTAGGGATAATATTTTAGGAGAACACAGGGTAGGGTTAATGAAGACTAGATGAAGATTGCTGTAGCTAGAGCTGCACAAGATTATCCCGAACAAGAAGATAATAATTATTGCATATTGAACAGGCATTAACTTTGCTATATCACACATTGCTTTTAAAAGTTCTGACTGTAGACAACATGTGTTCTAAACTAGAAATTAATGCACAATTTTTATAGAGATTATATTTACACTAATAGTTGTATTAGGAGTAGCAATATTATTAGTCATACATTTTACAACAGAGACAAAGAAATCTGACATAACATCTAGGCTAGATACTAATGAAAATATGCTAAAAGCTTCTTTTGTGGATTATATGACTTGAAGATTATTTGACAAATGTTTAATATAGATTAGTACAAGAGTATATGAAAGCCTTTGATGCAAAGGACTGTCATGTTTTTACAAATATGCCTCTCACCACATTCCTATTTCTTATTCTATATCATTCAGCATATGTCTGAGTTTAGTATAGGCAGAGACACTTTGAATACTATTTCTCTAACTTTGACATGCTTCTTTCTAAGGTTCCACTAATGAAGAGCATGAATTTACTTCACAAGCAAGAGATTGAAACAGCATTATATTACTTTAAACCATTTTTTCCTGTTAACACAGTTAAAGCGCATGAAAATAACCTAACTTGCTTAATGAACCCACTAGAAAAAGCTTTTGGTTTCGTGTTAGAGGAGAGAAATTCACAGTTTGCATAAAAAGCTAATAAAAACAAAGATATTATAAAGAATGGATGAAAAACCAGAAGAAGATGAATTTAGAATGAAAATGTCTGTTCCAAGATTGAAATTAGATAAAGATACAACGGGAAGGTATGTGTGTTTAAAAGAAGAATACATGGTAAAAAGACACTAGGGAATAGTAAGAGTAAACATGTTTTTGAATTATCAGGAGGAATATATGGCAAATGTTTCTAGGAGGATGACTGAACTATACCTGGAGTATATTTCATTTATGGAGAGAATACTAATTTTAGATTATCAGTGGATTGGAAGGGAATTGGCTACTTAGGTTTGCTTTTTTCAAAGACTTATCAGGTACAGAGTCTATATGCACTAACAATGACAACTGCCCATAGATGTTTACACAGCGCAAACGAGGGAACATAATTAGTGGGAGACATATTTGGAACTATCATACCAGCAATAGTAGTGTTAAATGATTAAAAGATTAGAAAGCTTAGAACAGTAGTGGAAAAACTAGCAACTAGCACATCTGGGGCCCTATTACACATAGGGCACAATTTTTCTGTTTTCAGAGAACAGCAAAAGTGCACCCTATTACATTGATTGAGCTGCCTTCAGAGCAACCGTCAACTCTTGCTGTTCTTGGGACAGAGCATTGAAAAACGGGTTTGAAGCAGCCACTCATTGTTTCACTATGCAGGCGGCAACCTGTCTGCACTTTTAAGTGGGATTAGAGATCCCCTTGCAGGCAGGTGCAGTGAGTGACTGCACCCACCTGCAAGGGGATGTCTAGGGGATGGATATAAGACCCTTTTTCTCACTTCCAGAGGGCTGCAATCAAGAGGCTCACCTTTTACGTGGTGCACTGTGAGTGTACCTTCTAACAGCTTCTTTGCCTCTGGGCCCCCTTCTATAGTACGGCATAGGCACAGAGACAAAGGTATTACCTCATTTGCATGGGGCCACACCCCCATGCAAATGAGAGAACACCCTCTCGTGATAGCTCGCCAGTGCTATCTGAAATATCAGAAAGGGTCTCACAAGTGTCTGCGGCCCTTTCTATAATACCAAATGCAATGCCCGTTGCGCCCTCGGGGCACTTTGCATAATACCGCCCATTGAGCTTTATTACTTGAAAACACAGAATTAGTTGCAGTTAGATCTATGGTACCTCAAAACCACTATGATTTCGACATTTTACTCATATAAAAAACGCAGTCTGCACAGTGCTGAAGTTGAAAATGGTTGCACTTATATTCTAGACAAGACTAAGATGATTGTAGGCTACGAAAGAAATATATCTGACTTAAAGGTTGATTTAGAATCTTTAGGAACTACTAGCATAGTACAGAGCTTTACTAATGGAATTCTGCCAATATGCAATTGGTTAAAAGCAGCAGGAAGACAAAGCCTCAAAACTATTCTATGACTAGTACCAGTAATAGTTGGTTGTTTTCTATCACCACTAGCAGCTTACAAGGCAATAAAAATGTTTTTAATAAAGAAGAGAAATAGAAGAATAAAAGACTGAAGAGAGATCGAGAACGTAATGAGCGTGTTAATGAAAATATATAAAAGATTAAAGATAAAGAAAATCTTAAAAGAAAAAGGAAAGATTCAGTGGAAGATGAGAGTGAGCTTTGAAAAGCATATGTAAATAAATTTTTTGATGATTCCCAACCATCATTCGGGAGATTGACAGAGAGCTTAAAATAAAAATGAAAGCATTGTATATTAACCTGTACGAAAGGATTGTAGGCCTAACTAAACTCTTTTAAATTAGATGTTTCCATTCAAAGTTTGCACAATGACATGCTCTTTGCAGAAAATGTTAACATTAGAAAATTCCTATGTCTTCAGTTCATTCTTTTTGCTTATTTGACAAGAGAAAATATTAGTGCTTTTGCTCTATGTCTATTTAGCCTAGGAGAATTTTCTGCAATTGTAGATAGTCTCAAAAATGTTTCTTTATAAATAATTTGTGCTACAGAGACATGTGATAGTAGAAATTACTTTACCCTGACACTATGATGTATTCACGTAATTGTTCTTTCTTACATAGGCATTCAATGTAACATTGCTGTTTACAATTTAATTAAATGTATTGCATACTTATAATGTTCTTTGTTAATGCTTGTAATCTCGATGAAAGCTGCTGTGTTCAGATGAAGACTTTGCAATCATATTGATCAGGATAAAAGATTATCTGGGAGACTTTTGTAAGTAGTTGCAATGTAAAAACTGTATAACAGTGTCCAAAGGGAAAGAGAAGTCAGATCTTCCATCCTCAACACACATTAAGCTGAGGCCATGACGCTTCCATTCTTTTTAGACAAATGCTAATTGAAGGCCCTTGACCCTGAAATGTTTTGATTCATTCTATTGCTAAGGCTTCCTTATTCTGTTACTCAAGATTCTACTAAACTTTATGCTTTTAATCGGAAGCAAGAACTCTTTATGGTTTTTCTGCTGAATTTTATGTGCTGAAAGGAAAATTAGAATAGGGTTTAGACTTTTATGGGACACACTATTTGCTTTGTTCTGTAAATTGCTATTTTCTTTGAATGATTTGCTAATAAAGAAATTGATGAGCTAAATGATTATTACATCTCTTCAAAATAGAACTCAAACTCTCATTAACTCTATAAATTAAAAGTCATTGATCTACTGAGAATCATAACAGGTTTTGATTTGCAGCGTTTTCCCTTCTTACTTGTCACCAATGTTCATTGCCTTGGGGCCCAGTAACAAGTGTAGATTATTGCATTTTTGTTTTAGGTCTTCGCTACCCCAGTACCTCAGAGCACAGCACGAAAATGAGTATGTAAGATAATATCATAAAGAACATAGAAGGAGCAACAGAGCAGTACCAGAAATAATGTACAGGAGAGGCAGGTGTTTAAAAATGCGTCAGAATTTGAAATGTTATCACTAAATTTATTGACAATGTAATTTAAGATATCATTAGAAATATGTGATGCTGGTCGTTGTGCATGTCGGGGTGTGAGTTCTGATTTATGTTTAAGGCTAAACATAAGTGGCCAATTCAGTGTTTTTGTAAGGGAATTTCTCAGTTTTTTGTAAACACACTTTAATGTGTTGTGAGCAGAAGAAACTATAATAGCCACAAAATTCAATGGCAGCAGAAAACAGAGCTGCCATGTTCTGTGATATCGCTGCCTTGTATGCAGTAGCATAAGTAAAACCCCAAAAAGGTGAGGCATCACAAATGCAGCAAGCACACAGTTGTAGCTTTGTCAGATTTCTGATATTTTTGTATCACACACCTGTTGTGGCTTTGGCCTGTGGTGGGCTGGGGGTCTATCAGGATCAAGGTAGCGTCAGACAATTCCTGCCCGGTAGCTTCTCCCCACCTCCTGAAATTCAACAGGCACAGTTTGTTGGAAGTTCAGATTGCTGCTGTCCTTACCTGACCCATACCTGGAATCAAGCTTCTTTGGCAGGATTACCAGTGCTTCCAATCCTCAGTGGCCATTAAGTAGAGCTCAATGACCTGAACTCTTTATACTCAGAGCTCCTGATAGAGAGGATTAGTGTTCTTACACTCACGCTCTTCTATTGTCCTTGGGACATACGAGTTCCACAGCTGAGCTCATGTGGCCTTCACAAATCCCTATCTTTAGATGTGTAGTGCATGGCTAAGAGCAAAAGGATGAGGAAATGGAGTCATCTCAGCAGCAGATAAGCTCTTCACTGCTTCCACATGGCTTCTCCATAGCACAAGCACATAGAACATTCAGGTTTCCCAGAATTATGTGGGTGAGTAGCTGATCGAGTTAAGTTTTTTTTTCTTTTGTGTTATGGGATTTGTTGCGATGATCATATAATGTAATTAATACTGCTGCAGATCCCAGAATGCAAAGAAAACTCTGGACTGGATGAGCTACTGCAGCATGGACCTGGGAGTATTCACAGCTAGACAGGGTTTGTGAAGAAGAACCTGGGTCCCCAGATCTCAATTACCTTTTGATAATCCCTTTCTCACTAATTGAGAGGGGACTCAAGAGCACTGCGGTCAGTGCAGAACAGTGATTTTGCCTCTCTGCAGCAGCACTCCAACAGTCTAAAGGGAAGAGTGAGGGAGATCTCAGACTCGGGCCCACTGTGTTAATTCAATGCCGGTGCCCAAAGATGGGTGTACCTTCTATATCCATGAAACATCATCATCATCCAAACCGTTTGCCAAAATCTAAATGATGTGCCTGAATGTCATGAAAAGTCACAAATCAGACATAATGAAATTACATCATGCAAAGGCTTGTAACTCTAATGCAGTTGTATTTAGGATAGATTGGTTCAGATCACAAAACATTTTTCACTACTGCTTTTTTCTATCGCTATACATGTGGTGGTAAGTTAGGGCAGTGCTTGATTAAAACACATTTTACCTCTGTATTATGAAAACAGGATTCTAGAGGTGGTAACGTGTGACAAGATCATTTGTGCATATTTGTTTGCAACATGTAGGTATGGTAGTGATGTGTTCTGCTGTTTTTATGGTGCTGTGTTTTTATGCTGTATTATTTTAATTTGATTCTGTTGCCTTGCAATGTAGTAGTTGTGTTGTGTTGTACTTACTGTTTTGTTGTAATGTGACCTATTTTGTTTTAAATGTGTTTTGTCTGTTGCTTTGTGTCTGTTATTGTTTAATGTTCTGCTTTTTCTTTAGATTTTGCTACATTTCTAGTCAAAAGCAACAAATTATTCTAAAGTTCTCACGGCAAGTAACCATCTACCACTGTGGAAGAATGAAAAAAAGCACTGCTCCTGCTCTTTGACTACTGAAGACAGCAGTCAGTCTGAAACTATGGCAGACACTGAGGCCTGATTTAGAGAATCTCAAACGGGTGATTGGTCATACACATAACACATGTTCTGTCCACCTTATTATAAGTGTGTTATATTATTAGGCACCCGTAATAAGGCTAACAGGATATTCATTACATTTGTGAAAGAGTATCCATCTGCCAAACTCTAAATCAGGCACTGAGTCTAAATGTAGGGCTTCATTTGCAAGGATTGACGAATTGTTGTGTTGTGGCAGCGATGTGCTGAGATTTCTTGTGCTGCATCAATATAGGTTATGACACCATGGATAAGCGGTATTTACAATTCGAGGCACCATGGGGTAATGACCCAAGGATGCGTCAGGAATTCTGACGCATCATCAGGAACTCTCCTGCAACACATCAGCCTCAAAAGTGGTGCATTGCTGAAGAAGGCCTCACAACAGACGCAACTTCAGCAATGCATCAAAAATCAAAGGCAATGAGTCAGTTCGGACTGACGCAAGTAGCCTATTGTGTGGAAACCAATGTAAAAGACTGTGAAATAGTGGATTAGCGCCTTGTACACTCTTGCATTGGTGCTGGATGTAATCTATACAGTATGGCTATGTGTCACATTACAGTGGGCATAGTCTACTTATATGTATATAGTGACCTGAGTATGTGTGACATAGTGAGTGGCAGCATGATGTGAGTGAATGCACGTATACGTTGTAATGTGAAGTGGCAATTAATGTATTACCTAACTTATGTGCGTACTTACATGTTGTCCATTGAAGTATGCTGGCCTGGACTTGGGGACCCATTCCTCCATGGAGAAGTGACAATCTTGGCCTTTCCCTTACAGGGAGTACACAGCGTTACATAGCCTTGCTGCAGTTGATGGTGATATCATAGATGCCATGGTCTCAGGTTGGTCAAGGGGTCCTACAACATGATTGTCACATGTGCAGACCCACTACTAACAGAGGGGATGTAAAATACAGACATATTCCAGTGTGTAAAGTGACTTCAAATGGTCATATTTTTGTTACAAAACCACTTTGTCAGTTCCTATGCCTGGCTAATTGAGGCATACAAATTTTGATGCATTCCAGACTTAGTGCAATAAATCTCAAAGATGTGTCACACATTGAGATACTTGTAAATATCACTCCATCAGTTCTAAGTGGAATTATATGAGGGAATGCCTACCTGGCAAACATTATAAACTGCCTGACGCAGCTGATTACAGTGCAGGTATTTTTGGGCGCAGGCAATCAAAAACTGATTCATTGGGCCTAATGCCTCGTTTTGTAACTACGGGGCAATAATGAGCAGAGAAAATTATTTAGCGGTGGCTCAAGCTCCTTGAAAATAAGCCTCTAAGTGTTCACAGTGCTTCCCTTATCTGATAGGACCCTTTACGTCAAGATGAGTCACTTTCCTGTAGTGAAGCATCAACAACCAGTTTACTGTTATAAGGGGATTTCAAGTTGCAATGCTGCATGTATTATAGTCAGAAAACTCTAATGGGCATATTTAGAACCCCTAAAGCCACCTTGCGCCACATTAGCGCTACTTTTTTTTAACGTTAATGTGGCCCGACAAGGCCAAAATTGTCACGCCATATTTACAAAGTGGTGCAATGCATGCATTGCACCACTTTGTAACCCTTTGTGCTACATTATGCTTGCACCAGGCATAATTTATGCAAAGGAGGCGTGCCCCCGTTAGGGGGGCCGAAAAAAATGGCACAAGGAAATCTAACAGATTTCCTTGTGACATTTTTTACGGCACTTTTAACACCTTCTCGGAGCAGGTGCTAAAAGGGGGCTTCCATTAATTAGAATGGGCCCCTAAGTACTCTGCAGTCTTTTAGCGCTACTCCTGCAGAGTACATCAATAGCATCAATAAAAATTACGCTATTGCCCCCTAGCCTGCGCCACTGTGTGCCATATCTTAGATACGGCGCACACATGGTGGCGGTGGGGGGTGGGCTAAATATGCCCCTCAATGGCTGCAGCATTTGTAAATAAAGTTGACTTTAGAGTCTGATCTTCATTATATAACTTTATGCACTCATGTGGTGTGAGTAGATGGGTGGACAGGAATGATGTTGGAGCTGATGCACTTGGAGAATCTTTGGTACACATGGATTCCTACTTTATTTTTTCTTTCCTTGCCTCGTCTGTTTATTTTAATCCCTTCTTCCTGTGCCTAGCAAACTTTTCTTCATTTCGTCCTGTCTTTCTTCCCCCCTCTGCATTCCTTCTTCCTCCCTTATCCCCCTTCCTTTGTGCCTCTGCCCTAATACTCCTCTTTCATTTCTAGTAGCCTGTATTTCTATCTCCCATTACTGCTTTCCTTCCCATCCTCTCTCCACCCTCTCTCTTCTTCACTCTTTCTCCAAAGACCATCCTTGCTTCCCTCTCCCCTTCTCCCTTAATCCCCTCCCCTCTTGTTTCCTTATTTCCCTCTCTCCTTCGCCACTCTCTCTTCCATTCTCCATTTCATTGCTGTCTCTCTTCCTTCTCTTTTCTCTTCATCCTCCCATGACAGCACCTTTTTGCTATCTTGTTACTTTCTATTCCTTTTCTCTTATTTTCTGATTCCATTAGTCCCATTCATTCTATCTCATCGTTTCTCAACCCTATTCGGCCTTCCTTTAACCAAATCATCTATAACTTCTTCTCGGCCATCCTTTCTTCTACTTTATGCTTCTCACTGTAATGCTCTCCTTTCCCCTCTTGTTCCACCTTCTGTCTACTTACTTCCCTTCTACTTCTTCCCTTCTCTCCGTCTATTTTGTCTTGTTCACTTCATCTTCTTCCCTTTGCTGTTTCCTGCAGTGTTTAATCCTCTCAATGTAATCAGTTCTCTCTCTATCCCACCCCTGCCGCTCCGCCTTACAGCCTCTTTTTTTCTTGCTACTTTCCCTTCCATCCCTTCTTCTTATCTTCTCCACCCTTTAGCTTTTTCACAAACTATGGGCCTGGTTTAGAACTTGGTGGACTGGTTACTTTGTCACAACAGTGAGGGATGTCTCGTCCACCAAAATCTAAATCTCATTACATTCAATGGGATCCTGATTTCGTTGTGACGAAGTAACCCAACCTCCAAGTTCTAAATCAGGAGGCTCTATGTTCTCATTTCTCCTTTTTATCCTTGTCTTCTTTCTCTAGATTCCTTATTTACTCTTATAGAACAATGAAATAATGTGTACTTGAGTAAGAAAGCACAAAGCTTAACAACATGTAGGCCCTAATAGTAATACAAAGGCTTTAAAAAGCACTCTGATGGTCCCAAGACACAGGGGGTTATTCTAACTTTGGAGGAGTGTTAATCCGTCCCAAAAGTGACGGATATACCACCAGCCGTATTACGAGTTCCATAGGATATAATGGACTCGTAATACGGCTGGTGGTAAATCCGTCACTTTTCCGTCACTTTTGGGACGGATTAACACCTCCTCCAAAGTTAGAATAACCCCCACAGTGTTTGAATAGTCAAGGGTAAATCTGGTGACTGCATCTGGTTGGTGAATAATGCAGGGCCAGACTGGCCAGTTATGCCATCAGGCGTTTTACACTTGTGGCTGTATCCATTCATGGCCAGTTCTTGAAGGTCCTCGGCTATATCCGGCATCTCTACTACTTTTTCCAGCACCCCATGACTAAGTACACAATGCATGGTGAGAGGCTGGAGAGAGAGGGGCGGGGAGAGAGAGGGAATGGGAGAGAGAGAGAGAGAGAGACTGGGTGGATGGAAAGAAGGAGACAAAGAAGGTAAGAAATGATCAGAATTGTTTAGAATATTTTTAGCAGGGCTGCATTTGATAGCCCAGCTCTGGAATAAAGAATGGGCAGTAAACTGCCGGACTAGATGGGGTCTTGAGTCTCCCGATATGTTTCCATGAAACAAAATAGGATATATCTATCATTTAGCCCAGCCCACCATGTATTTACATCCACCATACCAAAGGCTACAGACTCTTTTCCTGCAATCTGACCTGTGCCACGGGTTGTGTGGTAATTTCCTGTGATTTCATAGTCAGATAAAAGGCCAGCTGTGTCATTTCCTCTGATGTCATCATTATGCAGGTAGTATGTTTAGCATCGAAATAATTCGACCTGTGCTTGGTCGTAGAATGGTAGCGAGGATGCAATAGCCTTAAACTGCCAGTCTCCAAAGTCCACCTGCAGGTAAATAAGGGATCCCAAAATGGGCCGGGGATCCCAAAAGGTAGAAGGAGAAAAGGGAAGATATTGAAAAGTATGGGTGAACCCTGGAGGATTAAACAAATATAATCACTGCAGCATTATACGTAAATTATAATTTACCTTCTTTCTGCCTTAACTCCTCATCATGAGGGCGAGAATGAGATGAAAATGGATACTAAATTCAAAGTTATTCCTGGCAGGGCATTCAAAGTATGTTTTGCACGTGGCTCCTAAAATTCTCAAACTGCCCCTCTTTCCTTTTACAGCATTTACTTGTTTATTACACTGCTTTCCTTGCAATAATATTATCAATATTGTTATGTGTTCTTACCATATATCTGTATTCCATATGCATTGTACTTGGGATTACATATAACTGTCAAATTCTCATTTTACGAGTTATAATGAATGCACCTTTTAATTCTGCTTTATAGGTTATTATAATGTTACTTTATTAATATTGTGCCTTGTTGAATTATGGTGTGATATACATGTATAAAATTGTGTTAAATAATGCCAAACCTATAAAAAAGTGAATGTTTAAGTGTTACTTTAGAAAGTATTTTGAATTGCTGAAAATGTACACTTTATTATTCTGCATGCTCTACCAGAAAATTGAGAATATAATATCATCCTGCCAAAATATCATACCCAAAATATTGTGAAGGGAAGTATATATATATATAGCTAAGTATAGGTTTACTATTCTTAACAACACATATATGTACTTTGACAGTATTTGAGTATATTATATGTACTTAGATGTGGAGCTGAGAATAGTAAATTGGTATTGTGTTATATATACTTACCTTACAGATAAGGTGATAGTCTGCATTTTGACTGCGATATTTTGTCAAGACAATATTTTTCTACTTCATATTTTCACTTACAACCATTAAGCGCAACTGGCTACTTCCCAATCCAGGAAAAAAGCTTTAATATACATGATGTGGAATGGCTCAGAGTTCGTCTTTTACTCTTTCAGTAACATTAGAAATGTTTGGAATTTGGCATGAATTGCAAAGCCTTCACTGCCTCGATGTTTAGGGGCATATTTATACTCCGTTTGCGCCGAAATTGCGTCGTTTTTTTTGACGCAATTTCGACGCAAAACTAACTCCATATTTATACTTTGGCGTTAGATGCGTCTAGCGCCAAAGTCCATGGAGTTTGCGTCATTTTTTAGCGTGGACACCTACATCGCGTTAATTATATGCAAGGTAGGCGTTCCCGTCTAAAAAATCGACTCCGAGGCATGTGCGTCGGATTTATACTCCCGGGCAAAAAACACACCCGGGAGTGGGCGGGTCAAAAAAAATTACGTACGGCCGCTTTTGCGCCGTTTTTTAGCGCCTGCAAAAGGCAGGCGTTAAGGGACCTGTGGGCTCTGAAGGAGCACAGAGGTGCCCCCCCATGCCCCCAGGGACACCCCCTGTCACCCATGCCCACCCCAGGAGGACACCCAAGGCTGGAGGGACCCATCCCAGGGACATTAAGGTAAGTTGAGGTAAGTGTTTTAAAAAAAAAAAAAATTGTGGCATAGGGGGCCTGATTTGTGCCCCCCTACATGCCACTATGCCCAATGACCATGCCCAGGGGACAGAAGTCCCCTGGGCATGGCCATTGGGCAAGGGGGCATGACTCCTGTCTTTGCTAAGACAGGAGTCATTTCTATGGGGGTTGGGAGTGAAAAAAAATGGCGCAAATCGGGTTGAGGCGAAAAAATTGCCTCAACCTGACTTGCCCCATTTCTTGACGCCCAAGCTCCATATCCCCCTACGCCGGCGCTGCCTGGTGTACGTCGTTTTTTTTAACGCACACCAGACGGCGCCGGTGGCTAACGCCGGCTAACGTCATTCAATAAATACGGCGCCCGCATGGCGCTTCAGAATGGCGTTAGCCGGCGCTAATTTTTTTGACGCAAAACTGCGTTGGCGCAGTTTTGCGTCAAAAAGTATAAATATGGGCCTTAGTACGCGGGCCTGGCCGAACCACGGACCAGTGAGGGGTCCGCGACGAAAGCCTCCTGAGGAAGCAAACAGATTCCCATGGGCGGTTGAAGCCCGTAAATTCCAGACATGCTGATTGGGTGGGAGGCATGTTTTGAACCGGCCAGTCAAGCGGGCAAGCAACGGGCTTTGCAGTGCATAAAAGAAGTGCAGACAGCACCCCCAGCTCATTGCAACTGCCGACATTGATCCACCCACCCAAACCAGCAGCTTAGGCATCACAGCGTGTAATCTTTTGCATGAGGGTTGGGGAGGAGAGAGCCCAGCCAGATGAAAAGCACACATGCCGAAAGAACAAGAGCTGCTCAGGCAGTGTCCTTGGGATGCCTCACAGTAGGGATATGAGGGAGCAGACAGAAGCCAACAAGAGTTAGCAGCAGGAGACACAGCACTTGCAGCTCTGGCAAGGCCAAGGGTCCGCCCACTGTGATTGGTAGCAAGGGAAGCCTAGTTGCAGTAGTGCTGACCAAGGGCCCTCGGGAGGAAAGGCCGTGCTGGGACACTGGCGATTAGCAACATCACCACGAAGAAACTGAAAGGACAGGAGAATGCATTATCATTATGTTCTTCTGATCTTAAAACCTGCATGAGATGAGATGTTTTTGTGCCTATGGTGTACGTTGAATAAACTTCGGCCGTTTGAATCCCAGCATCGTCTCCCCTTGTTTTGTTGGTAGGACAAAAAGGGGTTAGCATGGGGGTGAGTAAAACCAAGAACGGCCGGGAGGAGGATTTGGTCTTTAGCTCGTCTGGGAGGGGTTTGTTCCTGCAGCACTAATGTTTTGTTAAAATAATCAGGCTGCAATCACCCCCATATATTGTTTTTACATGACTAAGTAACCTTAAGAATAGTTGTTTTTACATAATAAATAAACACTGATCAATTCATGTTTTTCCAATGGACTTGTGCTTATTGAAGTACCCATATTAACAAATGGAGACAATACTTTGTGGTGATTGCAAGATGGGGTTGTAATCGAAGTAAACAAACCTGTTAGCATTAAAGGCCTGTAGAAGAATATATATTACATAAATTTAATTTATACAGATTTTGCTTTTGATTTCGATTGTTTCTTGGGCTTGACACTATCAAATTCTGGCCTGAAAATTAACTTTGAGATTGAACCTAACGTATTTGACGTTTTGATTTACAACAGGCAGTAGTCGTTATGTATTTAAACATTTGATTTGTAAAAGTTACATCTGGATACAGGCAACAAGATTTTTAATTAAATGATAGGATTTTTTTCATTTTTGATTAATTAGTTACTTCATGCAACAGCATGTTTTTCATTTTTCCTGGAGTGAGCGTAGGCTGTGGCATGAAAGGAGGCGTGGGATTTAAGGGATGCAGCCAGAAAAGGATTGTTGTGTTGCTGGCATTTGCATAGAATGCAACTCAAATGTGCATGACCTCCTAACGATGGGGATCTCCTTGGATGAGAGGGTTCCATTATGAGTCTGGGGTTCACACAAACCAGAATTTAATTGTGACAAATGGTAGTGATTTGGGTGTATAAGTTGGCTGGTGGACCAGCTTGTGTGAAGAGTGCATAGTAATTTTGAAACAGCATTGTGGACATGTACCAGAGACGGTTGCCCAGTTCTAGCACAGTTATGAAAATCTGTGGTTTGATGAGTGTTGCCACTCAGCTTTGTTTGTGTTGTTTGTATTTGTGTATACGGTATGTATGTCTCAGGGCTTAATTTGAGCCGCTGGTTGCTGGTGGGGGCCACTGACACACATATTTTGGGATCAAAACTTATTTTGCCTCATCAGACGTTTCCCGAGAGCAAAGGAGGGAAAATACACAAAGAAGAAAGACGGAGGAAAATAAAGACGGAGAAGAGAAAGCAGAAACCTCTGAGTGGGATAAGGGGGCAGATAATGTCTGGTAGTAGATTAAAGAGGCATAAGATGGATTGAAGTTTACACAGCCTTTGTATCTGGTGCACTGACATTTAATACAGCCTGCTGTGAGCTTCCATCCAGAGTTTTGGGCACACCACTCATTATTTTACAAATAAATCACTGTTGGGTACGTTTTAAGTTCAGGTGTATATATATTTTGCACATATTCCAAAAACGTGTCCAATGACCAGTTTTGAAATATCTTCTTCCTGGGGGTGAGTGTAAGGGCAATTTGCAGGGGTTTGTGTGATATAGTTTAGAAATGCTAATAGTTTTGAAGTGAAGCATTGTAACCATGGGTATGGTTAACAATTGTGTAGCTGGTGCAGCGACACTGGGGCCTAAATGTGTGAGAGGCACATTTCATACAATTAGTGGTTGGTTTACTATGAAATCAGGTAATGGTGGGGCTTAATTCCTTCACTGTATTAGGGCTCCTGGCACCTTTGCCACGCCATTGACACTACCCTTAGTAGGCCCTTTGGGAGGACTGCCTTCCCAGAGACAGCAAGTGCGGAAACTCTTCAGGTTGTGACTTCCGAGTAAAGCACACTGAGCGACAAGGAGAATGCTTCTTGTTCAATGGCCCTCAACACCAAGATATATTGGTTTGAGCCTACCAAGAATGCAGGGCAGTCACTTCCAATTGTGATAAGGATAACAGACTCTGCACATACAGTGGTGAAACTGAAAGTGGATTTGGTTGGTGCAGGCAGAGAAGCTATTAAAGTTTTCAGAATCCTTTACAGACCATCGGAGTTCTTTAACTCACATATACTGTTTGAAGACAAAATTGTCTTATTTTTCTGAAGAGACAAGTGAGCAAGCATGGTTAATTAGCATTCCTGGGTGGACCCATGCAAATCCCCAGAGAACACACTGTGTGTATATGCTAGAGAAACCTTGGCCGCAAAGATGCATTTCCTTGTTCAACCTTATAATAGGAAAAAGGTCTCAAAACAATGTGCCAGACAGTTTGGAAAGTACTGCGCTGGGCTTGTCTCTTTGAGTAGTGATGAAGTTTCTTGATGCAGTTTATGATGATGAGCTTCACTGAAGCCTTGAAGGTACTCTCTTGAAGATAATGTATCTACTGGGGTTAGGTTCCACTGGGGGCATTATTCATTGGCTACTAGTTAAACAAGATCCTTCACAAACAATACAACCATCTTCCAGGCAACAACCTGAATCCTTTAAGCTAATTCTCTTTTTTGGCAAAGTGCATCCTTTTAATTGATTTGGCGGTGTTGTAATCCAATTTAATATTTCTTGGGATTTTCAGATATTCCAGCAACTTTCATGTGCTTTCCTCCTCTGGTATTTACCACCCCTTAAAAATAAATCACAATCCAAATTTGAGAGAGGCTAAGATAACATGCAAGCCATGCATAACTTTGCCACAGATAGATGACTTAAATATGATCTTAAGCTCGACATGAACTGATGTAGAAAATGCTGTGGATGAACTGAATGCTAAAGTGACACTAGCTTGTGAGGCACTGTAACCTAAATTAGTGTTCATCTTTCAGATATGAAGCTCTGGCCTCAGACAACAGCCCTACCTTCACATTACACACATCTTGTATATAGTGGCCTCAGACAGCAGAACTGTCTTTCATGTTTCACAGATTTATCAATTGCAGCCCTTCAGCAATGGGCCAGGCTGTAAGGATCCACAGGTCCTACAATCTCAGACAATAGAACTGACTCTCGTTTTACTGACAATTTTATAGCTTTGACCCACATTTGATATGAAGGCTGCATTCTTAAAAATTCTGACATCCTGGTTGTCTTTCAATTTGAAATGGACCACTTGCGTTCACATACTACATTTCAAATTTCTAGGCAAAGGAACCTATTTAAAGTTTGATGGATGGGATATTCTGTCAAAACATAACATAGTCCTGTGCGCTATATTACAAGTGCCATAGTATATAATGCACATGTGGTATGATAAGCAGGAAATCCACCAGGTTGGTGATGCATTATCTCATTAGCCAAGCACTAAATAAAGGCCTAATTGCGATAAGTATTCAGCATTTCTGGCTTATAAGAAGCTACATCTCAGAGTGTTTGAGCTACACAAGTGAGGGCAATCTGAACATATTTATGAACCAATGTTTTCGGAGATTCAGTGTAGCAAACAAAGACTACACTTTAGATGCTTTTAGAAAAAGGTGAAATCATTTTTTGTAAACAGTCTCAATTTCAAATATATTTTTTTGTTTGAAATGTATCCATAGCAATCGGTAGCAATAAGGACAATATGCAATAAAATCACTCAGAGACAATTTCTTGTGGACATAGCCATTAGACTGTAAAAACATTAAAACCAAAAAGTGCATTATCATAAGCATTTGAGGAGAAAAATACAGATCAATTCTCAAGGATCCTACAGGCTCTACAAGCGGTGTTTAGATTACTTTACAATCCCAGTGTGTTTAGTGCTTTTGAGGAGAATAAACGTGGATGCATCAGGGTATACCTAAAGATATCTTGCTAATAAACCGGAGAGTCCTAATATAGTTATAACCTCCCCATCAGCTGGTGGCTAGTGTGTGGTTCAGACTTAATTGAAGTCATCTGACTTGGTTAGTTGGTAACTCCGCACCATGCATCTGATTCTGCCAATATGCTCTTAGAGCATTACAGTAAATCCCTGGTAATTCTCATTCGTGATAATAAGGCTGCTGCATGCTAACATCACCGGTTTTAGGGCCAGATGTACTAAGCAGTTTGCACGTCACAAACAGCAAATTGCGCTGTTTGCCATGTGAAAAATTCACTTTGCAATGCACAGACCTCGTTTTTGCGATTCGGCAACCTGGTTACCGAATTGCAAAACGGGTTTGCGATTCACAATTAGGAAGGGGTGTTCCCTTCCTAATTGCATGTCGTAGTGCAATGCAGGATTGCTTTGTGACCACGAATGCGGTCGCAAACCAATCGCAGTTTGCACCCTTTTGTAATGGGTGGTAACCCATTTGCAAAAGTGAAGGGGTCCCTATGGGACCCCTTACCCATTGAGAATGGCACTGCAAACATTTTTGCAGAGCAGGCAGTTGTCCAATGGACCACTGTCTGCTCATCCTATGGAACACTGCCTGCTCTGAAAAAATGAAACGAAAACGTTTAATTTTTCATTTTTGTAATGCATCTCGTTCTCCTTTAAGGAAAACGGGCTGCATTACAAAAAAAAAAACCTGCTTTATTAAAAAGCAGTCACAGACATGGTGGTCTGCTATCCGCAGCAGGCCACCATCCCTGTGAGGGCCGCCATTCGCAAGGGGGTCGCAAATTGTGACCCACCTAATGAATATTCATGAGGTGGGCCTTTGCAACTCCCCTGCGAATCGCAGATGGGGTCAGGGACACCATCCAACATTCAGAATTGTGACTCGCAAATTGCGAGTCGGTCTGACTCGCAATTTGCGGGTCGCAATTCAGAATTTTGCTACATCTGGCCCTTAGTGTTAAGTACTAACAGCGATTGTGTATGGTTTCCATCTCATTCATGCTAACAGATGTGCTACTGAGATATAATGCTGAAATATGTCATCGACTAGGTGGTTTTCTCCCAGAACTCTAGAAATGTGTGGCAATGGGAGAAATGTAAGTTAATTGACTCATCAGATATATCTATCATTTCCTTTGCAGCCTGAACCAGGCGGTAATTGCTGTAATGATACATAGAATCCACAAACTAGAATCAATATATGTTTCTTTATTTGGAGCAGGCAATTTTAACGTTCTTAAAGCTAAATGGAATGGCTCTTGAGTTCTATGTTGTCTGGTCAAAACGGATAAAAAATCAGCCTTAGTTCTCTCTGGGTAACTGGTTTATATTAAGATAATTGTTATTAGTAAAATAAGAATCCACATATTGTTTACAGAAGTATCGTGCCTAAGATTAGGACTGATGATTGGTGTCATGATCTGCGAATGAACTACTTACTGACAGTATTAATTTATTGATTTGTTTCAGAGGCCCGACATCATGGATAACATCATAGAAGAAGTCTCAAATTACATAATCAATCACATCAGTTTTGTGATCACTGGCATAACTGCAGCTGAGGAAGTTCATGACAAGTGCGTATGTCAAGAGCACTCAGAGGTGAGTCTGGGAGAGGAGACTGGAGTGATGGAACTGGGGATGCCAAGACTTTGCCCAAAAATACATTTTCCTGCACGAAAGGAACTGCCAATTCTGTAACAGAAATCAAAGAGTGTGAAAGAGATGCCTGCTCACTATGGACTAGTAACGTTGTTCCTTCCCCTAGTCCAGGCAAGGAGCTACCACTGTTGTGTGTGGAAAGTGGTGTGTGAATAGACTGGGTGGGTTTCTGATCTTTCAAGCTGTCTTCCAATGGCTTCCAAGGTGGTGACATAGTGCTACCCCTACACCATCCCCACAATCATACAAATTCTGTAATAAGTATGATCATCCAGTCCATGTGCTTCTATAGATCAGAGTAATCTGCTTGTGAGGTGTAAGGAACCATAAAATAATTTCAATGAGTCCTGTCAAATAGATATCATACTTGATATAATAATAAATAAGACTGCCAACTCATTTCCCACTTTTATTGGAGGGAGAAAGAAACAAGAATAGAGCTAAGCATGCTAAACAGCAGTATGTAGCATTAGAAAAATCTGAGTTAAAGAGAATAAATGCATTTGCAGATTACATTTTGTACCACAAAGCCACAATCCCTGTTTGCAGCCACCAATGGGAAGACCCCCCAAAGCTCCTGTTTTTTATTTCACATCTATTTCCTTATCCTCTTGAATCGATGACCCATATCTGACCCTGGGTGATTAGGTTCAAGCTACATCCGACACTACACTATGGGCCAGATGTAGCAAAACTAGGTTTTGTGACTCGGAAATTGCGACTCCGAGCGACTCGCAATTTCCGAGTCGCAAAACCATATGCAGAAAGGTGTCTCAGACACCTTCTGCGAGTCGCTATGGGGTCGCAAAGACCCACCTCATTAATATTAATGAGGTGGGTCGCAATTTGCGCCCCCATAGCAACTCTGGGACCTCACGGGGATGGAGGCCTGCTGGGAACAGCAGACCTCCATGTCCGTGACTGCTTTTAAATAAAGCAGTTTTTTTTTTTCCAACTGTAGCCCGTTTTCCTTAAAGGAAAACGAGCTGCACTTTGAAAAAAAAACTAAACCTTTCGTTTCAGATTTTTTCAGGGCAGGCAGTGGTCCCTTGGACCACTGCCTGCCCTGAAAAAATAATTTTGGGTCCAGTCACAAATGGGAAGGGGTCCCATGGGGACCTCTTCCCGTTTGCGAGTGGGTTACCATCCACTTCAAGTGGATGGTAACTGCGACTCCATTTGCATACCACTGCGGCTCGCAAATAGGAAGGGAACACCCCTTCCTATTTGCGACTCTGAAATGCATTTTGCGAGGCGGAACCGACTCGCAAAATGCATTTCTGCATAGCAAACATGCATTTGCGAGTCGCAAACGGCGATTTTCGCCATTTGCGAGTCACAAATAGTTTGCTACATCTGGCCCTATGTCTCATTTTGTCTTGTACACCAACCAACATTCTTTTACGACGGCTCTAGGCGTCTTTCTTGCCTCGGCACCAAGCCCCAGTTGATCCAGTTTCTCAGATCAGGATTTTTAGTTCCCACTACACTTTTTATTTTTTTAAAGATGGTTTATTAAGACAAACTCTTGTAAAACCTGGCAGTCTACAAAACAAAAGTAAACAAATTATTCCCAAATACATTTTCTTAATGGCACCTAAAAATGTGCTTAATTAATCCAACCACTAGATGAAACAACGTTATTTGGCCTATAGAATGCATTACGATTAAAGGCTTATAAACATTATATTTTAAAAATACTGTTTAAAGTTATTTGCATCCAAAAGGCAACAACAATAAACAATCTAATAAACACAGCTTAAATCTGCTTGTAAAGTCAATATGCATGGGCAAAAACAAGTACTCAGTTGAATTAAGTTTACCAAACCCAAAATATTTCTGATTGGATTCAGACTCACTCTTAGCTGAAGAACCTAGGTACACATTTAACAAAGGTAACTTTCACTTTTAGGCAAATTTAAACTTTTAAGTAAGTTTGCTACTTTTCGGTATTTACAAATTGCTTTTTTATGATATCTTACATTTGTGTAGTATGGTACACTTTTGTAGTAAGTCCAGCACTGCACATGGCCAACCACTGATACTGCAACATCCTCACACAAAACAATGGAGGTCAGCACTTAAAATAAAAACCATTGGAAACAATATTAAACTAAATGAAATTATTTAAAATAGCTACTAATACAAATTAATGTAAATGACTGTTAAGAAACATAAAGTTGCCCATATTTATTATTTAATTTTAAAATATTTTATGAAATATCTTAGAAATAAATTATACATATTTACATATTTATGTATATTTTTTTACCAGCAGAGCTGTCTAATCTGATTGCAAGAGAGCACATGATTAGTAGTCGTTTTCCAGGGCTGCACCATTTCCTAATAGATTTCTAGCTCACTGAACTCAGAGCGCTTGCAAAGGAGGCAGACAATTGTTTCAGCACCAGGGTCCACAAGAGGGGATCACCAAATGGGTGGAAAGAGTTCCCACCAGAAGAAAGAAGGGGAGACAAAAAATAAAATAAAGAGTTTTGAAAAGCCCTCAAAACAGTTCTCTGGGGAAGGGTACCCGGTCCCAAACTGACCAGAAGAAAGGTGGTTATCCTGTTAAGAAATCCTCAGGACATTTTCTGTTAAATGTTAGGGGGGCTATAGGTATGGGCACCTCAACAACCTGAAAGGCAGAAGCCCCCACTGGTGGGCATACAGCAGTGATGACCAGTGTTGCACTTGGAGAGGAGGTTGCCCCAGTTAATATGAGGTGAAGTGCAGATGTTACCCTAGTCTCCATGGATAACCAAGAGATTGTGCCGAAGGCTCACATGTCTAAAAATGCTAAAAGGTATGGGGAGTGGGTCACCAACAATGGGCAGGAGGTGGAGGCTCTGAGAGATATAGGACCTGGCATGACTACTGTACGGTTTCTTCTGATGACCTTATAGTATGTAATTTCTAACATTTTCCATGAGTTTGTAGTAACTGACAACCATGAGAGGCACTATTCTGTGGCTCTGGTTCTCTTTAACTGGGTGGGGGATCTCAGGTTCCTTAAGGGTAGCTCTGAGTCCAGACATGCCTGTGGATTGCCTGCTCGGTAATGAAAAAAGAGTACGCCATTTGGAAGGAGTTGAAGCTTTGATCTCACCGGGAGATTTTAGGGTTGCCTGAGTGGGTGTGCCTGACCACACGGTCCATTGGAACCTGAGAGGGAAGTCAAAAGAACTTTGAGCTTGGAAAAATGACCCAGATACTGGCCAAAAAGAGGAACGTGCAGTGGTTTTGGCAAACCCACCCATGAGAATCCCCTGATTCGGGAAGAGGCTGAGCATAAAGGTGATTCCTGGGAACCTACAGGAGAGAAAATTGCTGGTCCCGGGGACACAACTGATCTTGCCAGCTGGCAAGCTAAAGGGGGACCATCCTGGGCAGAATTCTGCAATGCCTAGAGAGAGTGCCCTATGCTTGAGGGCCTTTGATGTCATGTCTATGCAGCTGGTGGCATCTCTGGTGATCACCTGATCTATTTGGAAAATCATCTCCTATATAGTGAGCCTAAGGTTTTGGAGACTAGAGCAGCCAGTGTGTTGGTGGTACTCAGTGTTACAGGGCCTTCCTACTGGGTCTGTCTGCCTACATGAGGTCAATCTGGGATGGCCTCCACGTTCTCCACTAAATACCATCTTCAGGCAAATTGACATGTTGAAAATTTCAACAACACGCTGCAGGGCATGATTATAGGTCTACCAGAATCCACGAGGTATAAATGAGACATCCATTTATCATACCTTCTTTTGGCCTACTGGGGAGGGCCTTAGAAAGGAGTGGGGTTCAGTCTCTTTGAACAGCTGTTTGGTCGCCCTTTCACTGGACCTCTCAGTCTTGTCAAAGGGGGGCAGGAGCAAGCTCCAACAAAACCCCTCAAAATGTAGTGAACAACATGTTGGCACTCAGGACCCAGATGAAGAGCTTCTGGAAGGAAGTCACTGAGAACCTGGAAGCCAGCTAGGAACTGATAGAGCACTGGTACAACCAGAAACCCACTCTGGTGGAGTACCAACCTCGCCAAAAGGTGTGGGTTATGGAGAGTATAGGGCCCTGGGCCTTAAAGGACCGGTAGATGGGGCCCTATGAGGTTAAGGAGCAGAAGGGTGAGCTCACCTAGTTGATGGACTTCAAGACATACAGGAATGTCTTAAGGATCCTGCACGTTAACTGCCTCAAGCCTCATTTTGAGAGGTCTGAAGCAACCATGCTCCTGGTGAGGGATGATAGGGTGGAAGAGGAAAGTGATCCTCTCCTTGAACCTTTATTGTCTAAGAAGCAAAATGGGTCAGTGGAGGGAGTCATCGTCTCCCACACCCTGACACCTTAGCAGCAGAGGGACTGTCATCACTTGCTGGGGCAATTTCTTTCACTATTCTCACTTACCCCATGGCTCACCACTTGGTGCACCACAACATTGACGTCAAGGACAGCATGCCTGTCAAAATAGAATTTACAGCCTGTATGATAAAGTGAGAGCCAGCATTAAGGATGAGGCATTTGAAATGCTGGAGTTAGGGTTGATTGAACACTCCAGCAGCCCTTGGTCCAAGCCTGTGGTTGGTAACAGAAGTCTGGCCCACCGGGTGCCACCACAGAACTCTGGTTCTGTTTGGACTATAGAGAGGTCAATTCAGTTTCAGTCGTTATGAATGATGCTCAACACATCCTCTGAGCTGATGAGCTCATCGACCACTTTGGAGCTTCCATGTTCCCAAGCACACATAGCTTGATGTCAGGGTACTGGCAGATTGCCTTAACAAACAGAGCTAAGGAGAGGTCTGTATTCTGGGGCTCAGGGGGCCATTTACAGTTTTGAGTGATGCCCTCTGGGTTAAAGAATGCCCCTACCACCTTCCTGTAAGCCTGGTCCTTGCTGAAATGGAGGATTTTAATGCTGCCTACCTAGGCGTCATTGTTGTCTTCTACTCCAGTTGGGACGACCACCTGTTCCACCTCCAGGAAGGGCTTCAGGCCCTGCAAAAGACAGGTCAAACTATGAAGGCCAGGTAGTGCCAGATAGGGCAGGGATCTGTGGTTTACATGGGCCACCAGGTGAATGGTGTCAAGGTGCAGCCTCTCCAGGCTAAAATTCAGACTATCCTTGCCTGGGAGAGCCACAAGTTCCAGACTGAGTTGACAGCCTTCTTAGATCTCACCAGTTACTACAGGATAGTTGTCAAGAGGTATGGCATCATTGTTGCCTCACTGACAAAGCTACCTTCTAAGAAGCAGCCCAAGAAGTTGATTTAGATGTTGGTGTGCCAGAATGCTTTTGACACCTTGAAAGACGTTCACAGTAACAGTAATAAAGTGCCCTGACTTGTCTAAGGAATTAACTGTCCAGACAGACATCTCTGAGCATGGCATAGGGGCTCCTGTTTCACAGCTAAATGAAGAGGGCCTAGACCAACCTGTAGCCTTCATCAGTAATAGTCTATTTTCAATGAAACAAAGATGGATGTTACTGAAAGGGAAGGCTTTACAGTGACCATACTTGTTTGAGACTCAAGTCTGGGTTCAGACAGAGCACAGACTTCTCAGATGGCTAATGAAAATGAGGGATAAGATTCCCAAAATGTTGATCCATCTTCCTACAAGGAATGGGCTTTTTGGTGAAAAACTGTCTTGGGACTGACCACTCAAATGACAACGGTCTTTCTCAAATTTTCTTCCTTAGCGATGAGGGTGGGTTTTCCTCCCTGCTTTCATCTGGGAGGACACGTTAGACCTGATATCCTTGACGTGGTATTACCCCAAAGGTTTTGCCTTCACCCCTCCTAATTGGTAAATTTAATTCACTTGTAAGCCTCTAGTGAATGGTGCTATCAGAACCCAGGGCCTGCAACACTCACTGTGCCGCCCACTAAAGTAGTCGTTTAAAATCTGTCTCAGGACTGCCACGGTGGCCGGTAGTGCACTTTTAAACTGATGTTTGGATGTGGCAAAATAAACTATTTGTCAGGCCTAAACTAGGGGTGGGTGATAAATTCCACTCTGCCAGCCGAGTTTGCAGAGTTTTGGCCACTCCACGTTACGCATGTAACGCGGAGTTCCAAACAAATTCTACCAACCACACCGTGGCCTAGTTTTTTCTCATGTGCATCTCTCCATTGATAAGTTGGCGAGTGACATTGGGTGTACACTAGCAAGATTTTTGGTTGCTAGGACGGCACCAGGCTAGTTTTCCCCAAGGTGGGCTGCCGTGATGTTCACAGTCAGAAAACTGCTGTTTGGTAGAAAGTCTACTTGAGCTGCAGCAAAATCAACTTGAGAAGTAGCCCCCTCTGACGCGCTTATGGTGTCGTTTGCACTGATTTTTTTAGCACAGAACGAGCTCCTAGTGCTAAAAATTAGCTTGAGCAGCACAACATGCCTAATTCTGCCCATTTGTGGAGATTTGTGGAATCTCGCAGAGTTTTCATTTAACTCTGCAGAATTCCACAGAGTAAAACTCCACAAGTTCCACCCACCCTTAGCCTAAACCTTCATTTTTAATACTTATAAGTCATACCTAAGGTAGGCCCAAAAGGCTCATGGGGGGCAAGGTGCATTGTATTTAAAAAGTGTGATGTGTGCACTTATGTTTTACATGTTCTAGCATTAAAAAGCTCCTAAAGTCATTTTCATTGCTATAAGGCCTGCCATTGACCAACACTGAATTACCTTATTACAATAATGAGTGCTAACTTTAGATAGGATAGGTAGCAGGAATAGATTTGCTGTTTACACTCAAATTAATTGTAATTTAAGATCCTCTTTAATAGATAAGTTGGATTTTAAGTTACCATTCTGAAAATACCACTTTTAGAGAGTTGTCATTTTCTTGTCCCAGCCATTTGTTTCATCTGCCACTGTTCTGGGTCACATGACTATGACTGGCTCTGCTATTGGTGTCTGTGTATTCTTGCAGACAGTGACACAAAGATGGCTTAGGTGTGGGCAGGATAGGCCATCCTGGAATGATGACTGGGGAGGAGCTGTACCCTTGTCCAATTATCCTTAAAAGGGCTTTGCCTCCTACACACTCAAAGGAATCTGACACTCGCCTGCCCAGTTGTCTCCTCAGACAGTTTGGAGCCTTGGCAGTGGAAGGGAAAGACATTCCAGAACCAGGTGAGGGGATAGCAGAGGCAATCCTCCCACACAAAGGCTTGCACCAGCATTAAATGCTGAGCCTCCAGAGCAACTCTTCAGAACACTGCTAGAACTGTGGAAGTTACAAAAGAAGGACTGCCCTGTTGCCAGAAGACTACAGTGTTGAAGATTGGAACTGTTTGCCTTAATCCCAGGCTTCCCAGTGTGACCACAAGGGTGGATTGGCTGATCTCCTGTGTGAGCCACAAGGACACATCAAGCTTCAGAAGCATCCCTGCCATTGCCCGACTGACCTGCTGCAGCCAGACCTGCCCGGACCTGCAACTGGACCAGTTTGAGCCCTGCTGGCCTCTACTGGAGAGAGTCCTTGATCTCCAAGAGGTGCCCTCTGGGTCCTGGACCCATGGCATGCATCAGTGTGCACTCCACCTTCAGAAAAGGTGAAAATCCCAATGTTTGGGCTACAGATGACCACAACAGAGTCTGTTCACACCAAGATTCTGCCACCCTTGACAGCCGCCAATGGAAAGACCCAGTAAGACCTGCTCTGTGCATCAACAGTGGCCACCAGTGATGATCTGCAACACAAAACCCACACTTGATGCTACAGGAATGAAAACCTGTGATGACTGCCAACTTGATGGTAAAGCTACAGGAACAACTAAGCGCAATGCTTGACCGGCTCTTCACACTACAGCTATGACTGTCCATGATGGCCAACCTGCTCTTCGTTCCTACGGGGATGGCTACTAGTGACAATCATTCTCTTCTTTGTGGCTTCTTTTAACATGATCCAAACTTTTTTCGTCAGACTCAGGAGGTAACTTTTCACTGGGGCTTACCTGGTCCCTGTATCTGACCCGTACTTCATTGCATTTGTCCTCAACTTGTGTCTTTGCCCTGGTCTAGCATGGCCAGATGACAGCAAGTGAGGCTTTGTGCTTTTAGCCACCATTTTCACTTACAACTTTGAAATTTTATATCTATGCTCCTACTGATTGGATTTTGTCATTCTGGTACCATTTTCGTTACTAACATTTATGCTATTTTTCTAAATTAGTATGGGAATTTTCTTGCTTTGTATTTTCACTTTATTGCTGTTTGCATACTGCATAAATACTTTACACATTGCTGCTAACTTAAGCGTGACTTTCACACTCCCACTAAGTTACACTTTTGTGCCACGCTACCTGAGAGTTAAGCACATGTTCATTCATTGACTTTTGTGGTTCATCTTGTCAAGGATTGTGGTTGTTACCTAAGTAGGAGTTCCACCCCTGGACCAATAACACAATTTTTTAGTTACCTTCATGATATTTTGTTCATCAATATTGTGCCGATGATATTCTGAAAACGCTGTAAGTTGGATCAACATTAAAATGGAATACCAGAATTGCAGCTCTTGCAATTTCAACCTATTGTTTCTATTGATCTGAAAATGGGGAGACATTTTACAGTATGGAATAGATGCAAAGATCTTACCAGTAGGAGAATGATTTGCACTAAATCAAATTGTCTGACTTGCTGGAGGTTATTTGGCATCTTCCCATTCACTCAAGACATGGCCCACTTCACCAAAAGTAATCCCACTACCACACCGTAAGCAGTCAAAGAAAATTTAACAAATAGTGCTCTTGAGATTTCAGAAAGAAACTACTGCTTACTCTGCTCCTCAACAGACTGACTGGGCTAGATATTTAAATTTAAATCTCCCTCCAAAACAATTGTTGAAATACTGTAGCAAGTACTATGTTAATCTCTCTCTAATACATAAAGGATAAAGAAATGCTAAATATTTATCAAAGTGAGATCACTGAAGCGGCTCCTCAGTAGTCCTAAGCCATACAAGATAAGATGTAATTGAGGCAAAAATTAGTAGCATTTTACCTTTACTAAGTGATAACCTTTGACTGAAAGCACATAGGAAAGTCATGTTTGGTGTCTGGGAATCATAACTGAAACCACTTTTCTTGGTCAAGTCAGGTTCACAGTTCCGAAAATGGCACTTTTAGAAAGTTGGCATTTTCTTATCCTAACCATTTGGTTCCTACAGTCTGTTCTTGGGTCACATGATGGTGTAGTTGGCAGTTGGCCTTTTTGGATTCCCTCAGAGAGCATCACAATAGTGGGCCTGGGTGTTGGCAGGATGGGCCATCTCTAGCACAACTGAGATGGGGGCAGCTGACACTAACACACTTGCAGTTCAAAGGCATTGGCTCAGCTCACACACAAAGGACTAGCCTTTTGTGCTCCCAGACAGACTGGGACCAGGTATACAAAGGGGAGCCCAGACTTACTCTTCAGATCGTTTCTGGACCTGCGGAAGACTCTGAGAAAGGACTGCTCTACTTCTCTGCTGAAAAAAAGGACTGCCCTGCTGTACTGGCTGTAAGATGGACTATCCTGCTTCTCTGCTGCTCTGCTGCCCTGCTGCTCTGCCTGCAAGAGGGACTGCACTGCTCTCCCGCTGCATGAGGAAGAAGGGCTGACCCTACACTTTAAACCTAGAATCACCAGAGTGAATCCATTGGCTAGTTGGCTGGCCTCCTGTTCTGAGGTACTAGGACACAACAGGCTCCTCTGCACTGACTCAACTTGACGCATCTCAATGCAGGACTGTGCATCACAGCTTCTATTCAGTGGCTTTGGAAGCACTGACCCAGCCCAATGCAGCTTGATGTCCACAACTGGCTCAACACGATACCACTCAACTCAGTGCGACGTATCGCAATGCTCGTCCTTGCAGCAGCAGCAGCTTCATCAGCCTCAATGCAGTGCGATGGACCTCGATGTCCACATTGCAACTCGTGATTGGCGGCTACACCAGCACTGCCACAGTGCAATACATTTTGATGTAGGACCATGTTTCGCAAGCTCTCGTCTATGGCTCCTCAATGTTAACTCTGCAAGGGCCACTGCAAGGACTTTGCATCACAACACCAAGGACACAAGGTACTTTTAGTAGACAACTGAACATAGTCCTGAATCCAGCCAGCATTCCATCGCAGTTGACTCGACTATGTGATTTGGATCCAGTCCACTGCGACCATATAACCGTAATTCTTGCCTCTAAGCACTACTTTTCTTCAAAACTTTTTAAATTGCATATCTCTGGTTCTACTAATTGGAACTTTGTTGCTTTGCTCTTAAATTATTTATTAAATTTGATCAGTTTTACTTGATTGGTGTAGGGTTTTTCTTGTGTCATGTTTTCAGTTTACTGCTGTTAGAAGGTCTGCATAAATACTTTACACATTGCCTCTAAGTTAAGCCTGACTACTTTGTGCCAGGCTACCAAAGAGTTGAGCAAAGGTTAATTTAGGGTCTGCTTGTGTTTCACGCTGACAAGAATTGTGGTTCTTGTTTGAGTGGGGTTTCTCCCCTCTCAACCAATAACACAATTTCGCACAGGAGCTAATCTTAAAAGGATATTTATTACTGCACCCATTGAACTTAATTGAGGTGTGATTTAGGGGAGAGAGACTGACTGTTGCCCCTGGGGTAGAAGGCCTACTTCTGCAGATGTGAGCATGTTCCTTAACACACCAAATGAAAAGTTACCTTCACCAATTCTCTATTTGGGATAGACACATATTCAACCACCTGTAAATCTTTGGGGTCATTTGCCTATAATTAAACAAATATATGAAGCTATTTATAGGAAAAATGTGTGTTGCTTTTCTTCACTTTAGCCTTGAAAACAAAGCACAATACAAAGTCTTCTAGATTAGATCAGGCCAAAGAAGGCCACCTTGGTGTCACTACCTCATGTTTCTGCTGGCTCAATACTTTCCTCACACAACTTGAAAGCTCATTTTGATTTTTATAGCTTGCCCAGACCTGTTTAGCCACCAATGGTGCCTTCTGGAATGGTTCTGTTAAAAGCTTGGACTTTTCCTTAGTCCTTTGTGTTGGGTGTAATTGATCAATTTCCCTTAGTAATTTTTTGCCACTCTTTTTGCAGCCCTTCCCCTCCTGGATACAGCCTTTGAAGGATTCTGGGATTCTGGCACCTTTCTCCCTACTTAAATAGGATCAGCTGTCTTCTTTATTAGGTCTTTCTTAGATTTAAAAGAACATTGTTAGAAATGGGTTCTTTGGTTGACAGTCATGTTACCCCCTGTTCAAGCAAGGACCCTCACTCTATTTAGGGTAAAATAAAATCACCCTCAGCTAATCCCTGCTTACCCCCTTGGTAGCTCGGCAGAGCAGTAGGCTTAGCTTCAGAGTGCTAGGTGTAAAGTATTTATACCAACACACACAGTAACTTAATGAAAACACTACAAAATGACACCACATAGGATTAGAAAGATAGAGAATATATATCTAAACAAAACAAGACCAAAATGACAAACATCTACAATACACAAGTCAAATTATCAATTAAAAAGCAAAAAGAGTCCTTGTGTAGTTTAAAACACACACTAACACTGTTAGCGTGAAAATGTACCTTGGGTGCGTCAAAAATAACTTTAAACGGGTGAGTGTGCGTCAAAAAGGGCTTGCGATGCGGCGATTTCACTCACGAGCGAGACCTTGCGTCATTTCTCCTTTCATCGGGTCACGGCGTGTCGTTTCTTCTCTCCGCATGAGAGCGTGCGGCAATGCTGTCAGCACTCTCTGGTCCAGGCAGTCCTTGCATTGTTTTTACACGCCCAGTGGTGTTTCCATTGGAAATCCAGCTGCACAATGATTAAAAAAAACACACAGCGAGGGTTTCGATCTCCGAGTCTCCGTCAGCGATGCTGCGCGTCGTTTCTCCAGCACAGTGCGTCGATTCTTCGGTCACGTTTCCGGCGAGCGCCGAATTTCAGCCACAGGGCAGGCGGCGCGTCGTTTCTTCAGCCGCGAATCGGAGTTGCGTCAATCTTTTCCCTGCACGGCGCTCTGTGCTTGGATTTCCTCCTCTTAGGCTGCCAGCTTCTCCTTTCAGGGTCCCAGCAACTGGATGGGCACCACAGGGCAGAGTAGGAGTCTCTCCAGAGACTCCAGGTACTGGCAGAGAGAAGTCTTTGCTGTCCCTGAGACATCAAACAACAGGAGGCAAGCTCTAAATCAAGCGCTTGGAGAGTTCTTCACAAGATGGAAGGCACACAAAGTCCAGTCTTTGCCCTCTTATTCTGGCAGAAGCAGCAACTGCAGGATAGCTCCACAATGCACAGTCACATGCAGGGCAGCTCTTCTTCCTCAGCTCTTCTCCAGGCAGAGGTTCCTCTTGTTTCCAGAAGGGTTTCAAAAGTCTGTGGTTTTGGGTGCCCTTCTTATACCCAATTTCTCCTTTGAAGTAGGCTTACTTCAAAGTAAAGTCTCTTTTTAATGTGAAATCCTGCCTTGCCCAGGCCAGGCCCCAGACACTCAACAGGGGGTCGGAGACTGCATTGTGTGAGGACAGGCACAGCCCTTTCAGGTGTGAGTGACCACTCCTCCCATCCCTCCTAGCACAGATGGCTCATCAGGAAATGCAGACTACACCCCAGCTCCTTTTTTGTCACTGTCTAGTGTGAGGTGCAACCAGCCCAACTTTCAAACTGACCCAGACAGTGGATCCACAAACAGGCAGAGTCACAGAAATGGTATAAGCAAGAAAATGCTCACTTTCTAAAAGTGGCATTTTCAAACACACAATATTAAAATCAATTTTACTAAAAGATGTATTTTTAAATTGTGAGCTCAGAGACCCCAAACTCCACATGTCTATCCGCTCCCACTTTAATCATATTTAAAGGTAGCCCCCATGTTAACCTATGAGAGGGACAGGCCTTGCAACAGTGAAAAACAAATTTAGCAATATTTCACTGTCAGGATGTATAAAACACATTACTACGGCGGTCATTCTGACTTTGGCGGGTGGCGGAGGACGCCCGCCAAAGTCCCGCCGCCAGAATACCGCTGCGCGGTCAGAAGACCGCCGCGGTTATTCTGAGTTTCGCGCTGGGCTGGCGGGCGACCGCCAGAAGGCCGCCCGCCAGCCCAGCGGGAAACCCCCTTCCATGAGGATGCCGGCTCCGAATGGAGCCGGCGGAGTGGAAGGGGTGCGACGGGTGCAGTTGCACCCGTCGCGATTTTCAGTGTCTGCTTGGCAGACACTGAAAATCTTGGTGGGGCCCTGTTAGGGGGCCCCTGCAGTGCCCATGCCGTTGGCATGGGCACTGCAGGGGCCCCCAGGGGCCCTGCGACACCCGTTACCGCCAGCCAGGTTCTGGCTGGCGGTAAGGGGGTCGGAATCCCCATGGCGGCACTGCCTGCAGCGCCGCAATGGAGGATTCCCATGGGCAGCGGGAAACCGGCGGGACACCGCCGGTTTCCCGTTTCTGACCGCGGCTGTACCGCCGCGGTCAGAATGCCCATGGGAGCACCGCTAGCCTGTTGGCAGTGCTCCCGCGGTCGTTGGCCCTGGCCATGACAGGGTCAGAATGAACCCCTATATGTCCTACCTTAACCAAACACTGCACCGTGCCCTTGGGGATACCTAGGCCCCATGTTAGGGATGTCTGATATGTAAGAAAGGGGATGGTTTAGGCCTGGCAAGGGGGTACACTTGCCAGGTCGAATTTACAGTTATAACTGCACACACAGACACTGCAATGGCAGGTCTGAGACATGATTACAGAGCTACTTATGTGGGTGGCACAACCAGTGCTGCAGGCCCACTAGTAGCATTTGATTTACAGGCCTGTGCACCTCTACTGTACTAGGGACTTGCTAATAAATCAAATAGGCCAATCATGGATAAGCCAATTACATATTCATTTTGTAAAGGAGCACTTGCACTTTAGCACTGGTTAGCAGTGGTAAAGTGCCCAGAGTAACAAAAACAGCAAAGTCAGAGTCTAGCACACATCAACAACCTGGGGAACAGAGGCAAAAAGTTAAGGAAGACCACACCAAGGATGAAAAGTCTAACAAACATGTGTGTCCCCCAGCTGAAAGAGGGGAGCAACTGCCTAACGTCATGGGAGTTCTCATCACTAAGGCGGAAGAACCTGGACAGACCATCAGCATTGGCGTGCTCTGTACCATGACGGTGTTCCACCGTAAAGTCCATCCCCTGTTGGGAAATGGACCACCTCAACAGTTTTGGATTTTCACCCCTCATCTGCATTAACCATCTGAGTAGGCCTGTGGTCAGTCTGAACTCGGAAGTGAGTCCAAAACAAGTAGGGTCTTAGCTTCTTCAGTGCCCAGACCACAGCAAACGCTACATGTTCTATGGCACTCCACATACGTTCTCTGGGTAGTAACCTCCTGCTAATAAAGGCTACGGGTTGATCTAGGCCCTCTTCATTAAGTTGTGAGAATACTACTCCAATACCATGCTCTGATGCGTCTGTTTACACAACAAACTCCTTGGAGTAGTCAGGTGCCTTCAGCATAGGTGCAGTGCACATGGCAGCTTTCAGGGCAACAAAAGCATTCTGGCAAGCCTCTGTCCAGATCACTTTCCTGGGGTTGCTTCTTCGAAGTCAATTCAGTAAAGGGGGTAACAATGGTACCATATCCCTTAACAAACATCCTGTAGTAACCTGAGAGACCTAAAAAGGCTCTCACTTCAGTCTGGGTCTTGGGAGGCTTCCAAGCCAGAATTGTGTCAATCTTAGGCTGTAGGGGTGCCACCTGGCCACTCCCCACCTGGTGTCCTAAGTACACCACAGAACCCTGCCCTATTTGGCATTTGCTCACCGTAATAGTGAGGCCTGCCTTCTGCAGGGCCTCTAACACTCTCCAGAGGTGTTGCAGGTGTTCCACCCATGTAGAACTAAACACAGCACTGTCATCCAGGTAGGCGGCACTGAACTCATCCATCCCAGCCAACACCTGGTTGGCCAACCTCTAAAAGGTGGCAGGGACATTATTCATCCCAAATGGCATCACTTTAAATTGAAAGTGTCCATCTGGGGTAGAGAATGCTGACCTCTCCTTGGCCCTCTCAGTTAAGGCAATTTGTCAGTACCCAGATGTTAAATCAAACGTACTGAGGTACTTGACAGCTCCCAACCGGTCAATTAGCTCATCAGCTCGGGGGATGGGGTGTGCGTCAGTTTTGCTGAATGTATTGAGTCCCCGGTAGTCCACACAAAACCTGAGTTCTGGAGTGGCACCAGGTGCAGCAGCCTTTGGGATCAATACCACTGGGCTGGCCCAAGGACTTCTGGAGTGCTCAATAACCCCTAGGGCAAGCATTTTGGATACCTTATCCTTAATGCATGCCCTGACCCTATCAGTCACCCTATAAACCTTCTGTTTAATGGGTGTCCTGTCCTCAGTGTCCACAGCATGTGTGCACAAGTGTGTGACTCCTTGGATCAGGGAAAACAGTGAGGAAAACTGTCCCAACACGTGGCGACAGTCACCTTGCTGCTCCTCAGTCAGGGAGGGGGAGAGGATCACTCCCTCCACTGACCCATCTTTTTCTCCTGCAGACAGGAGGTCAGGGAGAGGCTCGCTCTCCTCCTCTACCCCATCATCTGTTGCAAGGAGAATTGACAGCTCAGTCTGCTCAAAGTGTGGCTTGAGGCGGTTGGCGTACAGGACCCTTAAAGGGTTCCTTGGAGACCGCAAGTCCACCAGGTAGGTGACTTTACTTTTGCGCTCTACCACCTCAAATAGCCCAGTCCACTTATACTGGGGCGCCCTAGGCTTCACTGGTGCCATCATCCACACTTTTTGTCCAGGTTGAAACTTGACCAGAGAGGGATTCTGGTCATACCAGCATTTCATGTCCTCCTGGCTTACTTCCAGGTTCTCCTTAGCGAGACTCCTGAAGCGGGCAGTCTGGTTTCTCAAAGCCAGCATGTAACTGAATACATCCTGCAGGGTTTACTAGGAGCTTTCTCCAAAGCTTCCTTAACCTGATGCAAAGATCCCCTCACAGGCTGGCCATAAATAAGCTCAAAGGGACTAAACCCAAGTCCCTTTTGAGGCACCTCCCTGTAGGCAAACAGAATGCATGGAAAGAGAACTTCCCACTTCTGCCTCAAGGGCTCTGACAGGCCCATGATCATACCTATTAAGGTGCGGTTGAATCTCTGAACCAGACCATTACTTTGGGGATTGTAAGGGGTGGTGAACTTGTAGGTTACCTCACACTCCTTCCACAGAGACTTCATATACGTGGATATGAAGTCGGTACCCCTATCAGATACCACTTCCTTGGGGAACCCCATGCGGGTAAAACCCCCCATCAAAGCACGACCCATCACAGGGGAAGTGATTGATCTCAAAGGAATGGCTTCTGGGTACCGGGTGGCATGGTCCACCAAGACCAGGAAGAACCTGTTGTCCATATGCTGTCTTGGGATCCAGAGGCCCCACAATGTCAATGCCTACCCTCTCAAAGGGAGTACTGACAACTACTAAAGTTTGGAGGGGAGCCTTACATTTCCCCCCATTCTTGCCACTTGACTGACTAGTCTAACAAGACCTGCAATGTGCATCTGAGTGCCTGCGCATTAGGGGCCATTAAAAGTGGGTGACAAGCCTCTCTAAGGTCTTGTCCTGCCCCAAATGTCCAGCTAAAGGCACATTAGGAGCCAACCCCAGTAGGAAGGCCCTGAAGCACTGGGGTACCACCAGCACATGGGCTTACCCAGGCTCAGGAACCTTAGGCTTGCTATACAGGAGGTCATCCTCCCAATAAATCAGGTGTGATCCTGGCTCCTTGCCAGCCGCCTGGTCTGCAGCCTGCTGCCACAAACCCTCCACAGTAGGCCATGTCTTCTGTGCTGCACAGAATGCTTCTCTGGTGGGCCCCCCTTCCTGCTACCACTGCGACAGAACAGTGACCTCCCCCACTTTAGCCACCTGTTCCCCTGTAGGCTCTGGGGCATCACCCTCAGGCTCCGCCTCCTCCCAGACCGTGGGAACTTTTTGGGGCCAGTTTCCGTGCCCCTGCCCTTCCTCTTCTTTGTGGTCCCCTGGGCCACGGTTTCAAGCTCCAGGGGCTCTTGATTACCCTGACGGGCTGCCATTGACCGGGTGGATACGCATACCCACCCAGGCAGACCCAACATCTCCAAGTGAGACCTGTGTTCCACCTCCTTCCAAGGGGAATCCTCCAGGTCATTGCCTAGCAAACAATCAACGGGCATGGTTGGACCCACAGCTACCTTCAAGGAACCGGAGACCCCCCCCATTCTAAGGGAACCGGCGCCACTCTGCACAGGCGCTCTGAGTTGTCCACTGCAACTGCTTGGTGAAGTACCAAGGGATCAATCTGCTCTTCAGACACCAGCTGACTCCTCACTGTAGTCACACTGGCTCCTGTGTCTCTCTGAGCCTCCACCCGCTGTCCATCGATGGTCACCCACTGCCTGTACTTCTTAGTTTTTTCAGGCACTAGGGTTCTCTGGACCATCTCACTGTCCCCTAGGGAGACAAGGGTCATCTCAGATGGTTCCCACCCACTTGAAACCTACTCCTCAACAAGCGCTACACTGGCCAAACTCTGGGACGGCGCACCAGTGGGTGCCGGCGTACTTTTGGGGCATTTGGGATCCCCCCTCACATGACCCACCTGGTCACATGCATAGCACTCACTTGGGGGACCACCTGCCACTGGCTTCCCTTTGGAGAACCATGGCTTCTTTTCACTAGGGGGTTGAGAATCCTTACCTTGGGAATCAGTTTGGGGCCCTCTAGAGAACTCACCCTGTTTACCCATACCCCCCTTTCTTCTGAGAGGGACCCTGCCCACCCTTGGCGTGGTCTCCCCCATACCTCTTTTGGACCCTGGTGCTCTCCCAGCGGTCCGCTTCTTGCGCACGTTTCCTGGGGTCAGTCAGCTTGCTGTCAATGAGGTGCTGGCGCAACTCTGGAAAACATAAACTGCACAAGTGCTCCCAAGCAATCAGATTGTAAAGCTCCTCATATGTAGTTACCTTACTGCCCTTCACCCAACCATCCAGTGACCTGCAATAAGAATCAACACATTCCAACCATGTTTGGGATTCCTTCTTCTTGTAGGATCTAAACTTATTCTTGTATTGCTCAGGGGTGAGACCATAACTTGTGAGTAGGACATCCTTCATGCTAGTGTAGGTGAGACTCTGAGCATCCCCTAAGGCTGTCAGTGTATCCCTCCCCTCTACCTAAAAAAGTGCTTCCACAGACTCGCCCCCCCCAATGAGCTTCAGGGACCAGATTCATGTGGAGAACATGACTCATACCCCTTTAACCACAAGTATATGTCATCCTCCCTCTTGTAATCGTTCACAAGGTCTTTAGAAACGTGCACCCTCCTCTCAGGCTACACTGTAGGATTGCTGCCACCATCTCTACTGGACTCGCTTCTATGATCCATCTCTCTCAAGCTAAGCTCATGAGCCATCGCTAACTTCCTCTCCTCAATGGCCAGCCTTCTCTGCTCCAATTGGTACTCCCTTTTTGCCTGTCTATCCTGTAACTCCTCAGGTGTCAGACCCTTAGATGAGACACTTCTACCTGCCCTGGAGACCTTTTCCGTGGACATAACAGGCCCACCCACAATACCATTGAGTATGGACCACTCTTCCTCTCCCTCCTCATCCTCTGTGTGCCCTTCAGTGCTTTTGGCTGTCACCCAGGCCCTCAGCGCCTTTTGCAGCTCCTCCTTCCTTGTTGAGCTCTTAATGGGACAGTCCAACTTTATACAAAACTGCTTTTACTGAGCCTTGGTATAACTCTCCAATTTCTCAAGGTCAAAGTCAGCTCCAACTGATGCATCTCCAGCTTGGGACATGATGAAGTTTAAAAAAAAACAAGTGCAACGTTCCAAAGGCAGAAAAACAAGTTTCCAAATGAAGTTCCAAAGAAAGTCAATCAAGGAATTAGCAAAAAAAATGGAAGTAGAACAAAAACAGTCCCACAGAGAAAAACAAGAATCACAAGACAAGTAGTATGTGGTCACGTTGTGGTCTGAACTCAAACAGTAGTGTACACTTAATCACTGTATGCCAAGTACAAATACAAGTCCAAATCCCACATGCTGATAACCAATGTTAGAAATGGGGTCTTTGGTTGACAGCCAGGTTACCGCAAGTTAAAGCAAGGACCCTCACTCTAGTCAGGGTAAAAGAGAATCACCCTCAGCTAACCCCTGCTTACCCCCTTGGTAGCTTGGCAGAGTGCTAGGTGTAAAGGATTTGTACCAACACACATAGTAACTCAATGAAAACTCTACAAAATGACACAACACAGATTTTGAAAGATAGAGAATATTTATCTAAACAAAACAAGACCAAAATGACAAAATCCACAATACACAAGTCAAGTTATCAATTAAAAAGCAAAAAGTGTCTTTGTGTAGTTTAAAACACACACTAACACTGTTAGCATGAAAATGTACCTTGGGTGTGTCAAAAATAACCCCGCACAGACGAGTGTGCGTCAAAAAGGGGTTGCGATGCGTCGATTTCACTCACGAGTGAGACCTTGCGTCGTTTCTCCTTTTGTCGAGTCGGGCGGTTCTTTTCTCTGATGGAGAGCGATGCGGCGATCCGGTCAGCACTCTCGGGTCTGGGCAGGCCTTGAGTTGTTTTTACACGCCCAGCGGTGTTTCCGTCGAAAATCCAGCTGCACGATGATTCAAAAACCACTCAGCGTGGGTTTTGATCTACGAGTCTCTGTCAGCGATGCTGCACGTCGTTTCTCCAGCTCCGTGCGTCGATTCTTCGGTAGCATTTCCGGCGAGCGTTGATTTTCAGCTGCAGAGCTGGCGGCTTGTTGTTTCTTCAGCTGCGGATCGGAGTTGCGTCGATCTTTTCCCCACACGACGCTCTGTGCATGGATTTCCTCCTCTTAGGCTGCCAGCTTCTCCTTTTCGTGTCCCATGAACTGGATGGGCACCACAGGGCAGAGTAGGAGTCTCTCCAGAGACTCCAGGTGCTGGCCTAGAGAAGTCTTTGCTGACCCTGAGACTTCAAACAACAGGAGGTGGCAAGCTCTAAATCAAGCCCCTGGAGATTTCTTCACAAGATGGAAGGCATACAAAGTCCAGTCTTTGCCCTCTTACTCTGGCAGAAACAGCAACTGCAAGATAGGCAGGGCAGCTCTTCTTCCTCAGCTCATTAGCTCTTCTCCAGGCAGAGGTTCCTCTTGGTTTCCAGAAGTGTTCTAAAGTCTGTGGTTTTGGGTGCCCTTCTTATACCCAATTTCTCCTTTGAAGTAGGCGTACTTCAAAGTAAAGTCTCCTTTGAATGTGAAATCCAGCCTTGCCCAGGCCAGGCCCCAGACACTCAACAGGGGGTTGGACACTGCATTGTGTGAGGGCAGGCATAGCCCTTTCAGGTGTGAGTGACAACTTCACCCCTCCCTCCTAGCACCGATGGCTCATCAGGAAATGCAGACTACACTCCAGCTCTCAGACATGGAATCCACAAACAGGCAGAGTCACAGAAATAGTATAAGCAAGAAAATGCTCACTTTCTAAAGGTGGTATTTACTAACACACAATCTTAAAATCAACTTTACTAGAAGATGTATTTTTAAATTGTGAGCTCAGAGACCTCAAATTCCACATGTCCATCCGCTCCCAAAGGGAATCTACACTTTAATCAGATTTAAAGGTAGTCCCCATGTTAACCTTTGAGAGGGACACGCCTTCCAACAGTGAAAATGTAGCAATATTTCACTGTCAGGACATATAAAACACATTACTATATGTCCTACCTTACCCATACACTGCACCCTGCCCTTGGTGCTACCTAGGGCCTACCTTAGGGGGTGTCTGATATGTAAGAAAAGGGAAGGTTTAGGCCTGGCAAGTGGGTACACAGTTTAAACTGCACACACAGACACTGGAATGGCAGGTCTGAGACATGATTACAGAGCTACTTATGTGGGTGGCATAACCAGTGCTGCAAGCCCACTAGTAGCATTTGATTTACAGGCCCTGGGCACCTCTAATGCACTGTACTAGGGACTTACTAATAAATCAAATATGCCAGTCATGGATAAGCCAATTACATATACATTTTGTAAAGGAGCGCTTGCACTTTAGCACTGGTTAGCAGTGGTAAAGTGCCCAGAGTAACAAAAACAGCAAAATCAGAGTCCAGCACACATAAGCAACCTGGGAACAGAGACAAAAAGTTAAGGGAGACCACGCCAAGGATGAAAAGTCTAACAAACATGAAATAAGAACAATGTAATGATAAAAAACAGATGGTCTAATCAAGACTTTCTTTGCATGATTAGGAAAAGCTTACATGACATATCAAATTGCCACTATCTTCTGTCTCACAAGGAAGAAACCACACCTTTTCCTCCATACTCACAAGGATGTCAGAGGGATGATTTACTGGTAATTGCAGATTAGTTGTCCCCTCCATTCATAAGCTTGAGATGAGTTTTATTTTCCTTTAGTATTGCTATATAGGATATAGGGCCAGATTTATGAAAAGTGGTGCATCATGTCACTTCTCTTGCGTCCCATTATTCCCCCCTAATGCAACCATTCATGTGCCGTATGTTTGATATGGCGCATCATGGCTCACATTAGGGAACTAGAATCAAAAATGTTGATGCTGGTTTGGCGCTTTGCAGGATTAGCGGCCACAATTTGGACGTTAATCCTGCAAAGTGAAAGGAGGTCCATCGAAAACAATCCTTGATGCCTGCCTTAAGCAGGTGTTAAATATGATGCTAAAAATGGTGCAGTGGAACCTCATAGATTCCACTGCACCATTTTTCTGGGCCTCCCTATGTGGAAACGCCTCCCTTGCATACATTCTGCCTGGCGCAGGCAAAATGTAGAGCAATGGTTTACAAAGTGGCACAATTTGTGCATTGCAACACTGTAAAATTGGTGCAATGTTTTTTCCAACCTAACACCACATTAGCGTAAAAAAAATATTGTTATTGTGGCTCAAGGTGGTGCTTCTTAAATCTGGCCCATAGAATTTTAATTTGTCGTTAGCAAAGCTTCAAACATACAATGCAATTTTGTGTGCATCAATATCAAAACATTTATCATCGATGCTGAGGAGGTGGAAGCAGCGGTAATCTACACAATGACGTTTTAGAAGACACTCTGCCATAATTCCACCACAACACAGGTTGCTACACTCCTCATTTTATTGGATATCCAATCTTAAACCATTGGCTAAGTGGACTCCAGGGTTTGTTGAAAACAAATGTGGTGGAGATGGTCTCATTATATCACAACGCGAAATAAAGGAAGCAGTTACGGCTTGCTGCGCAGTGAAGGTGCGGGGTAGCAAGAGGCAGGGGAGAAAACAAAATAAACAAAAAAAGTAATAAAAAAAAGCAAACTTACCTGACTCAAGAGTCCCCAACCCATTGCCGCTCTTCAGTCTGCACTGCAGGCACAGACTCCCAGCCTGCCCTGTGGCCAATTCTAATGCTTCTCTCATGCTGCTGGCAGCATGAAAGCAGCATTAGGATTGGCCAGTGCGCCATGACTTGGCAATCCCAGGAAGACTGGGAGCCTGTGCCTGCTCTAGCCAACCTGACAACACAGTGCTGAGTTGGAGAGAGCTCAGTGTGTATGTATGTTTGGCCATCCTGAGATAGCCGGCCAAACACAAATGTGCACTGAGGGGAGTGCACACCACTCCCCCTCTCTGCTCAGCATCCCCATGGCCCTGCCTCTTTAAAAATAAAACAATAATAACCATAATTTATTATTGTTTTATTTTTAAAGTTTTGCAGCTGTTGGCGGGAGGGGCAATCCTCTGCTATAGCAGGAAAGCCACCACTGAATGGAGGGTTCATAAACCACAACGGTATTCATTCCTCATCTGGAGTAATTTTAAGACATCCTGTGAGGTTTGTGGAGCCTTGATGGCTTAAACCTTTTCGTCAACAATGGCCTTGATGGATTGAGTCAGGGGAGTCTGTTGCCTCATCAAGATAGAGCTGTCTTCAGTCAAAAGTGAAGAGGAAGGCTGGTTGTGAGAATGTTCAACATGGTCTTGTTGGTCTGTTTGTGCAATCTAGTCTCAACTATGACATGATAAATTTAAAAGCAGAAAAGGCCCTGATTTATACTTTTTGGTGCAAAAGTGCATAAATGCAGTTTTGCACCAAAATGTTTAGCACCAGCTTGCACCATTTCTGAGCACCAGCCAGGCACCATATTTATGGAATGGTGCAAGCTGTTGCAAAGGGTAGGCTACCGTTCAAAAAATGACGTTAGGCAGGTTACAGTGAAAAAACAATGACTCTAACCAGCCTAGCGTCATTTTCTGATGCAAAACCATCCAACCACATGACTCCTGTCTTAGAAAAGACAGGAGTCATGCCCACCACCCCAATGGCCAGCATAGGGTCCCCTGGGCATGGCCATTGCACCCAGTGTCATGTAGGGGGCCCACTTCAGGGCCCTCAATGGCACTTAAAAAAAAAAAAATCCTACCTGGGATGGGGTCCCCCATCCTCCGATGTCCCTCGAGTGTGGATGGGGGTGTCCCTGGGGCCTGGGGGAGGGCATCTGTGGGCTTATTCCATGGTGTAAGCTTTGCACCATTATTTGACCCCTCCTTCCCCCATGCATGATTTTAGCATGCGGGATAAATATGGTGCTAAGGCCATAGAGTCATTTTTTACACGGGAACGCCTACTTTGCATCTCATTGATGCAAAGTAGGTTTCAATGTCCAAAAAATGACTTTAACTCCATAAATTTGTCAGGTCTAGCGCCAAAGTATAAATATGGAGTTCGTTTTGCACCGAATTTGTGTTAAAAAAAATGAAGCAAATTTGGTGCAAAACAAGTATAAATATGTCCCAGAATTTCTGGACTACTTACTAGAAGAGGAATTAGTAGATCAGGGAAAGGCTCTATTGTCACTGACTATTCAGCCTATTGGCAAATCATTTTGTGAGGTTAGTGCAGTTACGTATCACTTATTGTATTGTATTGAAGCTTTGAATATGAATGAATTTATGAAGCTTTCAACTCACTTTACTCAAGCTCGTTGTTCTACGTACTCTTTGATGCCTCAACATCCTTGATACTTTTCACCACAGATGGTAGCGTGCATAGGCAAAGTCAATAACAAAAGAAGCACTGATGGAAGTTCCAGTTCCTGATGCAGCCTGCTCATCAGCGCACAGAGCTATGATGGACTTGAGGGGAGGAGGGAGGCGAAAATGTCACACCAAGCCTTCCTATCACTTCACTAAGACTCTGGATCAGGCTGCTTCCTCGCCAACTTTAAAACTCTCCACCACAAGTGGTAAAGTGCAAATGCTAAGCTAATAAAAAAGAAACATCTATGCACCAGGTAACTTTCCTTGATAGGTCAAAGTTCCAATCTCTGATTCAGCTGTCGCAATTCCATTCATTTACCGTCCTGTGCACCTGTACCACTTGCATACCTCCGCTGCTACTCATGCATTGGTATTCAAACCAACATACAGATCTTCCCATGTGAATGAAGTCCTAAGACTATATTATTTTAACTTATTTTTAATTTCTCTACGTCCTCTTGCAAAACGCTCTCTGCCAATACAGTGTAACATTTGTTTTAACTTGTTCTTGTATACATGACTCACAGTTTTATGTACCTTCTGGTGGGCACGGATATGAGAGATATGAGTTATTACTAGCTCAATCTAGGCAGTGTGGGGCATATTTATAAGAGGCTTCCACCGCCGTTGCATCACATTTAGTGATGCAGCAACACAAACCTCTCAACCATATCTATGAGGCCACACAAAGCCACTTTATGTGGTTTGGAATGGTCTCATGGATATGAAGTAAGACAAGGCAGCACAAATCGCTATGTTGCCTTACTCTGCACCAACAAGGTGTTCTGTGTGCGTTGCCATGGGTTTTTCCATGCAACAGCCATTTATTTTGACACATCCCTAGATTTACAAGAGCCTGTAAATATAGGAATGCGCCAAAACCTTATGCCTCCCAGGGGAGGTGAAACAAGGAGAAATATCTTAATTTCTCCTCGCTTGTCCCTCTTTCTATGTGTCCTGCATGCAGCACACATAGAGGAAAAAGGCTCTCAGGAAGGTTCAAGTGCCCCTTCCTGCACAAAAACAGCCCTGCTGACAATGCAGACATTCTTGCACAATAGTGCAAGGACACATGCATTGGCGCAAGGCAGCCAAATTGGCGCCAGAGCATTTGGAAGGGACAGGAGTGTGCTGTATCCAATAGATACAGCACATTCCTGTCCTTTTTCTTTTGACGCAGAGCAGCAAGATGACTGCAGAGACAAATTCTTGTAAATTTGACTCTGTCTTTCCTTAAGCCGGTCTGGACCAGGCGCCCAATGACCCCCCCTCCCCGTCTTGAGTTGTAGGCCTGGCTGCTGCATCTTGCATATCACACAGGATTCTTTTAGCTTTGGTGTGTGCTTTGGACTATTGTACTTTGCAGGCCATCCACCGTTTTTTGAGGATATAGGAATATTTGTTTTTTGAATTGCTTCTTGTGCCTTCTGCAAAACCACTTAGCCCACTTGCACTGTGAATCAAAGCTTAGGGGGACAGAAAAACATAATCCCTGTCTCCCCAGTGACAAACTGTATAGGTACCTTGTCACACCCTTAACTACTACAAAGGAGAGCTAATGCAAGTTTCCTTTAAAATATAATTGTGCGAGGCAGTATGTTGTATTTTTGTAATTTCTATAGCGCTCTCTTAAAGTTTAGGAGACACAAGGCACTGTAAAAGCAGGATGAATTTAAGAAAGACTTTGCATTCCAATGAAAAGCATTAAAATTGTACATCTTTTACTATGCTCTGCAATTTTTCTTTGACCAGTTTCACAAGGAAGACCCTGACATAATGTATCAACAGAAAATGCCCAAAATAAAAGTAAAACATTTTGTACTCGGTGCAGTAAATGCTGATTCCACATGTTAGGCCTTTTCTGAGTTGGGGAACCCAGTAGAGAAGGTAATTACATACCTAGTAAATACATCACACTAGTGGCACCAGGGTAGCAGTAATTACTAGGTGCTGCAATTGTCACCCACATTTTGCACAAATTGCCGAATATGCCTTACTCCTTGTATTTTGATGATATCGCTAAGGTAAATAGTTAACTATGTAGTGGTCTTAGCTTGAAATCACTAAATCAACCTAGTTTGCCCTTTACATACCAGCTGTAACCTCATAGATTTTAATAAGTTTCCACATCTGCGCTAACGGGCCAATTATATATTACACAGTGGTGGTCGCCACTGTTTAGTCATCATCAGAGTTTCCATAGGAAGAGCATATTTGGCTTCTTAATAACTTTGGTGTTTGACAAATCTATCTGAAACTTTTTAAAAACAAGTTCATCCACTTTGGTTGGGAAAGTTTTGGGCTGATAAATCAAGGCAGGTCAAGAAAATGGGGTGGCCACAAAAGTGTTTTTTCACAAGAAACTTTGCTTGCCGACACAGAACAAAATAGTTGAGTTAAATTATACCAAACTTGGCAGAAAGTTAGATAAATACTCAGAAAGCAGCTGATTTTCAATTGGGTGTAAATCTGTTTTAAAGAAATGAGTGTTTTAATAGGGGCTCAGATTGGGCATGAAGGAGTTAACCCTCAGAAAAGTTTGGGCAAATCTGAATGGTTGGTTCTGCAAGATTCCAGCAGGAGTCCCACAGTACCAAACAATTTAAGAGCCACTTGTGACTGGTCAAAGGAGCTTTTTCTCCCGTAGGCCATTTCATTTTCACAAGACTGGTCCCGGCGCCGGTAGACCAGAATGACCTGACTGAACAACATTTTTTGGCTGTCATTATAGGACTATGGAACTCCGCCCCTGAGCCCTAACTTTGCACAAAAAAGGCCACATAAGGCAGAAAGATGAGCAGATCATGACCCCTAGGCCTAGGCAGGGGGTCCACAGACACTGCCCAAGTAATTACAATAAAAAATAAAATCGGATTTTGTTGACAGTACAATGGTACTAGTGCAGGGCTCACTGAAGTCCCCATTTGGTATTGTAGTACTCCCATGGTACTGGGGTGTCATAGTACTGCAAATAATACTTGTTAAAAATGCCACACACAGTAGGGGGGTTGGACATTCCTTGGCTAGGTGGGTGCAAGACTTGTTCTGTGATTAGGCCCAGTGGCCAATGACCGTGGTGCATTGCAGATGACGATGCACAATGGGGGTTGCATGTCCGGTGGTGGGTAGGGTGCAAAGCCTGTCCACTGACCCAGCAACCAACACCCTTTGTACACGGCCAAAATAGTACTTCTTGCTAATACCTCTGCTAAATTATTTGTGGCACATACTGCATGTAACCACTTTAGCAGGCACTTTCTTCTCTCCAGCCGGAATTCAAAAGTATTGTCATACAATAGATTTTTGCATGGTCAGCAGCTGCTCCTCCTGCTCCTGAAGCTTTTGCTCCTCCACGTGCCATGTTTTAGTCTTTGTGGATAAATACTCCCATAAAAAGAGGGAGTGATAGAAAAATGGCTCAGGAAACAGCACAGAATTGTAACACACCCATGTTCAAATCCCTAATGAGGTTAACGAGGCAAGAACCTATTAAAGGCCATTAATATTGTGAACTTAAATAATCACATGAGTTTTTACTATGAGTCAGAGTTACCACTGTATTATGTTTAGGTACTGTGGTACAGTAACTATTAAAATCAAATAAATTTACATTAAAAACACTTCTTAGTTGTGCCTATAAGGAAACCTCTATGCATAAACTAGAAAAGAATCAATCCTTCACAGTATACACAACTTTTTTATTACATTTTTGGGTTCAGCAGTACTACTACTATGGTATGGAAAAATGGAAGTAAAGTCCTTGTGAAAGTGATGCATCGCTTTATCATTGATTGTATGCATTGGCATAACAAAGACCCCAACAGACTTCATGGTGTGGGGGGCCGAGCTCCATGGGGGCTCCCTCAACTGGCCTGAGAGGTCCTGAGTGAGTCCTCCAGGGGGCTCCTCCATGCACCTTGCAGGGCCTCCCCACCTAAAGTTTGGTTACGCTACTGATTTTATGGGTGTCATGGGAATACTGCAAGATCAAGGGGATACCAAAAAAAAAGTGAAAGAAGCTATCTGATTGACCACTCAGGCTACACTACCAAAAATAAGCCCACTGGCTTTAGAAAAAGGCTCAACACCTTTAGCACATGGGTGTATTAAAGAGATATTTTGGTGTGGAAACAATCATTATCCATAATGGCCTCAGAAAGAAATGAACAGCCGGGGACACTGATGACATCAATCATGGGCCATAACACAGGTGCATGATGACAAGATGATGAAGTCATTGTGGTCGATTTAAAATTAACAGCACCACAATTATCTATTCTACAAAGAGAATTGGTGATGTGGCAGTGTTTCCAACTTCCACCTCAGCAAAAAATAAGTGCACAAAATAGCATGTGGACTTTGTGAAAGCAGTTGCTCCATATCAATAAAGCTGGCTAGTATTTAATCGAAATGAGTAGAATGTGGAAGCACCTTCTGGTTATGCATGGCAATAGCAGAGGTTATGCTAAGATGAAGAGGAGTCAAGCAGCAGAAGAGGGACACACTGGGCCAAAGTAAGTGATGCTCAACAGCAAGGAAAGAAGGATGATAATATGGAGCATTTCACTACATATTGCAGATACTGCCTAACAGTTGTGGCCTCTAGAGAAACCAATCCAAAGACTTGCAGGGAAAAATTAAAGAATTAAAAAAGAACATCACATAAATCATTAAAAAACACAAACTTCATAGAACAGTAGTTCAAAACTACAATTAAGTTTGAAAAAACATTAAAACATGTATTTGCCTAACAAAAGTGTACAAAAAAACAACACAGAAAAAAACAAATTAAACAGAGGGAAAAACTCTGCTTCCAAAGTCCTCTACTCACAGTCACAGGTTGTATACAAAGGGGGTCAGACTGCACGCTTCAACAGAGGCCAGAACTTGTGGCCAAAACCATATTACATATGATCATACACTATGAGCAGTGGGCTTACCCACCTGAACACGGAGTTACACGTGATACTTATAGAATATGATATTAAAAAACAGAATTAACTGAAAAAAACACAGGTTAAAGCAATGTTATAGTTAAGTATGAAAGTAAGATCTTAATGTAAGGAAAAAACTGAAAATCATCTCAAACTATATCTCAGATGACATCATCCAATGATTGTGACAGTGTGCTATAGGCTTAGTGGACTGGCATTAATTCAACAAGCTACAGCTGTCCCCAATTTTCTATCAATAATCAACTTATGATGGGCATAACCTTTTGCAATATGCTTGGCATATAGCATATCTCTGAAATCATCCACATTTGGTGTATATCACCATGTTTTTACTGGTATTTACCCACAAAGAAACAAAATGCCTCTATATACGTTAATCGGGTCACCCACTCTGTTCCTTCTCCATTTACCTTAATGGGATCAAACTCCTAAACACCTAATATTATCTGCAGTTTACAGTCCTGAGGTTGACAGATATGCATTACATACTAATCAGGCACATTTAGCCAGGCTGTATAGACAACACTATGTAGTTTTGTAAAACACACTACAAACAATATTTCAAGAGCAGAAATGAGTACAACCTTAGAGCCATTGTTATAACCACACTGTGAGTTACACCATCTCTAAATGGGTCAACCTTACTTTGCACAATGTTAAACAATGTGCAATGCCTCGAAATCATCAGGGAAGTTCTGTAAATAAATGTTCACACCTCATAAAATTTAGTTTAGATGAAATCTGTCTATGCAGTGACCAATATATGTTTAACATTGGCACGTTCCCAAGTATCCACAGATATATAATCATGTAAAAATGTAAGCTTTCACTATTCTCATAGATTTTTTAAACCAAACTTTGTGTTCAATCTACAACTTATTTTAAAATGTGACTCTCCAACCCACATCAAGTGTGCTCATTATCTACCTTATTTAAGGAGTAAACATTGCATCTTTAACTTTAATCTTACACCATGTACAACTTTCACCATGAAGAACTAGCATTCACTCTAGGTTGTACGCTACTGCAATTCTATACACATAGTAATTATATGCTTGCTGTAAGCCCTTTACTATGAACTGAATTTTGCTAACATTATCTAAAGGTCAGTTCAGTAATGAGAATAGCAGTAATATGGGTGATGTCATCAGTGAGGTCATCAATTGCGTAAGTTAAAATGTCATGAGTGAAGCAATATGTGAGGTCACAAGCGGTGTATGACAGGCACAATAAACAATAACTGGTGCATTTCAGTGTTTTTTCAGGTTCTAAATATTCATTGTTTAATTCCTTCATCTAACTATAATGTCACTTTAACTTTTGTTTTTTTCCATTGAATGTCTTGCTTCTTTATGCAACTTATGATCTTATTATCCACATCCAAACATAATGTAATATTTATCTAGGCGTCTGTCTGTTTATTTGCACCCACCCCTTTGTTTGTTTTTTCAGGATGCCGGGGTAAAGACCCTGTGTCCTGTAATAGCAGATGTAATACTTGTATTCACATTGTGGCCAGCCAATCATCAAGCGTTGGGTTGGAGACCCCTGCTTTGATTTTGCAGACCCCAATGGACAACAGGAAAAAAGTTGATTGTACAATAGGTTTTTATTTTATTTTATTATAAATGGGTCTGGAGAAGTTTTGCAAATCCAGGTTTGTGTTCCAGGCATAAACTAGAAGGCCAGCTATCTCTATACTCATAAGCTTGCTTGACTTGTTAGCTGAATTGGTGGTCCACAAAAATCATATTTTGAATAAAAACTGCTCAAAAACTTCGGAACAGATTTACACAAAACTAAGCAAAGGTACTTCATTGAGTAGAGATCTATTTTCATTTCATGTCAACGTTGGTGAATTTCCAATCAACTTTTTGTATTTCCATCAACAGCTTCCCTTGGGAATTAAAATAGAAAATGTCACTTTTTTGTTACTTATTGACAATCCTTTTATTTTGCCCTCAGTCAATGGATCTGCATTAAACTAGCCATGCTGAACCCTATTTATTATGTTTATGCTCAGGGGGACCTACCTCTGGGGCAGTATTCATGAAGGGGGGCTTTCATAGCCCATCCCAAGGCCAAATATAATAAAAAGTGGAAGAGGGATGTTCAGCCCCCCGCATCGATGAGCCAGGGACGGGTCAGTAGCTATGTCCTGCAGAGCCCACCCCTGCGACATAGGGGGTCATTACGAGCTTAACCGCCATGCGGCCGCCAATGCGGCCGCACTCCCGCGGACCCCATTACGACATCCCCGCTGGGCCGGCGGGCGCAAACCAAGTTTACGCCCGCCGGCCCAGCGGGGATGAGGCCGCAACAAAGGAGCCGGCTCCTATGCAGACAGTGAAAAGCTGCCCGGGGCCCTGTTAGGGGGCCCCAGGACACCCCTTACCACCAGCCTCTTCCTGGCGGTGCAAACCGCCAGAAACAGGCTGGCGGTAGGGGGTCATAATCCCCAGGACAGCGCTGCTTGCAGCGCTGCCCTGGCGGATTATCACCGCCGGGGCTAAAACGGCGGGAAACCGCCGGCCCCGGCGGTGCGACCGCGGCGCTACCGCTGCGGTTGTAATGAGGGTCTCCGTAGCGCCAGCCTGTTGGCGGTACGGACGCCACATTACCCCTGGCGGTCTCCGACCGCCAGGGTCGTAATGACCCCCGTAGCATTTTCCCTCTCCTTAGCAGTGTGGGCATGGAAATCTGAGTTTGCTCTGGCTTGGTAGGAGCATTTTTTAATTTCCCGCCTTGTGGGAGCCAACACCGTGGGGCAGATTTATGTAAAGTGGAGCTGCACCACTTTCAGTACCACTTTCCCTGCGCCCCTTAGCACCCCCTACCGCTACCATGTGTGCGGCGTATTTAAAATAAGGTGCACCATGGCGCAGGATAGGGGGCAATAGCGTCATTTTTCATGACGCTAATGATTTCCTCTGCAAGAGTAGCCCCAAAATATTGCTGCTACTACTAAAGAGAACATAGGGGCCCATTTTATATAATGGAAGACCCCTTTTAACGCCTGCTCTGAGCCTAACAATAACATCCCTGTGACCTTTGTTTTTTCAGTGAATTTCTATGGTTTTTTAACATAAAGTAAATTTCATTACTATACTTTAATATAACCACTGCCGCACACCACCTTCAGCCGTGTGCGGTTGTGGTTGGGCCTGCCTCCCGGCCCTGCGGACAACCTCATATAACCACCCAATCTTTCACCATGCACGGCCTTTGACCAAGCTCACTGGGGTTGACTGCAGGGCCTGGTCTGTGGTCAGACCCTGCGGCCAAACCCCAGAAAAACCCAACCCTGAGAGAGAAAATGAGAGATTGAGAGAGAGAGAAAGAGATTTAGGCTTTGATGAATGATATACTTAGAATGAGATATTTGCAGACAAATTATAAAGAACAATGTTTTTCTCAATTAAAAAGCGTGAGATCACTTTTCAGTATGTAACTTAAATATTTATAGTTGAAAAGAAACTAAAGCAGAACATAGACTAGAATCCTTAATCCTTAACCTTCAGTGTGCCTGTCAGAGACCTTAACCACTCTGCCAGACATGACACCTTACTGTAAAGTGTCGAAACTTAGCTATGACTTTCAACCCACGGGGGCATGGCTTTTCCGGGCAAGATGGCGGGCGCGTGTTAATGGAGTTCCGCGGTGGGGCCTCGATCCAGTGATACAACCAGCCATCGGGAGGCAGACGGATCGCTGCGGCATGCAGAGCGGAGGAGCAGAGCTTGCTCAGCACCGGCCGTGCTTCTGTGGGCTGAGGAGCCGTATGGAGGCCATGGCCGAGGAACTGACCCGCAGTAAATGCAGGCGGGTGGGTGGCATGCCCCAAGTGGACCCGCCTTCTACTGGTGGTAGAATTGGAATGGACCGCAGGGATCGGTGTCTGCCCGAAGAGAGGTGAGGTGTGGGGAGATCTATGCGAGGAGGGTGTGCTCATCACCTTTGCTGTGCTCGCAGCAGAGGGGGGTCTACACACAAGGCAATTCTTGTTGCATAGCTCTCTGATAGCGACATTGAAGAGACATTGAGGGGACATAACAGTTGAACCGCCAATACACCTACTACTACAGCATAGGCACATCATGGGGCACGGTAGACATCTAGTGAGATGGCTCACTGATGCTCTCCTCACCACACGGCTCATAATTGTGATCTGCTGCATGCCAGGTGGGAAGCAGGTATGAATGGGCCTTGCTCTGACACGACATGGGTTGCGGTGTTGTCCAGCCACATTCACATCCCCTGTAATTCTAGGTTCTGTCTCATCCAGTTTTACATTATTCACAGGACCTATCTTACACCAGCTACTCTAAACAAATACTATCAGCACTTAAACAACGGTGCATGCCCCTCTTGTGCACTGGTGGGTGCGGACTTGCTCCACATGCTCTGGCTGGGCCCTCCCTCAGTGCCTACTGGTGTGGCGTTATGGCACGACTGTCGGAATGCACGTCGCGCCCGCTTCTGCAAATTGGTGGCATGGAGGAACTCCTTTGTGGTGAGGGTGGAGGCGGACGGAGTGGCTCTGCGTAGGGAGGATATCCTGGGTCTCCGTAAATATCCCTTGGCCATTTACTGGGATGTGAATCTTGATAAACTACGGGAGGTCGGGCAGCCAGCGAGCCCGCATGTCGGTGTGACCATTGACGCACCGCCGACCACTGGCTGTCACGCATATGCATAGGGGCTGAATATCACACTTGCTGAACCGAGTGTGCACCACCTTCGTTTCAACATGTGGGGACCAGCCTGGTTTAGGGGGATGAGGGGGTTGAGCCTTAAAGAGTATGGTGGATTCGCTATTGGACGGGTGAGCTGCGCTGGGGCGGCGGGAGGGGGGGCTCGGGTGGGAATGTTCAAAACAGACGGCAAGTTGTTAGCTGTTGTTGTAATTGCAATGATATTGCACCCTGGTTATGCTGAATTCACAACCTGAAATGCGGTTACATAATGCGGATGCTATAATGCGTATGTCCTTTAAGTCATTATGGGGGTCATTCTGACCTCGGCGGTAAAAGGCGCTTACCGCCGGTCAGAAGACTGCCATAACACCGCCGCGGTCGCGGTAAACCGCCACGGTTATTCTGACCCACAACTGGCAAACCGCCAAAAACCCGACATCAACAAAAGTCCGCCACACCAACGGCCAGCGAAAAACTGGCGATGACCAAACCTCCACCGTCACGCCAACAGAAATACGCCCATGCCATTCCAACCCACAAATCCCCGCAGCGGTCTTTCAACCGCGGTATTCCATTGGCGGTACACACCGCCGCGGTCAAAATACACACACCTTTACAAAACACTACCACATTGGACAATTCAAAATACACACACCTGAGACACATACACACACCACTCCCACACACCCAATACAATATAAAACACACACCCACATCACCCACAAACCCTTACGACCACAATTGCGACTGAAGGCCAGAGAGAGACAGCACAGAATAGAGTAGACCATCACACAGAGGCAAATCACTACATCACCCACACAATATCCACGCACAAAACACCACACACCAACACACTCACCACACTCTACAACACATACCCCACCCCACACCTCATCCACACCACCCCATGGCACCCCAAAGACACCCCAGGTTCTCTGACGCAGAACTCAGGGTCATGGTGGAGGAAATAGTTCTGGTAGAGCCCCAGCTCTTCGGGACACAGGTGCAGCACACCACCATTGCCAGGAATATGGAGCTATGGCAAAGAATAGTGGACAGGGTCAACGCTGTGGGACAGAATCCACGAAATCGGGACGACATCAGGAAGCGGTGGAATGACCTACGGAGGAAGGTGCGTTCCATGGTATCAAGGCACAACATCGCGGTGCAGAAGACTGGCGGCAGACCCTCACCTACTCCCCCAGAATTTACAGCATGGGAGGAGCAAGTCTTGCACATCCTGCATCCTGAGGGCCTCGCAGGAGTAGGCGGAGGAATGGACTCTGGTAAGTCAAATCTTCACTACTTCATTCCCCCCACCCCACCTGCATGGCAAATCATACCCCCACCCTCACCCCACCCCCATCACACCAACTCCTTGCAAATGGCTCACCATCACAACCCACCCATCCCAAAACCTAGCCCTGCATGCGTCCCCAAAGCATGGACACCCATCACCAAAGCATGCCCACTGCACATCCCCATCTCTCCCACAAGCCACCGCCACAACAGCCCCCACAAGGGAATGCCAGCACTGGGGTACACGGCCACCCACCCATTTCACGAAATGGCACATACAGAAGCAATAACCATACTCTTATACCCCTGCAGGACCCGAACGCCACCACACCGCCCAGGAGGGTCCAGAGATGTCCATCCCACCCCCAGAAGAGGCCCCCAGTGATGACAGCAGCTCTGTCTCCCTGGACCCAGATGACCAGCCCGGCCCATCGGGGATCTCGGGACAGTCGGTTCCCCACAGACAGCCACAGGCTGCAGCAGACCTAACCCCCTCTGGGAACACCAGCACAGCTCCCACCCAGCGGGCCCATGCCTCTGTCTCCAGGACACGTCAATCAGCGGTGTGCCCACCACTACAGGGCACCCAGGTTGACCCACCACCCCAACAACAACAGGGACCTGGGGGCAGTGGTAGTGGGCACACGGTCCAGGGGACAGAGGCCCAGGGAAACAGGGGAACTGGGAGGGCTGCTGTGCTACAGGGGGGGGACAGGCCCAGGGAACCCACTCTCCAAGAGGCCCTCTCCTCCATCATGGGAGCATACCACCGCTCCCAGGAGACGATGGCTACGGTACTGGCCAGGTTCCAGGAGATCCAGGTACTGCAGGAGGAACAGTACATGGGGTTCAGAGAGGAACTGAGAAACATTAGTTCCGCAATGGGGACCATCGTCGTGGCTCTTAACCAGATAGTCACCACATTGCGGGACCATGTGGCACCACAAAGGGCCCCTGTCACTAGCATGGACCAAGACCAGGCTACCACCTCCGCCGGCGCTAGTGGACAGGAGGCCCCCACACAACGACAGGCCACCAGAACCCCACCTCCTGCAGAAGAAGAACCACCCCGCAAGCGGGGCCTGAGATCTCAGAAGAAGACAGAGTAGGATGCCAAGACCCCCGCCAGAAAAGGATACCCCCTGATGTCATCCCACTGTCCCACATTGTCACCCTGTCCAACCTTAAACTGTCCCTGCTCCATCCTTCCACAGGCATATGGACAATGCACCTGTGAGACTGAAAACTGGACTCTGCCATGGACATTACTCCACCATCACCCATCACCGTTTTTCAACCATGTCCCTAAATTTAGCACTTTAATAAAATCACTTATTGCACTTAAAAAATCTGGAGTCTGCTTGTATTTTGAACAAATGTATTAGACATAACGGTGCCAAAATGTTCAGTTACATTGTGATAACAACATACCACTGTCACACAGCTGTAGTCCATGGGCAAACAAAGCAGAGGTCACGCAGTGGGGCCCACAGCTCTGAAAACGGAAGGGAAAGTCACAACTCAGTTAACAGAAACTGGGGGGAAACACAGACAGTAGAGAGGCAGGAGACTTTAAGTAAATGTAAAATGGCGGGGTTGATTCGTACCTGTGTGCTACTGAAAATACTGTTGTATCACTGTGTCCCTGTTGTCTGTGTCGTCCCCGTCGTCTTCCTCCTCTTCACTCTCCACAGGCTCCACAGCTGCTACAACACCACCATCAGGACCATCCTCCTGCAGGAAAGGCACCTGGCGTCGCAAAGCCAGGTTGTGAAGCATACAGCAGGCCACGATGATATGGCACACCTTCTTTGGTGAGTACATTAGGGATCCACCTGTCATATGCAGGCACCTAAACCTGGCCTTCAGGAGGCCGAAGGTCAGCTCGATCACCCTCCTAGTCCGCCCATGGGCCTCATTGTACCGTTCCTCTGCCCTGGTCCGGGGATTCCTCACTGGGGTCAGTAGCCACGACAGGTTGGGGTAACCAGAGTCACCAATTAGCCACACACGGTGTCTCTGTAGCTGTTCCATCACATAAGGGATGCTGCTATTTCGCATGATGTACGCGTCATGCACTGACCCAGGGAACTTGGCATTTACATGGGAGATGTACTGGTCAGCCAAACAGACCACCTGGACATTCATCAAATGATAACTTTTTCTGTTCCTTTACACCTGCTCACTTTCACTGGGGGGAACCAAAGCCACATGGGTCCCATCAATGGCACCAATGATGTTGGGAATATGTCCAAGGGCATAGAAATCACCCTTCACTGTAGCCAAATCGCCCACCTCAGGGAAAACAATGTAGCTCCGCATGTATTTCATCAGGGCAGACAACACTCTGGACAAAACCTTAGAAAACATAGGCTGAGACATCCCTGATGATATGGCCACTGTTGTTTGGAATGATCCACTTGCCAAAAAATGGAGTACTGCCAGCACCTGCACCAGAGGGGGAATCCCTGTGGGTTGGCGAATGGGGAACATCAGGTCTGGCTCCAGCTGGGCACACAGTTCCTGTATAGTGGCTCGGTCAAGTCTGTATGTCAGTATGACATGTCTTTCTTCCATTGTCGACAGGTCCACCAGCGGTCTGTACACAGGAAGATTCCTCCATCTCCTCGCAAGTCCCAGTGGACGGTGCCTAGGAAGGACAACATGGAGCACAGAGTCAAGCAACCCACAGGTACGTAACCACAGCTTGCACAGAACACGATTCGCTATGCATTGAATGGCTTGTATGAGTGCCAATGCAAGGCCTGTGTGACGCAGTAGAAATTAAGCCATGTGGGCCCTTGAAATGGCGGCTGCCTGACCTGTGAAGTGTGACAATGGGATGTGAGGTCAATGCGCTGGCGTGGCACACCGTGGCGGTAGGCGGTCGAAGACCGCGGAGCAAAGCAGCATTGGTTAACATTGAACCCTATGGGTCTCAGGAGCCAATGACGATGTGCGCTGGCGGTCGCGGTACGCACCGCCGCGGTACGCACCGCCGCGGGCGTGACCGCCATTTTCTGTCTGCTTAATCACTCGAGACCTGATCATCCACAGGAGAGGACCTATACTGCAAGTGCTGCTGTGACCTCGGTCTGGAAGAGACAATGGCTGCTGCGACTGGGGAAAGGGCCCCTGCCTTCACATCTGAGGAATTGGAGAAACTTGTTGATGGGGTCCTCCCCCAGTATGCGCTACTCTACGGTCCTCCAGACCAAAAGGTTAGTACACTGGGACCATGCTTTGTGGGCAATGCCTGGGTTGAGTGGGGTGAATGAACGATGGTGCGGAGGGGAGCGTATGAGGCATGCATCAAACGACAGATGAGAGCATGTGCCACATGGCAAGGGTGGGGATGGGGGGACACTCACATCGAGCATGCAGAAAATTCTGATATTGTATTTTCTCTCCCTGTACGTGTCACATAGGTCAGCGCCCATCAGAAAGTCGACATTTGGCGTGCCATCGCCAAGGACGTCCGGACCCTGGGGGTCCACAACAGACGGGGCACCCACTGCCGCAAGAGGTGGGAGGACATCCGCTGCGGGAGCAGAAAGACCGCAGAGGCTCTGCTGGGGATGGCCTCCCAACGTAGGAGGGGTGCCACGCGTCAATTGACCCCCCTGATGTCTCGGATCCTGGCGGTGGCCTACCCAGATTTGGATGGGCGCGTGAGGACATCACAGCAGACACAAGGGGGTGAGTACACTCTCATTCTGCTGACTATGCGCGCAGTGGAGGTGTCTGGGTGGGGGAGGAGGGCTGTGGGTATCCCTAGGCCAGGGCGATTTCTGTAGGCTAGGCCCCTCCGTAAGGCATGGCCCTGTGCACCCGCCCCCCACCTCTGTAGGGTGCCAAGTACAGCTATCCATGGCCCTGTGTCACCTATGTGTGCAGTTGTCGTCCATAGGCTTGTAGGCCATGTCCCACTGATTGAGTAGTGTACCCCAAGTGCGCGGCGTAGTGCAGGGGGCTTCTGTGTCTGTCCTCTCCGCCAACTGTGTTGCCAATGCATGCACTCAACATGTCTTTATTTCCCCCCCCCCTTTTTTGGTCTGCTCTTCCTGTTCATGTGTGCATTAGCATCATCTGGCGGAGGAGAAGTGGCATTGGAGCACGAGGGAGCTGCATCTCACATGGCCCCGGAGGGCCATGCAACAGACTCTGATTTGACCAGTGAGACGGAGGGCGAGGGGGGCTCCACAACGGGGCACGTGGAGACATCAGCGACACCGACACGTCCTCGGAAGGGAGCTCCCTCGTGGTGGCGGCAACATCCGTGCCCACCGCAACAAAAGGTACAGCCGCCACCCAGCGCACCAGCTCCGCCCTCCTAGCAGCCCCTCAGCGTTCGCCCCGTGCCCGCTCGCACACCAAGGCGGGCATCTCCTTCGCCCCAGGCACCTCAGGCCCTGCCCCAGTTACCCCTGCTGCCCTCAGTGAGGAGGTCATTGACCTCCTCCGGACGCTCATTGTTGGGCAGTCTACCCTTTTGAATGCCATCCAGGGGGTGGAAAGGGAGGTGCATCGGAGCAATGCATACCTGGAGGGCATTCATTCGGATCAGGCTGCCCATCAGCGATCGTTCAACGCTCTGGCCTCAGCACTGACGGCAGCCATTGTCCCTGTCTCCTGCCTCCCTCCTCCAACTCCCTCCACCCAGTCCCACTCCCCTGTTTCTCTGCCTATCCCAGACACACCTACAGACCAGCCTGCACACACCTCAACACCCAAGGTCAGCTCATCCAAACATAAGCACCACACATCACAGAAGCATTCACACAAGCAACATCCACATGCAGACATGCCAACAGCCACTGCCTCCTCTGTGTCCCCCTCCTCCTCGTCTCCCTCCTCCCTGCCTGTGACGTCCCAACTCACACTTGCATGCACCACTTCATCATCCACTACGTCCATCACCAGCACACCCACCGGAACACTCCGCACACGTGCAGTCACCACCCCCACTGCCATTTACACGTCCCCTGTGTCCTCTCCCAGTGTGTATGTCACCCCCTCTTCCAAACCACACAAACGCAGGCAGCCACCCACCCAACAGCCATCCACCTCACGACAGCCTCCGTCACAAGCACCTGCACCCATAGACAGCACACTTGACTCTCCTACAACCACATCCTCTTCCTCCACTCCCATACCCACTGCACCTACCCTTCCCATTGCTCCTAAAAAGTTTTTCCTCTCCAAAATTAACCTCTTTCCATCACCTGACCCACCCCCTCCATCTCGTAAAAGTTCAATCTGCACCTCAGCCACCACAACCCCTGGACCTACAAGGACCATAGTCCAGGGATATTGGAGTCCCGCACCTTCGAGGGCAGCCACATCAGCCAGCAGCAAAGGGACAGCCAGCCCACCCCCTGGGAAAAAATAAAAAAAAGCCAAGGGCCGGCGCGAGAGAACAGAGACGGCAGCCTCCACAGGCACCACCCTGGCACCATCAGGGAATGGGGTGCCACCTGGCACATCTCCAAAGGGAGGCAAGGGCCACAGAGGATCAGGCAAGGATGGCAAGGGCAGCATGGCCGACAAGTCCGGCAGCAGGCGAGCTGCCCAGGAGGGCCCCACCAGCCCCATTCCGGGGGTGAAAGAGGACACCCATGGGCACGGGACACCAGCACAGGAGGGCCCAGCAAGCGAGAAGTCGGATGGCGAGTGAACACCATCTATTGCCCGGATCTGGTGCCCTGGAGACACATGTGAAGAACCGCAGAACAGGGCCCGCCGTCTCAAGAACCGCTGAACAGGGCCCTTCAAGACAAGCACCGCTGAACAGGGCACCGCCGTCTCAAGAACCGCTGAACAGGGCCCTTCAAGACAAGACCCGCTGAACAGGGCCCCGCCGTCTCAAGAACCGCTGAACAGGGCCCTTCAAGACAAGCACCGCTGAACAGGGCACCACCGTCTCAAGAACCGCTGAACAGGGCCCTTCAAGACAAGCACCGCTGAACAGGGCCCCGCCGTCTCAAGAACCGCTGAACAGGGCCCTTCAAGACAAGCACCGCTGAACAGGGCCCCGCCGTCTCAAGAACCGCTGAACAGGGCCCTTCAAGACAAGCACCGCTGAACAGGGCACCGCCGTCTCAAGAACCGCTGAACAGGGCCCTTCAAGACAAGCACCGCTGAACAGGGCACCGCCGTCTCTGCACCGCTTCGCTGGGCCCTTCATCTCAAGCACCGCTCCGCTGGGCACCGCCGTCTCTGCACCGCTCCGCTTGGCCCTTCATCTCAAGCACCGCTCCGCTGGGCCCTTCATCTCAAGCACCACTCCGCTGGGCACCGCCGTCTCTGCACCGCTCCGCTGGGCCCTTCAACTGAAGCACCGCTCCGCTGGGCACCGCCGTCTCGGCACCGCTCCGCTTGGCCCTTCATCTCAAGCACCGCTCCGCTGGGCCCTTCATCTCAAGCACCGCTCCGCTGGGCACCGCCGTTTCTGCACCGCTCCGCTGGGCCATTCAACTCAAGCACCGCTCCGCTGGGCACCGCCGTCTCTGCACCGCTCCGCTTGGCCCTTCAACTCAAGCACCGCTCCGCTGGGCCCTTCATCTCAAGCACCGCTGACACATTGGAAGAAGGGGCAGGCCCGGATCAGTGTCGGACAGGGCTGCACGATACACTCTTGGCACCAAGAGTCCTCCAGTACCGCTGGAGTCTGTCATCCACTTGTAAGACTGTGGCTTTGCACTCCCCAGGATGGCACAGTGGGCAAGCCACCCACTGTAGAGACTTGAGAGACTGTGGCTTTGCACTCCCCAGGATGGCACAGTGGGCAAGCCACCCACTGGAGAGACTTGAGAGACTGTGGCTTTGCACTCCCCAGGATGGCACAGTGGGCAACCCACCCACTGTAGAGACTTGAGAGACTGTGGCTTTGCACTCCCCAGGATGGCACAGTGGGCAACCCACCCACTGTAGAGACTTGAGAGACTGTGGCTTTGCACTCCCCAGGATTGAACATTGGCCGTGGAGGCCCCTCGTGGATCTGGCGTCGTGGACTCATGTGGCTGAGGTGGCACCCCTTCCCTTCCCCCTGAGGTGCCTGTAGTTTTCCTATCTGATGCCCCTGCAGTGTTCTCTCCAATGGATTTGGGTCTCATGTGTTGGCTTTGCCCATGTGTTGAGGACCATTGGCCCACGTACAATGACAGAAAGCTAATTCTGACGGGACAATATACATATGTGTATATAGTTATGGGATGTTCGTCTTACTTATTTACTTTGCCTTACAATATATTTGTATTACAATAACTTATTATTTTGTCTTTGCATTCTTCCGGGGCGTTTGGGGGGTGTCACTCTGAGTTGTTGCTCTGCATTGGTGTGTAGGTAGTTGGGGGGGGGTGTTGCGTATGTGTGTGCCCGTAATCTTTTCTCCTCCTCCCTCCCGTGTGTTGTAGGTGCAGTACTCACCGTTGTCTTCTGCGCCGGCGTTCGTGCTCCCGGTAGAGGAGCAGGTAGACAATAGGTGGTAGGATGTGTAGTTCTGGTTCCATGCTGTCCAGATTCCTCGTGTGTAGAGGTGAGCGTTTTCCCGTTCGTAGTCTGTTTCCGCCGTGTTTTTATCGGCGGGCTCCCGCCCCGGAAAAGGTGGCGGATTGGTGAGTTGTGATAGGGTGGGCGGTACATTGTCTGCCGCCTGTCTGTTGGCGGTGACCGCCGCGCTGCTTGTCTGTACCGCCGTGGCGGTCGGAGTGTTAAAGTGGCGGGCTGTGTTGGCGGTTCCCGCCAGGGTCGGAATTCAATTTTTTGGGCCGCCTGCCTGTTTGCGGGTTGGCCGCCGCTTTAATACCGACCGCCAGGGTTGGAATGACCCCCTATGTGTTGTACTGTAACCCTGAATTTAAACCTGAAACAAAAAGATTAGAGCAAAAAAAATTGACATTCAACCCAGAGATTTTGAGGGGAGACAGACTTAAATGTATCATCATTAGGAATGTTTAACAGTGAACACACTAGAAAATAAACAGACACACTGCCAAACTATACTAGGATTTGATCCTTCAGCCTAATGAGTGACAGCACAAGACCTTGACCTTTAGGCCAGAAGTGACTCTGTTCTGCTCTGCATCCAAAAGTAACTGTAACATTCTTATCAAACATCTTGCTAGTCTAAGTCTTTGAAGTCATTGTATGGAGAGACCATTGCAATAACAATCTCTCTTCCATCCCTTTATGGGAATGGGAGAGAGAGAGAGAGAGAGTGACAGGACCTTGGTGGGATCCTGAAGGCCTCCATGGTCCAGCTGGCTTCGCACATCCTGCAAGAGCTGGCATTGCTCCCATAAGCAGGAAGCTGCTTGAAATAACAGCTCCCTGCTTGCGGGAGCAATGTTTTCATCTTTTTTCTCTACATGCATATTTGCATGCAGGAAAACAGATGAAAGCCTCACTCTCTGCAAGTGAGAGATGTTTGACAGCTCTCACATGCAGAAAGTGTTTGCTCTGACATGGTGGGAGCAGTCAAAGCTCCTGCCAAGTCACAGCAAACAGCTATGTCCTGGAGGTGGGCAGGAGCTGGCCCTGGGGGGTGTTGTGTAGCCATTTTAGTTATAGCTCCACGTTAGTTTAACACACTGGGCCGCTGTGCACTTTGACCTAGATATATTTTATTCGGCTTCGCATTGTTATTTTTACAATAACCAGTTTTACGGTCTTTTTTTATTTTCATCTATGTAACTCTTTTGCTTAGCCCAGCACTGTGTTCTCAAAGAAGACATTCTTGATCACTTTGTGCTTCAGTCAAGGCTACAGTTTGGTACATTGCCGGTGAACGTGGTAGAAGTTTAGTCTCCAACATTTTTAGAAAATACAAATCCTTATGTAGGGACATTTTCTTAGAACATCAGATGTGTTATTATAAAAAACACTTCCTAGTCTCATTACACGTTAGGAGGGAGATTCCCGCCAGGGAACCATGACTGTATGCTGATTGCTGAATGCTTCGCTGCAGATGCTAACGCAGACTACAGGCTTTTGCTCAGGTATGAGGGTTGATGTCCTTCCGGGGGAACCTGAAAGGCAGAATTAGAGCTTAACATGCTTTGCTCAGATTATGACTTAGATAGGGAGTAGTCTATAAATCCTACTGACAATATGATAGCATTATTCTTATGCTTCACTCTCCTCATCACCATTTTAATTTTGTCATGTTGTGTCGTCCTGGTTATTGCAGCTCATGCTTTGCTATCTAAAATACAGTTGTTTTTTATTAAAAATAGAAATAGTACACTGTTCCAAAAAATAATAAGAACATGCAGGGTCGGAAGGAGTCAGTGGTTTCAGGAGAGCCCTCAAACACCCAATAGGATGCCAAGCTTCATCACTGGCCAATCTCCTCATCAGTCCGGTGCTGCAATGTCTGGTGGAACACCCCTATTATAGGAGGGGTACTATACCGAAGATTGTATGCCAAATTTAGATTGGGTCTGAAACGAATACTGACTGTTGAAAAAATATAGGCGAGACTGAAAGAATTAAAATTAGCTCTGAGCCTTAAACATCACTTTTAATGAATCAGGGAAAGGTTCAGGCCAAGATTAAAAGAAAACAAAGGGAGTGAATACGGTGATAATGTCCCACTACACTCTACACGGAGGAAAAAGGTAGTGTACCTAATCCTAGAACAATATGGTCAACATGTTTCGCGTCTTGATGGCCAACAAGTGATCCCATGACGCTTCATCAGGACCGTAACCACTACTTCTCCTATTCTAATATACAACAAAAAGTGCTAGATAGTCAGTTACTGAGTGAAGACTATTCGTCAACGTCGATTGGTCAATCAGTCGCCCATCCCTTAGTAGAGAATAGGCATCCTAGGAACGCGCAAGCCTCAACCAAAGGAGAATTATTTGTTCTGTCCTCGGTTCTGCGTACAACCTGCCCTCAGCCGCGCGCCTGGAGACCTAAAACTCATACTGCTTTTTATGCTCATTTATATATGAGACGAGGTGGAGACGAGGGACTGCTAGTTAGCAAAACCTGGATTTGTAGCGACAGGTGTCAACCACAGTGGGTAGGAGAAACTACGACGTGAGCTACAATAATAATATATGTTCTGAAGATCTAATAATCTTCAGAGGTAACGCCCTATAGGGACTGATAAATAAATAGATAAAGGCTGATAAATTGGGATCATTAAAAGAAGTAATACCGGCAAATCACGACAAGAAAAACTTTAATGAAATGCTATAAATACGCACATGATAATGAAATAAGAGAATTATAAATTATTCGACTCTAATGTTCTAATTCAGACACGCCACAATCAGACTAAACGACCATGAACGATATGATTAAATCAGAGTTTTCTTGCACATATGACAACATTAATAAGCTAATACATAAAAGGTACAATAAATACAAACATATAAAACCATTGTCAGAGAATAGATAAATACACATACATCGATGATGATCTAATACAAAAATAATCTATGTTAAAAGGAGAGTGAATCGAGTAAATATCACTACAGCAAAGATATGCTGTGGGAACCAACGGCCTACGCGCGTTTCGGTGTTCCTAATGGTTATAGGTCACCTTCCTCAGGGCCATTCCCATTGATACAAGGCGAAAAATAATTTTTTGAATTCGAGCAGCCAGGTTCTCAGATTGATTAATCAAACTTTGGATAATTGATGTGTTGAGGTCACATAGTCATGTCATTTCAAATGTCTAAGTTGGTAATTCTAACAGTGCTGTAATCACTTATTATTCCGGACCTCTATGTGGACATAGTCACGTCTGGTATGGCGGAAAGGGTTGGTTTGGCTGCCAAGGCTAGAAATATGTTTCAAGTTGATGTCCTGTGTTTTGGTGGTCTCTGTAGAAGTTTCAAACTGATAAGACTTCAAAGAGAAAAATCTGCTTCGCCGATATGCTGTCCGAGGCTTGATAAACATCAACCACAGTGGGTCAGACTCAGTCTCCCAAACTGTGGACAATCTTGCTGCTCAAAATCCAGTAGTCTCATTAGAATAATGAGAACCTACGCGACATGGCGCCGCCAACGTTTGGTCAGGCTCTAATTTTCGAGTCCTCCGGAGTATCTCTGTCTCACTATATATAATGATACCTCAATGCCGTATGCGGAGACGTCCATGGTGCTGAGGATTTCCACCACAGCTGTGTAGGTAATCCTACTACAACTGGCGGTTGTTCAAACTTGAACTTTAAAAGGAAACCCCATTTTGGTGTGGCTTCTCTGAACTCATAGTGTTACTATCATGGCGAATCCCCAACATGTACAAATATCTGTTAACATGAGACAACCTCTAACAGCACACTTACTAGCAAATGGCCTAACAGCACAGGGCGGTCCAGTCACATTCGTGATGGACACCCATGCAGCTTATAGAACAGAATTTTTTTACTCCTGGGTCACATTTCCAGGAGTTGATGGGAACAAAAATACATTTAATCAATATACACCTGCGAACGCGCCTGGACAATACAGAGCGTACACATATTTAGAGATACCTCTATCTTTTCAAGAACATAATAATTGGCTTGATGGTGCCCTACCCCATACAATATTACCAGTAAAGTTAGGTCCACTAAGTAATGACGGTCCTACCTGGCCTTTATTGTCCACCAATACACCATATCCTGCGGTTGGAAATTTAGCAGTAGCTGAGGTTTGTCGCTTACATATTGAATTAATACCAATATATAGACGATTAGTACAATTTGTGATGCAAACATTAAATACAAACCCAGCTCGTGATGCTCCAGCTCATCCACATGCAGTAATGCCAGGTATAAATCCTGCGACTGCACATTCCATTATGGGTAAAGTACCTGCCAAACGAGAGGAAACTCTGTTTTGGTTAGCACAGAAAATGAATACGCTGGAGGCAGTATTTCCCCATACGGGACCTCAGGATAAACATAGAATATTAACAATGTGCTTGCCCTTCGGGATGGTCCCTACGGTAGAAAACTGTAATACTTGGGGCACGGTATTTACCACGCTCTACACAACCGCACACGGTAATACCGACACTTGCCAATTTACTGGAAGTGTTGAAACAAATTCAAGATGAATATGGGGCTGCCCCGGCCCTAGATTTGGGGATGCAATTGATGGGTAATTTTGCGGCAGTATCCTCAATCATTTTAAGTAACCTTAAAGGGGAAGCTGTCGCACTTGCAGTGCGCATGCGGCTTCGTGACGTTCCACAACAAGATCAAGAACGAGAGCTGCCTAAAATAATAGCAGAGACCTATTCAAGTATCGGTCGAGATAGCCTAGGGGCCAGACCACAGAAACCTCAATTTCAGGATAAATCAAATAAAGATACCCCCAAGCAAGCACCTGAGGGTAATAAGAAATGCTGGGATAAAAAGCAACAAACGCCTAAGAAAGAAAGGGGAGAATCTCCGCGTATGGAGGCCCCACAGAATAGGTATAATCTCAGAAATAGAGATAATATGAAAACGACTGATAGATAACAATATACTGATACACGCCAATCTCGTTCCTTTCAGGACTCATCGGATAAGAGAAATGAGAGAGGTGGGTGATCAGAGCGAAGAACAGAGTACGTGAAGCCGAGACAGGAATCACAATGCTCTTCGGAGGTTTCTGTTAAAAAGGAAGAGAAACTCGCCCAACAAAAACAGCAATTTAAAAAGAAAAAAGTGGCAGCAGTTGCAGTCCGACATGCCACACAGGAAAAGGGTCCTCTTGAAGAACAAGAATTGGGCTCTAGCCTTGCTAGACAGCGTGGCAGAGGTCACAATAGTTCGCCGGAATCTTCTAGAGCTTCTGGAGGTGAAAGCAACTGATGACTTTATACAAGTACAAACAGCAGACATGCGTGTCTCCAAGCCTGATAGGGTGTACAAAGTAACGCTACAGTTAGAAGGAGACATTGAACACACAATAGACTCAGGGCCTGATTCTAATGTTGGCGGGCGGCGGGAGCCGCCCGCCAAGCTACCGCCGCTGAATGACCGCACCGCGGTCAAAAGACCGTGGCGGCCATTTAGACATTTCCTCTGGGCCGGCGGGCGCTCTCCAAAAGAGCGCCCGCCGGCCCAGAGGAAATGCCCCTGCAACGAGGACGCCGGCTCAGAATTGAGCCGGCGGAGTTGCAGGGGTGCGACGGGTGCAGTTTGCACCCGTCGCGTATTTCAGTGTCTGCTTAGCAGACACTGAAATACTTTGCAGGGCCCTCTTACGGGGGCCCCTGCGGCACCCCCTACCGCCATCCTGTTCCTGGCAGGCGAACCGCCAGGAACAGGATGGCGGTAGGGGGTGTCAGAATCCCCCATGGCGGCGCGGCAAGCTGCGCCGCCATGGGGGATTCAAAGGGCAGCGGTAAACCGGCGGGAGACTGCCGGTTTGCCTCTTCTGACCGCGGCCGAAGCACCGCGGTCAGAATGCCCTGCGGGGCACCGCCGGCCTGTCGGCGGTGCTCCCGCCGACCCTGGCCCCGGCGGTCTTAGACCGCCGGGGTCAGAATGACCCCCTCAATCTTTTGGGATCGCAAGGTAAAAGTATATGATGTCTTGTTGGCCGAAGAAGATTGGCCGCAGTACTTTGTCCATACCTGCCCATATGGAGAAGATGTCATTAAGCCTTCCTTCCAGCGGGACTAGCTGAATCCTATTCCATTGAATGGGCTCTAGCACAAGAACCTGCATTATACAGAAATCACGTAGGATGGGATAAGGAATCTCCCTACCATGCAATTCCAATTAAAAGTGAACCTCAGCCACAGCCGCAGTATCCTATAAAACATGAAGCAAAAGCACCAGTGAGAGAAATACTCACGCAATTAGAGTCCCAGGGTGTGATTGAACCCTGTGCCTCAACAATGAATAACCCTTTATTCCCCGTAGCTAAACCAGACCATTCATACAGAATAGTCTTAGACTCCAGACATTTAAATAGTCATTCACATACCTATGCTATCCAAAACTCACATAGCACAGCACTAATGAGCAACATAGTGCGTAAAAAATACAAAACAACACTAGACATTTTCAATGGGTTTTTCTGCCAGAATATAGCACCTGAGAGTAGAGACTTAACAAGTTTTAACGCACTAGGCTCTCAGAAAAACATCTGTTGTTTACCTCAGGGGTATAAGAACAGCCCAGGACTCTTCGTGGCTCGTGTCACTGCTATTTTGTACGAGATCGACCCTGAAGCATTGTCCTATGTAGATGATATATATCTCATGGATGATGAACTACTACAACATTTAAGACGGGTAGCCTGCATTGTTGTAGAATTTGCCGAATTTGGCTACAAATTTAACTTAAAAAACCCCAAAAATAGCCTTCCTCAACGTCCTGTTTCTAGGATATGAGCTGTCAAGTGAAGGGAAGACCCTAGCGCCACAATTCTTAGAAAAGTGCGCACAGTTACAACCACCAAATACGATTAAAAAACTCCAATCATTATTGGGTTTCTTAAATTTTGGCAGAACCTACATTCCAGATTGTGGTATACGCATAAAACCTTTATATGACCTAATACGTCCCGATTTTTCAAGTAAATTCTGGACAATTGAACATACACGTATTCTTAGAGAAGTGCAGACAGACATGCTTGCAGCACAACATTTACACACAAGGGACAACAAAACAAATTTGGTCATCAGAGTAATAGCTGGGGCCATCGGTTTCACCTATGTGACATTTAATGAAGGTGAGACAGTCCCGATTGCATACAAATTGCATTTGTACTCAACGCTTTGCTCCCACAGAGAAAATTCTCACTGCTGTACAGATGGCTGTCATTAAAGAAAGACCTCTTGCCCAAGGAAAACGTATTATTGTTGGTTCTCCAATCCCAGCCGTAGAGGCTGTTACAAAAACTAGCGTTCCAAACGCAAAAGCATTACATCCACGTTGGCTACAATGGGCTACGTCTCTGACAGCCACTGACTAAATTTTTGACCCCAAAGCTACAAACTCAGGAATTTCTACAATATGAAGTAGAATATCCAGTTCCAGCAAATACTTTGCCTATTGATCAGTATCATAGAGTCATGTACACCGATGGCTCTTTACAACCTGCAATTGGAACTAAACATCAATATTCTGCTGCTTGCGCAGTCATAAGTGGCTATATGGAAGGGGACACATTTTGTCCTCTACATACCTTTACACAGACCCTAGGGGATTCTACAGCACAATTGGCTGAGCTAAAAGCTCTGCTAATGGCCCTGGAACACACAGATCTGGCAGAGCCTACGCTGATTGCTTGTGATTTATATTACTGTGTCCAGTCCTTAAATGAATACCTGCATTATTGGCACCAGAATGGGTTCAGAGATTCCAAAGGCAACACCATTAAACACAGACTACTATGGGGGAAAGTAGATGACCTGAAAGAGACGCTACCGAATGTCCATGTTATACATACACTTGGACACCAGCGCATTGGAATACATGTTGCTGGAAACACATTGGCTGATGAAGCCGCAAAGTCAGTGACTTGCTCGAGTTACAACACGGACGCAGACATCTCGGCTGCCGTGAAATCTACGGCTGATGGTACACCCCATCCTAAAGGATTTCCTAACAAATATCATTATCATATGGGAAGTATGCTGAATGCTGAAGTTAAGATACCAGGCGTAGGTGTACGAGACATCCCTAACAAAGACATAAAACCACAATTGATTAAAGCAGCGCATGAAGGGTTGGGGTCTGCACATGCTGGTGTGGCGGCTACAATTTCGATCTTGCAGGCCCATTATTGGTGGCCAGGTCTCTACAAAGAGACTAAGCAGTATGCCCTTTGTTGTGACATCTGTCAACAAATCAAAGTTTCCACTGCCAAGTGCCCATCTCAGACACCCCTCTTAATTTCAAACAAGCCGTTACAATGTGTGTACTTGCACCACAGTGGTCCCCTATCACCTGATAGTGCATACAAATATTTATTAGTCGCTGTTGATTCATACTACAGATTTGTATGGGTGTGGCCACAACGCTCGGCTGACGCTCGGACTGTTATTAAAGACTTGCAAGTCTTTATCGGTACATATGCAGTTGCGGCACTCCAGTACTCGTCTCCATTTCATCCTGAGGGAAATAGTGTTGTGGAGTGATTAAACCGTGATTTAAAGCAATCCTTAACAGCCAGAGTCTTAGATATGGGTCGTAGTTGGCTTATTCACCTGTATGGAGTCCAGAGAGCACTTAATACCCTGCCTAGAAGGTCCCTGGGGGTCGTACTTTATATGAGTGCCTGTTCGGAACTCGAATGTATGTTCCGGATCTTGGTGGTCCTGGCGTGGAGGCAGCAGAATCACCTTTTGACATAAATGAACATTTCACTTTCTTACAGGAACTGCAACAGTTCTGTGATGATAATTCTTCCAAAAGTGCCGCCTCCACAGGAACTAAGGATGTGCCTGTAACATCTACCGGCTGGATTCCCAGAGTTCGGGATCTTGTACGTGAAAAAGTGGCAGTGAAAAAGGAATTTGGCCCTTCTTATCGAGCACCAGTCCCTGTACTAGGGATATACAGTACCAGAACTGTTATTCTACCACCGCTGGCAGGTGCCAAAGAAAATTGTTTTTTCTCTAATGACAATATCAAACTACACCATGTGGCCGATCCTGCACAGCCGACCAAGAGGAACATCCAGTAGTTCCTGAATCCCTCTCACTACTGGCAAAGAAGTTCCTCTATAAGATGTTTATACCAACATCGACACCTCTCCGAGCTTGGGGAGGGTGGAAGATGATCTTGCATTAGTTCCACTAACATCAACTAACTTAGAAACATTTGACCAAGTCAATTCGACTTCAAGCCAAACGGATGGTGCTGTCTATAGTGAGCCACCACAGAAAACACCAACTGCACCGCTGACAACGGCTCCGCCATTTGCATGAACTGCCTCTGGTTATTTTGCCGACTTCAACAATGATTTCTCAGACTCATTCTCCTCGTCGTCAGCTGATTTGTCAAGTACACGTAAGCTAACAAACTGGCTTAAAGAAAAGTATTTTATTTTTCCATGGAACTATCTATGGCTCTCTCTGACTGTCCTAGCCTTTCTACTTTGGATTGGTTTTGTTACTCCCTTTTTCTTATTATTACATGGTCATTTTCTTCCTGAAAGATCAACAGTTGAACTGGTGGAGGAGGTTTTGAAACCACATTTTTCATCACAAAAAGTCAGAAGAGATTTATCCTTGGTGAACATTTCCGCAGTGCCAATTCCTGATGGGATTGTTTGGGACAAAATAATGCTTGATATATATGGTCCCACGGAAGTCATTCAAATACTGTATGTGTTCAAATGATCAATAAATGATATAGTGATACCAGGCATTGTTTCTGATGATTGGGATGTGAAAACGGTTGATTCTATGATGTCTGAATTGCAATATTATACTGTCTTTGAAAATGAAGATGTTTACCAATTCAAAGAAAATTATGGTGATATGTTTTGCTATAATTATTATGGTCACCATTTCATACATAGAGCGAGCAGTCCCAAAACTGTTTTTAATACACACAATGGTAACATTGCCCAACTCTGCCACAAGGGAGTTCTAAAACATATTCTGATAAGTTTGCATATTTTTCTGGGCACAACCAAAAGAATGCTGAGTCACATTATTGTAAAGTACCCTCTACTAAGGATTTACGCATGTTATTGACCAATACGAAATTTATATATTCGGAATCCTTTTGTGTTTCACATAAGCTTTATTCGGCCAAAAGACCATCAAAGCAATACAATACAATACAATATAATATAATAATATAAACCATAATGTCATAGAAAAATTTAAAAAAAGAATGATCCATGTTTGCCCGTCTTAAAACAATTTCAACTCATTGTAAATAAAAAGTGCGTATGCGCCATGCTGTTGCTAAAAACTTACTTACTGCGTAAATTGTCACATTTGAATTGTGGCTTTTTAAGATCCGCAAAGCTAAAAAACATTTCCTTAAATTCAATTCCCTACAGATTTTATGTATCCATTTAAACCTTGGGATTGAATAGGCGGGACAAAAAAACATAAAATGTTCTACTGTTTCGGAAGGAATGCCACATACAGGACAGGTATCAGAGCTTGACTTAGGAATCCTTTGTTTCCCGGTTATCGATAGAAGGCTATGAATATTGGTCCTTATCAATTCATCTGAAAAGTGTCTGGGGAACAAAAAAATGGCAAATTAAGGGAAAAGAAACATTGTTTAGAGCATGTCTTATTCCTGTTCAAATTATCTTTTAAATGAAACAGTGCAACAAACTAGTTGTTTAGGCTTAGCAAGAATCAGGGAATTAAACATGCCCAGTATACCTGCCCCCGTAAAATTTGCTACAAATGGCAAAAATACATGAATGCAACTAAAGATGAGCTCGATGAGTGGGTCCAGAATGGTACGTTTAATGCTTCACTGACACGTCCAGGTGGGTGCTTATTGTGGCCAATAGATACCAATGGGTGTCATCAACCTTTTATTAACTCCTCTGGGGGTTTTAGGACGAGTAGGCCAGACCCTCGCTATGTATCCCCAGAGCATGCAGATATCATTACAACATATACTGTAGGAAAATTATGCCAACAGTGGCTAAAATCATCCTCACTGAACGCGGTTAGAAAACACCTCAATCTCCTGTCTAACTCCACTGACTTACAAGATTTTTTGTCAGGCCCTAGAACACCACGTAAGAAGCGTTTTTTATATGCAGTATATAATGAGGTTTGGAAACTTTCCCAACAAGATGCTGCTGCCCGTTTAAGGCAATTAGACCAGGAAAATTAAAAAAAAGGCATTAGCTGTTGTGGATAATGGTATTAACACCTTGTCCGACCGGATATATACAGTTAACAACATTGTCTCTTCTGCTATAGACATTATACAATCTGATGTGTCTTCCTTACATCATGGACAGAGTCAGATGGGGGGCGTGGTCGGACGCCATGACGGTAGCAGCCTCTCCGTGAGGCTCCCGTCCTCGACTCCCCGTCTCGGGGAATCCTGCAGATCCCCGGTCCCGCAACCCAGCCAGCAGTGGGGCTAAGGGTGTGAGGAGACTGGCGGTCATGCTGACGACGGCTGTCTAGTCCACGGCCCGAGTTTGAAGCTGCAAAACAGAGCGGCTCGGAGACGCGAAAAATCCAAGATGGTGACCGCCATAATAGCAACGGTGTAGACGCCTCCTGAAAGCGCGCAAAGGCGCTTTTCCTCTCCGGCACCGAGGTGAAGGGTCCTGGGGGCATCCTGGGGGGGAGCAACGGCTCCGGGCGACTTCGTTGGGCCAGGAGGGGGATCGGAGCCCCTGGAGGAGCCATCCGAGAAAAGAGACGACCCGGTGAGAGAGCTCTCACCCGGCCACTGGTGGCCCCGGGGCGGCCCCTCTTGCTGTGGGGGTACCGCCTGAAGAATTGTGCCAGGATGGTGGGGGGCTCCCCCTCTTTCCTTTCCCCTTCTGGCAACAGATTATAAGGGGGGGATCTAGAGCAGAGTAGATGGGGAGCTCTGTCAGAGCTAGATGGCGCTAAGTGTGGAGCGTGGATACTCCGGAACGAAGCGGCGGCCCGAGGACTGGTTTGTGGGCCTGTCCCATTACTTCAAAAAGGGAGACAGATTCATTGGTGATTCGGCCTGACCTATTGCACAGATGGGTCCAGGTGGGCAGAGGCAAAGTCGCCCGCAGTGAGCACGGTGGATGGCGCACAAGATGGGCAAACCGGGCTGGAAAAGGGAAACAGAAACCAGGAGTGGACCCACCTCGAGAGAGATGGCCGACCAGGGAGATGCCCTGAATCCCACCCCAGAAGAAAGGCAAGGAGATCCCACCCTTCAGGACGTGCTGCAGGCCATAACGGCTTCCCGGGTGGCACTTGAAAGAAACATTTACGCATTGGCCACTGACCTTACGGTGCTCAGAGACGACCACCGCTGTCTGGCTGAAAAAGTGACTGCCATGGACAAGCAGTTGGAGGAACTGCGACCTGAAGTTAAAGACACTGCCAAGATGACACAACAAATGGAAAAACGGATTCGAGAGTTGGAACTACGAGCAGAAGACGCAGAAAACAGATCACGATGAAATAATATCCGAGTGATTGGCCTACCTGAACGCACTGAAAAATCCAACCTGGTGGAGCTTCTTGAACCCTGGCTGAGGGAGGAGGTGGTCGAGGATGGATTGATTCCCTTCTTTGCTATTGAAAGAGCGCACAGGGTCCCGCTCGCCCCCTTCCTCCAGGGGCCCCTCTTGAGGCTAATAATAGCCAAACTACTCCACTATAGGGACAGAGACTCTCTGCTTAGCCAAAGCAGGAAAAGAGAAGACTGGACAATCATGTGATCCGTATCTTCCCAGACTTCTCCAAAGAAGTACAGAGGCAAAGAGCCTTATTCAGGGACGCTAAACAGAAACTCCGCAAAATGGGAATCCAATATGGAATGATGTTCTCTGCCAAATTGAGAGTAGTGACTAAAAATGGCATACTATTCTTGAGTACGGCAGAAGAGGTTTGGCAATGGATCGATATGCAGGCACTGGAGGAGGGTGCACACGCGTCAGGGAGCTCCCACCTAGAACAAAAGAGGAAAAGCAGGCACAGTAAAGCCGGTAGAATGGGTAGCCCGTCTCTTATTGAAATGCTGAAGGAGAGAAAAAAGCGATGGAGGCTGCTGCTTCCTTGAGTGGCTCCGACCCTGGCTCCTATAAGCGGACACAAGAAGAATTAGAACAATCAGAATCGGAACAGGAATCAGAATTTTCACACTCATCAGAAAAGACTGGCCCTGACGTGACACCGGGCACCTCAGACTGTATCATCTGAAAGACTCTTTCCCAGACTCACCCACAGGAAAAAACGAATTCCAAGATGGAAAACTGGTGTGACTACCACGACCGTAGCGGACTATATTGAAATCGCTACCTAGCCCTGGGACAGAGAACTGCTGAACTTGCAGGAGGACAGAGACTACAAAATCCCTGTGTACTACTCTCCCCTGAGGCTGGGACATGGTGTTGCAATATACTTCTTGTTCAATCTAAGAGCACCCCATTCTTTAATAGACTGGTTAAAAAAAAAAAAATCTAGTTTGGATGAGAGACGTTCCTACTTTTGTCCCGGGGATGGGGAGTTGGGTTGTTACCTGCTGGGTTTCATTTACGGGGATAGGTGAGCCACAAAGAGAATTCACAGGGAAATTGTAGCTGACATGTGAGACTATTAAGATGGGTGGAGTGTATGTTGGCACAGACAAGGTGGTATCTGATCAAGAGGGGGGGAAATTCCGGAATTGTAATACTAGACTACTGTAAGTACCTCACGTGGAACATAAGGGGCATGCACTTGATGGTTAAGAGATACAAGATTTTTTCTTACTTACAGTGAAGGGGAAGTCAGATAGCAATGCTCCAAGAAACACACTTAACACAAGCAGAAGGAAAAGCGCTCCAAAAGCGATGGAGAGGCCAGGCGTATTACACCTCATATTCTGCTTACGCGAGGGGCACCCTAATTTGGATTCGGGCTGGGGTCCCCTTCCAGATGCTGGATAACCTCATAAACCCAGAGGGCCGATTTGTGGCGGATCGGGGCAGGTTGGAGGGCAGAGAGCTGGCGTTGATTAATGTGTATGCACCCAACACGGACCAGGGAGAGTTTTTCACGCGCATATCTGGTCTATTAGCCCCATATTTGCAATCCTCAGTGGTGTTGGGGAGCGAGTTCAACTGTGTGGGAGACCCCATTATGGACAGATCACACCCACCACTGAATGATTCTCCTCTAGTGAGGGTAGCTCAGCAGTTCTCGACCTGGCAAAAGAACTGGGGGCTGATTGATGCCTGGCATAGATTACACCCAGACGAAAGAGACTACTCTTTCTTTTCCCACTTACACGAGTTGCACGTTAGATTAGATGCGTTCTTCTGCATGCCAGATGTCTACACGCATGTACACAATGCGGAATATTTGGCCCGCACACTTTCTGATCACAACCCCCTTTTGTTTTCATTAAGGTGGGGGTCCCCCCCGCACCCCCACTTGGAGGCTCAAACCGGAAACTCTGGAGGACTCGCTCTTCCAGGGAGAGTTACGGCAACATATCACTCTATTTTTTTAGGATAACAAAGCATCTGCTACTAACCCCCTGAATGAATGGGATGCCTTTAAGGTGGTGGTAAGGGGGAGGTGCATAGCAGGGGCAGTAGGGGTGCATAGGACTCTCCTCAGGGACACAGAACGGTCTGAGGACCAGTTACGAGAGGCTTAGAGAAGTAGACCCGGGAAACCACACCTACAGAACTCTATACTAGAGCTTAGAGCAGAAGTAGCAGATTGTATAGAACGCCTCCAGTGCTTTGATTATAAAAACTACCTTACACGAGCACTTGGAGAGAGAGACAAAGCGGGCCGAATGCTTGCATCGGTATATCTCAATCCCCCAGGTCCCCAGTCATATTGGACTTAGCTACAGAGCAAGGGGGTCACATATACGTGCAAGAACAAATCAACTCACACTTCACAACCTACTATGAACACCTGTATAGGAGTAGACTAAATTACGTCAGGGAAGCCACTGAGGGTTACCTATCCGAGCTGCAACTCGGTTCCCTCTCACCTCGGGTTCCGGAACGACTGGGAGGGGCCATTACACATCCAGAAATCGAGGAGGCCATAAAAAGCCTGGCTAGAGGGAAAACCCAGGGGACAGATGTACTACCTATTGAATTTTATGCCACTTACGTAGATATACTCACACCTATATTGGAAAACTTATACAAGATTGCCAGAGAGCAGAGCGAACTACCTGCAACAGTCTGTGAAGTGGTCATAATTCCCCTCCTGAAAACCGGTAAAAACCAATGGAAATGGGGGCCTATTGTCCATGTTAAACCTTGACTACAAAATCCTCAGTAAGATCTTAGCAACCAGACTCCTCCTACTTATGACTACACTGATACACCCAGATCAAGCTGGTTTCATCCCTGGGCGAAACACAGCGGGCAACATTCGTAGACTACTAGCAATCATGAGAGACCAGACCTCCGCAGCCACTCCCTCTGGAGTCCTGGCGGTAGATATAGAGGAAGCCTTTGACAGCTTGGAATAGGAGTGCCTTTATACTGTGATAGCCCGGCTTAAACTAGGGCCCAAATATATCTCCTGGGTAAAACTCTTGTATACCAAACCCACAGCCAGAGTGCGCACGGACAGACGATTTCCAGAAGCTACATAGTTGAGCGGGGTACCAGGCAGGGTTGCCCTTTGTCGCCGCTTTTATTTGCCTTGGCAATAGAACCGTTAGCTGCCGCGGCAAGAGTGGGAGAGGGTGGTCCGGGAATTTCAGCAGGAGGCGAGAGACATTGAATAGCCCTTTACGCTGATGATCTCTTAATATTTCTGGATGATGTCCAAAGAGATTTACCAAGGGCGCAACAGATGCTGTCTCAGTTTGGGGGATACTCTGGCCTGAAAGCAAACTGGGATAAAACCGGTTGGTTCCCTCTAAGAGTTTCCATGACACCCAGCCGTACCTAGACCTGGTCAGATGGGTCCAGAGCGGTCTCCCTTATATGGGAGTTAAAATTTATCATGATCCCCAAGACATCCTAGAGGACAACATAGGTTGCTCTGTATGTTCCATAAGGTCCTGTATGTCCTTTTGGCAAACCTTGCCATTATCAGTAGCAGGGAGAATAGTGATTCTCAAAATGATCGTTATCCCACGATTACTATACCACTTCACAGTGCTCTCAATCTGGATACCCAGGGCCATCTTTAAAGAATTAGAAACTATGGTAGTGACATTCATATGGGGCGAGGGGCGGAGGAGAGTAGCCCTGGCCAAACTCCAAAGACAATCCACAGACACAGACACAGGCTAACGGTCCCCGACTTCGAAACCTACTACTTTGCGGCCCAACTCCAATGGTTAACACAATGGATATCGAGCAGAGTAGAAACAGGAGCGAGAGTAAAGGCGTTCACCCCGCCAGGGCCCAGGCTGTTCGAAGTTTTATTAAGAACTACCAGAGATGGGAAACATGACCCTCCTGAATTAAAAATCCTGACTCACTGTTGGAAAGCTTTCCTGCGCAAAATGAAAATAGAGACCCCCTACTCGCCAGAAGTCCCCCTGTTATCTTTACGGGCTTTACCACATCGGGGTACTTTGAATGAACTCAAAACCTGGGTGGAGGCCGGGATCCTTACGTGGGTGCATTATTCAAGGATGGAACATTGATGCGCTTTGAGGCCCTCAGGGCGGAATTTGGACTACCGGGGGGGCACTTCTTATCACATGGGTCACTAGCGGCCAGTATTCATAGGCAATGGCGGGGGGAGGGGAAGAACCTCCAATACAGGCGGCATGCTCATATCTGGCGTCCGCAACTGGCAAGCACAAAGCAGTCTCAACCCTTTATGGTTTGATGCGAGCAGACAGGACTGTCCCCCTCACCCCTCTTAAACAGACTTGGGAGAAAGATCTGAACCAGGATATCTCCGAAGAAGAATGGGGGCGTATTCTGAGGGGTCTCCCTAAAATGACACGAAATGCCAGATTCAAGCTCATAAATTTATATGTGCTCCACCAGGCATACCTGACACTTGCACGAATCAACAAATACTTCGGGAAAGAGAGCCAGAGCTGCCCTCGATGTGGCTCGATAGGGGTAGAATTCAAATACATGTTCTGGGACTGTCCCCAGCTAGAACCATTCTGGAAGGAGGTGCACCAAACCTTGGTACGGCTCATAGAAAGAGAGATCCCTTGCACAATGGGTCACTGCCTATTAGGCTGGTTTCCACATTCCGCTAAAAACAAACTCTCCTATAGATTTCAGGATTTGGCCTTTTCCTTAGCAAGGCGAGAGATTGTGATGTCTTGGAAAAACCCAAGGGGACCCAGAGCATCCCAGTGGAAAAGTGAGTTGACTAAATGAGCTGGTAGCGAGGGGAATATTCTCCATTGAGAGGCCAAGAGAGGAATCAGACCCCCAGAAGTTGCAGAGGGCTAGGAGAGGGAAACAACCTGAACAACTACGTTTGAATTACTACTTGCTTTAACAACGAATCTTGAAGAACTACTGGGTATTAACAACAAAGTTTTGAACAACTACTGGTTTAACAACGATTTTACCTTAACAACTAATGCCAGAACAACGAATTTTAAAGTAAGTGAATTATTTTTTGAATAATTTTAAGGTGAGTTTTATGTTTTGTTTTTTATTTGTTTAGGGTTTAATTATTATATGTTTAATTTTTTAAAGTATATTGTGTGGATTAAGTAATGGATTCTATGGGTTGTGGGTGTTATGGGTGGGGTATTGTATTAATACTCAGGTATTAATTTAAGTACTTGTGTTTTTTTATATCTTGTAATTTATGTTGTGGGTTTAGGGGCGGGATATATGGGTTGTAGGGGTTATGGGTGGGGAAGTGTATTAATACTCAGGTATTAATTTAAGTACTTGCGTTTTTTTATATCTTGTAATTTATGTTGTGGGTTTAGGGGCGGGATATATGGGTTGTAGGGGTTATGGGTGGGGAAGTGTATTAATACTCAGGTATTAATTTAAGTACTTGTGTTTTTTTATATGTTGTAATTAATGTTGTAGGTTTAGGGGCGGGATTTTTGGGATGTAGGGGTTATGAGTGGGAAAGTGTATTAATACTCAGGTATTAATTTAAGTAGTTGTGTTTTTATATGGTGTAATTTATGTTGTGGGTTTAGGGGTGGGATATATGGTATGTAGGGGTTATGGGTGGGGAAGTGTATTAATACTCAGGTATTAATGTAAGTACTTGTGTTTTTTTATATGTTGTAATTTATGTTGTGGGTTTAGGGGCGGGATATGTGGGATGTAGGGGTTATGGGTGGGGAAGTGTATTAATACTCAGGTATTAATTTAAGGTCTTGTGTTTTTTTATATGTTGTAATTTATGTTGTAAGTTTAGGGGCGGGATATATGGGATGTAGGGGTTATGGGTGGGGAAGTGTATTAATACTCAGGTATTAATTTAAGTACTTGTGTTTTTATATGTTGTAATTTATGTTGTGGGTTTAGGGGCGGGATATATGGGATGTGGGGGATATGGGTGGGGAAGTGTATTAATACTCAGGTATTAATTTAAGTTATTGTATTTTATTAAAATTTGGTATTTATGTTGTGGGTTTAGGGGTGGGATATATGGGATCTAGGAGTTATGGGTGGGAAGTATATTAGTAGTTTGGTATTATTTATTGTATTTGGTTAATTGTTTATTTTTTTTATTGAAAGTATATTTAGAATTAGGGGTGGGATATAGGGGATGTAGGGTTTATGGTTGGGGTTTTGTTTTTATGATTAGTTTTTTTTTATATGTTTGAGTTTTTTTAAATTTATTTTACTTATTTTTTTGGGATGCAATTTGGTTTATTGGTGGTTTATGATTTTGAAATGTATTGATAGTTTATAATTTTTTATTATGGGTGAATTATTTTTTTGTGTTATATTTTTAGGTTTTGTATTTTTCTTTTGTTGTTATTGAAGGTGTAAAAATAATTTTGTTTAAAAATAGTTATGTTTAAGAATTTATATTTGATTTTTTAATAGTATAGTAGTTGGTATAGTAGATTTTGGAATATAATAATGTTATATTTTTTTATTTTGTTTTTTATTTTTTGATGTGATGTAATTAATATTATTCATATTTTTAATTATTTTTTGGATGCATAATTGAATATATAAATTAATATGTTTTAATATTATTTCTAAAAGTTAATTAATTAAATTATTATTTGTAGATTATTTATAGATTTTTGTTTTTATGTTAGAAATTTTTGTATGTGCAATAATGTTTTTTTCTTGCAAATTTAATTTAAAAAAAATAAAAATACCATTCATTTTTTATATTAGTTTTTATTTTGAACATAATCAAGTTTAAAAAATGGCAAAAAAATGTTTTATTATAATTTTATATTTACAGATTTATAGAAATGTTTTCCTTATTTATTTATATTTCTTTATCTATTTTCTGTGGTATTTTCTTATTTTCCCTATTGTAGTCTATGAGTGAAATAGTCAGTTTTCTATTTTTAGTGCTCTTCCATTTTTACGTTGTTTGACGTCTTCTGTATTCAGTCGGAGGAGCGTCGCGTTCAAGATAGGACGGAAGCGGAGACCTCGTTCAGGTAAGTTGGATTATATTTTTTTTTACAGTATATAGTAGGGTATTTTTATTACGGAAATAGTTGTTGGAGGTAGTTATAAGGTAGGTAGTAGATTTTCGGTGTTTGTTATGTTTCTTCTGTTTAATTATTTGTTTTCGTATATTTTTGTATACGATAGTGGTTTCGTAAAAGTAAACAAATTTGTTTAGCAGTGTTATATCTTACAAATGATTATACTGCTTTTGTAGTAGTTGGAAAGAATTGTATATTTTTTTGATAAATTTAGTTTTGGGATTTTTGAGCGAGTCAGTTGTTCGGTTTATGAAAAAAAAATGTAGTTCATTGTAATAGGTTTTGTGATTCATTTTTCTTTTGTGTTAGTAGCATCCTTTATATCGTTTTCATGTCTTTTTCTTGATAGTTAATGTTTTAATTAATGAGGTGGCTTTGGTTAGTATGTGATTAATTTTTTTACTTTTTTTTGGTAAAAAAAAGTATATTTGGTATTTTACGTTTTTTGGTTATTTTTTGAATTTCTGGTTTGGTTAAGTATTATATTTTATTTCTTTGATTGTTTGTATAGTATGTAGAGTTGGTTTTTTATCATCCATTTAATATGAATAATTTTTAATTGTTTTTGGATGATTAATGTGTTTTTCTTTTTCTTTTCTAAGTATGAGATGCTGTTTTGTATATTAATAAAGAAGATTTATTCATCATCACGTGTTTGGATAAAGACATGAAAACGTCAAAGGTAGGAACAATTTTTGTTGTGTACATTTAGTGTAAATAAAAGTTTGAAAAATGCCAATTTAATCGATGGTGTTTTTTTTTTTTAGAACTGGCAAGTAATGTTTTAGTAGGTTAGTGGTTGTTAGTAATGTAGAATATATGCTAGACTGTTGAGGTAGTCTGATGGTGTTATTGTATCAAATTGTTGTATTTTTGCCAAAATTCTTTCGGTCTTTTCTTTGCTTTTTTTACTTGTGCGTGGGTTCAGGGTACCTGACAGTGATTGAGCAAGTCTCATTTCTTGGAAACTTTGTTCCTTTTTCAAAATTTCTGTGAAATGATACAGGTTTGGGTGGGGTTTACCTATTACTTTATTGAAGGCGTTGTGCCGTCCTTCTATGGCATTATTAGTCTTTGCACCACCTTCTAAACAGGTTTGATAGCAGTTCCACCATTCTATTGGAAATCTTGGCTTTCGTCTGCGAACAGATCTGTTTAGGTGTCCAATCCAGGTTTGTTCGAAGTAATTTAGTAAAGGGTCTAATTTGTCTTCATTTTGTGTATAATAGTTAGACTCTGTTATTGTGTTGTAATACTCATCTACTTTTGTAGGTGGTACAAAGCATAATGCTGTGAGTTTTTTTTATTCAAATTGTAGTATGCAATCTGAGAAATATTCTCTACTTAGGGATGATTTTTGTATTCTATGCCAATATGCTTGTGAAAAGTGGAAAAAGCATCCTTGAATTTGGGTTTGTGGATATATTTTTAGTATTGTATTTATCATTGATAATTCGAAATCTAGTATTACTTTTCTAGGTGTTTTATTTGATGTTATGTTTTTGATTGTTGATAAAAATTCATTGTAAGTAGAGGAATGTTTATCAGGCAGTAATGCATACACTAGGGGGATTGTAGTGTTGTTTTTTGTGGCATGTATGGTGTAAATTTGAGTGAATGGATGGGGTGTAGATTTAAAGGTTCCATCCATCATCCAAATTTCACTATTTTGTAGGATTAGTAAATTGCATGTTGTGCTGAATATTAAAATTCTTTTTTGAGTGTTTTTGTTGTCGTGAATGAGGAAAGTTTCTTTGGAGAAGGTAATTGTTAGTTCTGGGGGGATGTTAATGTCTTCATAGGTTTGTGGTGTTATATGTTGGGGATTACTTGCCAGTCTTTGTCGTTGAAGTATTCTTCTAAGGTTTGGTACAGAAGGCATGCTACTGGAAATCTGTATTGGAATATTTTGTACTACCTCCCTTATAACCTGTCCGCAGGAGTCATTGAAGGTGTGTGCAATGTTTTTCATTTTTTGTATGTTTTCTCTTATCTCAATTTCTATTGCAGAGGCAGAGTGGTTGTGATCTGTTGTTTTAACAACGGTGTTTTCTAGAGTTACAGCTCTGCCTCTACAATGTGAACAGTAGAATTGTACACATCTCCAATGGCTCCTGAGGTTGACAACCTTGTCTCTGCAATAAAGATAATCTTCATACTTTAGTAGCTGGTTTCCGGTTGTTGAGGTTATGTAACTGGCTTCTCCTTGCGATGCCATTTGTGAAATATCTGTAAATAATATAAAAGAAATTGGTTAAAAGAAGTTTGCAGTTTTTATTATTAAATTTGTGGTGGATTTAGTTTTCCACTTAGTAAGTTAATTAATATATAATGTGTCCTATTTGTAAGTGTTTGGTGTAGGTGGTTTGTTATCTTTTATATTTGGTGATTGTGTGTTATTTATTGAGGTAAGTAATTTTTGCTTTTAGATTTCTATTTGTGGGTCTATTGTGTTCCTAGTTTTTGTTATGAGGTAAGTAGTTAGTGGAGTTGTAATAGTATATTATTTGATAATTATTCTGCAGCACCTATGTTAATGTAAGTATCTAGTGAAGTTGCTTTGATTATTTTTTAATGTTTTGAGTATTTTAGTGTGATATGAGGTAAGTAGTTGGTGGAGTAGGAATATTAATTTTTGTGCTATTTATTGTGTAGCAGGTGCTGTGATGTAAGTATGTGGTGGAGATCTTATAGTAAATTTTGGGAAACAGCCTTTATTATGATGTTTTATTAACGAAGTCGTGGTTAATTAAAGTGTAACAATGTTTTTCTTAACAATGAACATGTTATTTTGTGAGTTAATTATGTATGTTCTGAATAATGAACATGTGTGGTTAAGGTACAAAGAAGGGAGTTGGTGAAGGAGGATTATGCAGGTGACAAGGGTTTTAAATAGGTTAGTGGGGGGTTTTAGGTTTTGGGGAGGGGTGGGGAGTTAGGGGGTTTTAGGTTTTGGGGTGGGGTTGAGGGGGTGGGGCGTTTTTGGTTTTGGGGGGGGGTTGGGGTGAGGGGGTTTTAGGTTTTGGGGTGGGTTTGGGGGGTGGTCTGTTTTTGGTTTTGGGGAGGCGGTGGAGGGTCATGGGGTTTTAGGTTTTGGGGTGGGTTTGGGGGGGTGGGGCGTTTTTTGTTTGGGGGAAGTGGTGGAGGGTGAGGGTGTTTTAGGTTTTGGGGTGGGGTGTTTTTGGTTTTGGGGAAGTGGTGGAGCGTGAGGGGGTTTTAGGTTTTGGGGTGGAGTTAGGGGGGTGGGGCGTTTTTGGTTTGGGGGAGTGGGTGTGGGGTTAGGGGGTTTTAGGTTTTGGGGTGGGGTTGGGAGGGGGCGTTTTTGGTTTTGGGGAGGCGGTGGAGGGGTAGTGGGTTTTCGGTTTTGGGGTGGGTTTGGGGGGTGGGGCATTTTTGGTTTTGGGGAGGGGGTTTGGGTGAGGGGTTTTAGGTTTTGGGGTGGGGTTGAGGGGTGGGGCGTTTTTGGTTTTGGGGAGGGGGTGGGGTAAGGGGGTTTTAGGTTTTTGGGCGGGTTTGGGGGGTGGGGCGTTTTTGGTTTTGGGGAGGAGGTGGGGGGTTAGGGGGTTTTAGGTTTTGGGGTGGGGTTGGGGGGGTGGGGTGTTTTTGGTTTTGGGGAGGGGGTGGGGGTCAGGGGGTTTTAGGTTTTGGGGTGTGGTTGGGGTGGTGGGGTGAGGGATGTAGGGTGAATGGTGCCTATTAGTAATGCTTTTATCAAGAATGCTTTTAGAATGAAATATTGTTGTTAAGGCATTTGTGGAAAAATTATTAGTAGTAAGAACAAGGTTGGTGTTCTGTCCTTGTTGTTAAGGCACTAGTTGTTTTGGAAGTTGGTGTTTTGTTGTAAAATTTATTTATGTTTATTGTTTAGAAGCTGTTTAGAGGTAAGTATTTGGTGGAGTTGTAATAGTTATTTTTTGGATATAATATATGTAGTGTGTTTGCAAAGTGTTTTGAATTTTATTGAATTTATGTGTGTTTGGTGTTAAGTTAAGGGGTATTTGCATAAGAATGTTTGTTTAGTTTTATTTAACTAGAAAATCTGGTTGTATGTTATAATGAAGATATTATACTTACTTTGAGTTTATTTTATTATTTTAGATGTTATTCTTTTTTTAAATTGATTTATTTCACTTTTTTTGTCTTCCGGTGTTTTTTTGGGTTCTTGGAGTCTGTAAGAAATAAGAGAGAGTGTATTATTAAGTTTATTGTTTTGTTTTTTTAATTATTTAGTTTTTTTGATTTAGAAGTAATTTTTTTAGTAGTTTTGAAATTTGGTGAATAATATTTGGTTTTTGGTTAAATTTATTAGGTGAATTAATTCCTTTTTAAAAATTAATTTGTAGTTTTAATATTTAATATATTTTTTTTAATTATATTATGGTATTTGTTATTTAACACATTTTTTCATGCAATTGTTTGCGGTTTAGTGAAATTGTTTTTGTATAATGGTAATGGTTTACCTTTGATGGTGAAGGTGTGGTGTTAATCTTTTTAGTCAGATTCTTGATATTTATGCCTGTAACAAAATAGTTGAAAGGTACATTAATTATATATTATTTTAGCTGTGGTATAGGTTAGTAAATTTCTTTATATTTATTTATGGATATTTTACCTTGTTATCTCAGTAGATGGCGGTGTTGGATAAATTATATTTTAATTATTTTCTGTAGTGATATGCCCGTCTTCTCTGTAAGTTGTTTGGTGTAGTAATGAGTAGAAAATGGAGGTCGTTGGTATTTATATGTGTTTTTGTAAGTATTGTTTTATTTGTAAATTGAATGTGTTTTGGATGTGTTTTTTTATTGTGAATTCGTTTGTGATGTTAGATATATATAATTGTGGAGTGTATTAGTTTTGTAGTTTGTATTTTTTTTTTATGTTCGTTCTCATTTGTTCAGTAGAGGAAGTACTTCCTGGGTCATGTAGAAAGTGTTGTAGGACTATCGTTTTATATAGGTTTTTTTTTTGTGTTGTGTTTGTTTTATAATTATTTAAGTATTATTTATTTTGATTTAAAACAGTGTTTATATGTTTTGGATTTTTTTGATGTTTTATTTTTTGTATGTAGGAAATATATTGTTATTTTCGATTTCATGTTTTTTTTACGTAGTATTGTAGTCCTTTTAATAATTTATTTATTAATCGTTACTGTTTAGTTGTGATATAAATTATTAATATTTTTCGTTGTTTGGGGTTCGTTTTCAATATATTAGGTGTTTAGGCGTTTTCGGTGTTGGGTAGTGTTTGTTTGGGTATTCGTTGATTGGCTAGTCGTTTGTTTGGGTAGTAGTTATTTTAGGATTCGTTGTTTAAGTATTCGTTGTTTGGATAGTAGTTTGTTTGGGTATTAGTTATTTGGGGAGTCGTTATTTAGGTAATCATTTTTTTGGGTAGTCGTTGTTTAGGTAGTAGTTATTTGGGGAGTCGTTGTTTAGGTAGTCGTGGTTTACATAGTAGTCGTTTAGTGGAATGTTCGTGATTTAGTGGTTTTCGTAGTCGTTAAATAGGTGTTCGTTGTTCAGGAATAATTTAGTTAATGTTTTTTTTCGTTGTTTAGACTTCGTTGTAAAATAATTCGTTTTATAGGTTTTTTCGGTGTTGGGAAGTCGTTGTTTAAGTAGTAGTTGTTTAGGTAGTAGTGGTTTAGTGTCATATTCCTAGGAGATGCTACTTGAAATTCTAAAGGCCGAAACCCAGACTGGATCAACCTCCTAACAGACTCACGGGCCAAGGAACAAGTATGACGCAGGAAATTCTGGCCGCGGGTGACCTTCCCTGGGACCTGAACAATGGGAACGGTAAGGTAGATTAAGAAATAGTGCACTACCCTTTGCTTTAGGTAAATGACCACAACTTGTCATGACATGCGCAGCTCCTCCAAAAGAATTGCAGCATGTCACTGCGCTCACCTGGGGGGAGGGGATAGGGGTAGGACATGGGAGGGATGTTAAGGATTAGTAGTAATCTCGGGATTCATTGTGTGGGACCCTTAAGGTCAGATATCCTGCAGATGTAGGCCAATTGAACTGCTACATGTATTTCTGTGAGATGTTTTGTATACTTGTCTACTGCCTGATTGAAAATTAAAATCACAATAAAATATGGTTTAAAAAACAATCATGGACAGGGTCAGATCAGGTCCATTATACAGTTGTGTTGGACGCTTCAAACATTAAAGGCGGGTTGCGTTCCATGGCAGCACGTGAGTGCAAGGGAGATATTTTCTTCCTTTAATCTAACGTGACAACAACAACTAATGGCTAAGAAAGAAGCGACTTATGTTATGCTTAACATTGAAAAATTCGAAAAGTTGCCTTTTACCGTGGCCGAAATACCATTGGCTGAGTGGTTAATACATGGGGTTATTAATCTGCCTATTTCCACACTACAATTCACCTCCTGTTTAAAACACATTCCGGTAGGCAGATATGAAAAGCTGGGAGATAGTTACATCCATGAGGTGTGGGAGCTTCCCTTCTCGTACAAATGCTTCAATGGCATGAAAGAGGTATTAGCGGTAGTGAATGTGAGACTTCAGTCAGCCATTCGATGATTTGTAAACAGCTGTCCTTGCATGGGGCGTGTAACGCCTCGGCTGCAAACTTGGCTTGTTATCTTAAGGGAGTTCCAGTCCCCTTGATTAGACCTACATTCCAGGTGCTTTCAAACAGCAGCTACGTTCTTCTCAATAGTGAAGGCTGTTGTGGCATGCGGGCCGGAATAGTTTATGTTGTTTCGGTCTCTCAGGTTGTTACATGCTGCGGGAACGTGCTGTTTCCCCCCATTAAATTAAAGGAGGTAGATGATATCTGGCCTGACATTGCTACTTCAAACATTAATTTTGACAAGTTAAGTAGACTCAAGGCTTTATTGTTTCAAAAGCATGTGGCCCTTAAATCTGCACGTGAGACCTACGCACTTCAAGTGGCAAGGTCGTCAGCAGAAATACGGTCCCTGTTCAATATGAACTTTCCAAGATACTTTGATGAACTCGTGAGACGAATATTTAATGCATCCAGCACGACTGGAATAGCACATTTTTTCAAATCTGTTGGTTCTGGTCTTGTTCACATCTTCTCCTCCATATTCGGTTTGATACCTTCAGCTATCCACTCAATTTTCGGTAGTATTTTGGGGGGATTTCCGATAACTTTGGCTTTATTAGCTGGCATCCTGCTGTTGCTGTTGTTTATGCGCAATGGCTGTCCCGCCGCAACGAGGACAAATGACGGCGGTCCCATCAGCGCAGCTGTGTCGTGAACGTATGATGCAGCATTTTGGAGCAACACTCCTGGAGCAATTGGAGTGTGACTGGTCTTTGTCATTCAGACCGGTTCTGTATTGTGTGCAGCCCGTGTTCTGGTGCCTGTGGTGCTCTTTTGAACATGCACTGGAAGGTTGTTTTTCACAGCAGAGCCTGCCAGTAATAGATGCTGATCTGTTGATGTTCTCGCTTAGGGTTCATTACCAGACATGCGCACTGAGGCTGCGTTTGCTACGTGAAGCTAATTATGAGTTACCCTTCCTGGAGGAAGTTGCCAACAACTCATCAATGGGCACTCCACAGGATGCCGCCTTGGTTGACACCGGGGCTATGGAACACACTTGCTCCTTGATCATTTTTAGCGAGGACTTTCCGGTTCTGTCACCTGCCGAAGTGGAAGATCTCCTGTTCTCCATGGCTCGTACTTAATTTGGAACTTTTCTAAATTGACATGTCTGTTGAATTCGGTTATAAGCCACATGCTCATGTTTTTAATTGCCAAGTAGTATGCTTGTGTGTCCTTTTAACTTGTCAAAATTGTTTTGGTTTTAATATATATCTCAGGTTGAGCTTTTTTTTTAGCAATGGAATTTTAGTTTTGGCTTTTAACCACTTTAACCGACAAGGGGAGGGTGTTGTGTAGCCATTTTAGTTATAGCTCCATGCAGGTTAGTTTAACACACTAGGCCGCTGTGCACTTTGACCTAGATATATTTTATTCAGCTTCGCATTGTTATTTTTTACAATAACCAGTTTTACGGTCTTGTTTTTTTTTCATCTATCTAACTGTTTTGCTTAGCCCAGCACTGTGTTCTCAAAGAAGACATTCTTGATCACTTTGTGCTTCAGGCAAGGATACAGTTTGGTACATTGCCGGTGAATGTGGTAGAAGTTTAGTCTCCAACATTCGTAGAAAATACACATCCTTACGTAGGGACATTTTCTTAGAACATCAGATGTGTTATTATGAAAACACTTCCTAGTCCCATTACACGTTAAGAGGGAGATTCAAGCCAGGGAACCACAACTGTATGCTGATTGCTGAATGCTTCGCTGCAGATGCTAACACAGACTACAGTCCTTTACTCAGGTATGAGGTTTGATGTCCTCCCGGGGGAACCTGAAAGGCAGAATTAGAGCTTAACATGCTGGGCTCAGATTATGACTTAGATAGGGAGTAGTCTATAAATCCTAGTGACAATATGATAGCATTATTCTTATGCTTCACTCTCCTCATCACCATTATAATTTTGTCATGTTGTGTCGTCCTGGTTATTGCAGCTCTTGCTTTGCTGTCTAAAATGCAGTCGTTTTATTAAACCAGTCTTTAAAACTCATACTACTTTTTATTGTTATTTAAATGTGAGACCGAATTGTGAATGAAAGAACCGGATGTGACCTGAGTGACCACGACTTCCCTGAGAAGTATGATATGTCATGCGCTCAGCTGCCCAATCATCTCTATCTCATGGTGGAGGCGAGGCACTGCTAGTTAGCTGGAGCAAAACCCGGATTTGGAGCGACAGGTGTCAACCGCAGTGGTTCAGACTCAGTCTCCCACACCGTGGACGATCTTGCTGCTCAAAATCCAGTAGTCTCAGAATAATGAGAGCCTACACGACAGGGGGTGGCGGTCTCCAGGGCCATCATTGGCTGCACGAGGGGGAGCCACATGGTTCCCCTCCAAAGTTAAGTAGTCCCGGGACCTGCTGGTCTACGGGGCTGTGGGGGGGGGGTCAGGTGGCCGTCCTACACTGTATTTGAGTAGGTCCCTGGGGAGGTGGTGGTCCCCGGGACTGCAGGGGGAATGGGCAGCCCTCCACACTGTTTTTGATTCGTGCCCTGGGCAGGAGACAGCTCCCAGGGCTGCGAGGGGGCAGTGTGGCCTCCCGCATTATATTTTATTAAAGCCCTGGGAGGTAGCAGTCCCTAGGGCTGGGATGCCGGGTGGCCCTACGGCATTCAAAATTTAACCCCCCCCCCCCCACGGACTTGGCCTACCCAGGGGTTGCATTTGAACAAGTTCGGGAGTCTGAGCTTGTTTTTATTAAAAAAAATGTTGAATCCATAGATCCGCTGTGTCTCCCACAGAAAAGTTAAAAAAATGAATGCTTTTTTGTTCTGGGGTAGTCAATGTACTTTATAAGGCTCTGAACTACATCAACGTTTGGGCTCAACGCAGACGAAGAACTCCACGTACACTTGTGATTAAGGCAGAAGAAAGAATAATGGAAAAAAATTACAAGGAAAAGGGGTAAAGTGTACAGAAAAACAATACTGAAAAGAATTAAAGAAAACCGGAATGGTATTCACGTAACTTACAGGGAGTATCACAAAAAACGATAACAAGGTGGCCAAGACAACCATTAAGAGCTCTATATATACTTGAAGTCTAGGAAAAAATGATTAAGTAAGAGAATGGATGGACGTGCACCGGAAGAAAAAATTGAAAGAGTCCAGAGTGAAACCTATCCAACTTCAGTATAGTACCATGTTAGAAATAACAAGGAAAAATTGCCTAAAATAGCCACTAAGAGCTTAAATGAACATAATGTCTGACTATATGACTTATGATCTCTGAGAACAATAATGACAATATAAAGCCACTATAAGAACCTCAAGGACTAAATCAAAATAAATAAATGAAAAAAATGAGATAAAAGAGATAAAAGAAAGGACAGTTAGATGAAAACAAAGATGTTGCAACAAACAAATGTTATACTATAATAATAACAATTGTACAGATTCATTGTTTTTAAAGGTGATAAAGGAACTTCAACTCCCATAAGGCCTCATTATGGCTAATTGGGAGGTAGGGTATAAAAGGTAGAAATAGTAGAGAGCTTACATGCCGTGATCAACACTCTGGTAGTCGAAATGCAGAGGTGAGAAATTGTTTTGTGTGGTGAAAATAAAGATGCTGGAGATTAATCATTTCCTGAAGTGTAATTTCATAATTTATGGACACAGCGATTTAAAACAGGGCATGGCCGGGCTCTGGAAATCGACACCGGTAAAGAATGAGCTGTGAATTTTATATATATATATTTATATAGCCTGGAGTGCAGTAGAATTGAGTAGCATGCCGCACAGTAGAGTCGAGTGCTATGTAGGGGAATGCTGTAGATTGAATTGGTCTAGAGTAGAGTGGTGTATAGTTCAATAGCGTAGAGTGGGGTGGCAAAGACTGGAGTAGGGCAGAGTGGAATTGTGTACAGTTCAGTGGTATAGAGTGTAGTGGCACAGAGCAGAGTGGAGTGGTGTACACTGGAATAGCGGTCAGTGGAGAAATGTATTAAAAAATAAAATAGTAATGGGAAGTTGTAGGTAATACCACGGTACCCAAAAAAACATTTTTGTAAAGAATCAAACATGTAAAAAATGGATAATGCACTGTAGTGCACTATATTGAAATCTAGTGTATACCTGCAGTATTTGTCTTCTCCGAAAACATGGGCTAGTATTAATATACATAGACAAGGGTATATTTCATTCTGTAAAGAGGCCATCCCGTCACCTGCGGGGAGGGCAGTATGGGGCCTCGTTACGTGGGTAAAGATTTCCCAGGTAAGGGAAGCAAAGGAAATCTATGTGAACTCACTTGATATATTGGCGGTTTCAATCAAACCGAAATTGGGTCCCCTGGTTTTGAGTGTCAATCTCTATAACAGACCAGGTCCCTCTGGTAAAACTTCAGAAACTATGGGCCTGATTCTGAGGCTGGCGGGCGGCGGTAGCCGCCTGCCTGGCGGGAACCGCCATATGGCCGCTCCGCGGTCGAAAGACCGCGGAGGCCATTCTGGCTTTCCCGCTGGGCTGGCGGGCGACCGCCATATGGCCGCCCGCCAGCCCAGCGGGAAACCCCTTCCCACGAGGAAGCCGGCTCCGAATGGAGCCGGCGGAGTGGGAAGGTGCGACGGGTGCAGTTGCACCCGTCGCGAATTTCAGTGTCTGCTAAGCAGACACTGAAATTCTTTGTGGGGCCCTCTTACGGGGGCCCCTGCAGTGACCATGCCATTGGCATGGGCACTGCAGGGGCCCCCAGGGGCCCCACGACACCCCATACCGCCATCCTGTTCATGGCGGGCGAACCGCCAGGAACAGGATGGCGGTATGGGGTGTCGGAATCCCCATGGCGGCGCAGCAAGCTGCGCCGCCATGGAGGATCCCTGAGGGCAGCGGAAAACCGGCGGGAGACCGCCGGTTTTTCTGTTCTGACCGCGGCCAAACCGCCGCGGTCAGAATGCCCTGCGGGGCACCGCCAGCCTGTTGGCGGTGCTCCCGCCGACCCCGGCCCCGGCGGTCCTTGACCCCCTATATCTTTGTTGAACACACTTGTGGCTGCTTTGCTTCCCTCACATTTTGTTCTCATAGATGGCGACTTCAATGCTTTTCTGGAGCCTAATTCCCCTTTTGCAGAGTTAACTCAGGAAGAGGATGCAATATGGGGAATTCCACCTTTTTCCACGCTGAGAAACCAGCCCAAACCTAGCCCAAGAGTGTTGCAGGTCACTGAGCTAATGCTGCTACATGGCCTACAGCCAGGAAATGGGTGTTTCCCCTCAGATATCCCAACATGTCCCACTTTCTCCAGAGTGTCCTATAGTAGTCTGATTGACTATCTGCTTATTGATGTTAGGATCTGGCATGAGATTAAAGTCCTTAAAGTGGGAGACCAATGCTATAGTGACCACTTTCCCCTTTTGGCAGAGTGAGACAGGTGAGTTTCCGTTCCTGCTTTAAAAAAGCAAGAACAGAGATCTACGTCCCTTTTGGAAGTGGCCAGTAATCAGCGTGTGGTAAGAAGGGAGGCTTTTATGAACAAGGGTGCTCTTGTTTAGCTCAAATGTTAAACTTGGTCTCTATGCATGCTTGTACCTAATCCTTATTTCGCTAATCAAATCATGGCAAATCACGTTGAGGTTTTTGCTTCCCTAAAGGCCCTTTTCATTAGGGAATGTAGGGAAGCGGGAAATGCAGGGCGCCCAAACTAAATCCATGGTTTAACAATGCCTGCAGGAGGGCAAAGCATGGTCCTTTGGAAGCAGTTAAACAACAGGATAGATCTGCTATAAGGATGGCATGGAGTGACTATGCTGCCATAATTAAGTCTAGCAAGGCACAGTGGGTGGAGGATGTATGGCACGATTTGTGGGTAGCAGCCAAGGATCAGGACACAAAGCGATTCTGGTCCCTGGTCTCCCAAGAAGTACGAAACTTGAGTTCTAGGCCTGACTGTCACATCCCTCCCAAAACCTGGATCTCTTACTTTACTAAACTCTATAGCCAGGATCCTGTTCTCCCAGTAGACATAGAGGCTCCACATATGAAGGAGATTGATGGGGCAGGTGTTATTGCACTGTTTACTAGGAAAGAAACTGAGATGGCTATTATGGCTCAAAAACCAGGAAAGGCTCCTGGGTTGGACGGGATTCCATCTGACCTGTACAAGTCTGATTTGTCATTATGGGGCCCTTATATTAATCAAGTCTCAAATGCTATCTTGGAGAATAACATGCTCCCTCATTCATGGAGGGGTGCTATAATTGTCCCTATCTATAAAAAGGGGGACAAATCGGCTCCGGAAAGCTACAGACCAATCAGCCTCTTAGATAATCTTCAGAAAATGTTTTCCTTCCAGGTTTTGGGTAGGCTCAGAGCCTGGATCGAAGAAAGTGGTGCCTTAAGCCATATGCAGGGGGGGGTTTAGGAGAGGGATGGGCACGGTGGACCAGGTCTTCCGCTTTCTTACAATCAAATGGAAGGTGGTGGACCTGGACGGTGGTAGGCTGTTTGTCGCATTCGTTGATCTCAGATCTGCCTTTGATTTGGTCCCTCGTTCGAAGTTATGGGAGATTTTGCCAAACATTGGAGTCCTGGGTTCCCTCTTAAATGTGTTTAGGGAATTATACTCAGAGAGTTTTGTTAGAGTAAGGTGGGGGAGGAATGGAGAATTATCTGACGAGTTTCCCATTCAAAAGGGTGTTAAACGGATGTGTTCTGGCTCCAACTCTTTTTTTACTCTTCATAAATGCCTGCATTCCATATTTATTCAATAGCTTAAATGACGCCCCAAAATTGGGTGGTACCAAGACACAGTGTTTGCTGTTTGCTGATGATACCCTGCTCTTATCTCAAACTGCCTCTAGATTATCAAGGCTCCTGGAGACATTTTCGGGGTTTTGCAGGGATCACGGCTTACAAATAAACAGCACCAAAACCAAATGTATGGTATTTGGTGACCCAAAACTTAGAGTAAAGAAAAACATAGTGTTGGATGGTGTGGCTCTTGAACGTGTTAGCAATTTCGATTATCTGGGAATTAGATTAGAAAATTCCCATAAATGGACATCACATCTGACAAAGTGTATTATATCCCTTAAACAAAAGACAGGGGGCATTTTGAGATTCGCTGCCAGATGCTTGCCTTTCCCATTACACCGGCAGTAAGTATTTCTAAAGTGCAGGCCAGAGCGGGTGCCTTGCACGGCGCTGAGTTGTGGGGTCATGGAAAACTCCATGAAATGGAAAGAGCAGAGAATTCTTTCATCAAGCCCCTGCTAAAGGTTCCACCGAGTTCCCCTACCTTGCCTATCCGATTGGATTTAAATTTGTACTCTATTGCTGATATTGGTGCCTTGAAACCGCTGCAATACTGGATTCGGATTTGGTCCTCAGCAGTGTTAGACTCTTCTAGGACATGGCTAGGTGCACTCCTAAGAGACTCTCAGGTTGAAAAAATCCCATGGTGTCAGTACGTAAAAAGAGGGTTTTTTAAACTTGCACCGTGCCCCTATTGGGAAGACCCTCTGCATCTTCCCAAGAATGCTTCACAGATCTTGAAGGATGCGTATCGGGTGAGTTTACAAACATAAATCCTAGCAGCTGTTCCGTCATGTAGTATGAAGGACAATTTTTTATCTTTTAAGTGTCAATACGAGTTTGAGCACTTTTTTGACATTATTTTACATCCTGTGGCATGTGCACTTTATTTAAGATTTAGACTGGGATCTTTACCAGTGCGCGATCTCACATCAGGATGGAAGCAAACTCCCAGCCTGCTAGACCTCTGCCCGATGGGGTGTAATACTAGGGAAACAATCAGCCATCTTTTATTCCATTACCCAGAATATAAAAAGCACAGGGCTCATTGGATAAGACCTATTTGTAACACCATGGGCATAAGGGATTGCCATCTGGCTCTCAGGATTTGTGGTACTAGTACCCATGGGCCGGTGGTGTGTGCTGTGGCAAAGTTTTTAGCAGCTAGTTGGTGCATTAGAGCTAGTTTTTTACATTGATACAATATTTATTTAAGGACAGAGATTGTGTTTTAACTGATTTAATATTATCATTTTCAAAAAAATGTGAATGTACATATTTATTATACCAGAATTCCTTCCAATTGGGAAGGAAACATTTCCAAGTTTTGGGAACCTAAATTTATTTATTAAGACCTATTGTGTTGCTGTTTGATTTAAAACACAAGCTTGGCTAACCATTTAATGTTATAGGCTCATGAACTTTAAGGAAAATTGAGCCACATGGATCCTCAAATAGAGTAATTTTGTGTTTGATCTGCACACTCTGGGCTTTGGTAATGCGAAATGCTTTTGTTCAAAGGATTTTAGTATTCCATTTTTATATGTTGTCTTGAGAATTATGGTTTTATGTTTGTATTTGTATTGCTTTTATGGTAGTTGCTGCCGAAATAAAGCTCAAATGAATGAATGAAATCTGGTGTAGTACTGTGTATTTCTAAGTATTTTTTCATATTTAATTGTGTTTTTTAAGTAGCATGGTACCATCTAGGTAGTACAGTGGTACTCTGTAACTTTAAAACAAAATAGAAAAACATAATTATTTTACTGTACCAGTTACCACCTTAATAAAGTGATAATAGGTGGTTTATTCTGCCTGTGAAATTGGCAGAATTTGGAAGTTCTGTATTGCTCTTGTAATGTGGAGTTCTGGCCAAATTCTGCCAACTGCTGTTGTTTTTTTATGTTTTTTCCTGCAATAATTTGGTAAGATTTTTCCATGAGGCTCCAGAAATATGAGTAAGACTTGGCTCCTAGTGCCATTTTCTAATGCGAGCAATCATTCGCAGTCGCAGTCAGAGGAGTGCTTTGAGTAGATTTGCTGCCACTCATGTGGATTTTCAACTCAACAGCAGCAAAATCAACTCTAAAGGCCGTGTGCTTTTGTACACCGCATGGTGCTGTTCGCAGTGATTTTTCAGCAGTTCCAGCAGTATGATCGTCATATTTTTCACCCATTGGTAGAACTCTGTGAAATCTTGCTGAGTTTTTATGTAACTCTGCAGAATTCCCCAGAGGAAAACTCCACAAGTTCCGCCCATCCCTAGTAATAGGTAGTATAAAACCTACTACTTACCTCGATCTAAGTCTCTATAACAAAAAACACAGTCAAAGTGTGCTTAAGACAACATGGCTGTCTTTAACTTTTTCAAAGTCATTCATTAACCAATCACATAATTCCTTGTCAATGCTATGTATCGCCATGAGATATCACTACAGTTTAGTTTCTTATAAGTCCAAAATGGCTGAATGTATTTTAAGGAAACCCAAAAACTAATCCTCACCGTAATCCATACGCCTGTCAAATTTCACAAAAATATGTTTTGCCTGTTTTGGTGCTATTGGGCTACGTCTGCCTAAAAATCCATTGAAAATGAATTGGATGAAAAATGCATCCTAGGACCCCACTCACCTTTCTTCTTTGCTCCCCTTTGATGAATCAATGCAGGACTTTGCATTGTGTGCCAACGTTGATAAATCAATAGTTCTGAAAAGTTTTGTGGAGTTTAGACAAATGGGGCAAAGTTACGAGTGCAGTGGTGTAACGAACCTTGAGGGGGCTGGTAGCACGTCTGAACTTATTTGGTTAATTTCTAAGGGGACGCGTTTGTAGCTCGATGGCCCTTTTGACTGCACCTCGAGTAGTTCCCATCATGTAACCCCATACCAATACAAATCAATAGCAGTGAAAATAAATAACATCAATAATCAATAGGAGTCAGTAATGTCCACACACCATGACCTTTCAGTCATTAATAACCACACCTTTATGTAAAAGTTAGAATATTTATTCCCCTATATTAACAGTGCTAATATCACATAACTTAGTCTGAAAATCAAATGGTAAACATACAAAAACAATACTGGCTGCCAAAATCGCCTAAAGAATCGCAATTTAATCAAAGTTTGGACCACTACACTTTGTAAGGTGACAGTACAAATCAATAGCAAGAATAACTGTGCAAACTAAATGATATACATTTAGATTCAACAAAGAAAATACATCAACTGTTATTACATGTAACGAGCATCATCCGTGAGTACCCTAACTAACGTTCAGATTAGAATAGCATGTTTGGTCTCATGCAAAACAATTTAGTCAACACAAATTTGGAAAACATCTAATTATGGCTCTATCAAAATTAGTGGTTGGTTCTTATGGACAAAAGCAAATAGACATAACAATCATTAACATCGTCTTATACCTTGCCTCGGTATGGTTCAGCAAGCTGAGACAGTTTTCGTCAATAGAACATCAGTTCAATCAGGTCTACAAAGCATCGGAATTCAGCATTAAAGTTGAGGAAAGCAAAGTCTTGTTATGCAGTTCAGAAAATAATAACTGCTAAACGCTCAGGACGGTTAAGAAAGAAAGAGGCGAATGGCATATGGCATATCTCGTCTTGGTGCAGTCTGGCTAAGTTAGACTTCCTAAAACTGCTTCCCACATTGCTATTGGTCAAAGAATCCCAAATCTAAGAATTTACTAGTACACGGTTCACTTGTCAATGATTGGCTCCTACTCTCATGTTCTTGTTTTTGCGCTTGTTAGGCATCAATATTGTATCAGCTTATACTTCAGTCAGTGCATCCATTGTCTTCTTCTGCGAAGGTCACCTTTACACACACTAAGTTATACAATGTATCCCTAGCTAGTACAGCATATTCTAGCACGCAGTTCTCATGGGAAAAGATTTCAACTACAAACATTTGCTCAATGCAGTGGAAAAAACACAATTTAATTCTCTAAGCGTCCATTTTACAATTCGCCTAAGGATTGCATCTTGACATAAGACCGTGCAACAAGGCCCAAGACCTTGCTGAAGTGAGACCTATGATTAATAAAGCAAATGCATAATATATATCCTTTAATGTGACATACTACTACATTAATCCAAACATTAGCTCAACATTTTACATTAATTAACTATTAATAAGTACACTTCGTGAATATTGACAATCACTCAAGTAGGCACAATTTCAAATTTGTGTATTATTTCTCTACGTTAACTCATTTTCTATGCAAATTCAACACTCTGAATACATGAATATTCATTTGTAAAATTCAGCGTTAACAGGGCCACCCTGAAAAGTACCTTTTGGGGCACCCCTCGACCCAGTCAGGAGCCTGCAGCCCATGAGCCCCGTGGAGATCAGGGGCCACCCGTACCACAAGGGCTGGGGGGCCTTTGCTATGCCACTGTATTAGTGAGCAAAAATTCAAGGTATTTTTGTGTATGTGAATCTTAACTATAACCAGAGTCTACCTCCACTCTGCAATGCTGATGCACAGAGTGTATTATGCTATTTATTAGCATTATTGATTGTGGGGAGGGGCCGTGACTCACAAGAGGTGGAACAGATTGAATATTATAATTACTTTACATTTAGACACTTAGACCTGTGAATGAGTGCATCCTCAAACAAACAATTTCTCAACATTCTCAAGAGCAGCCTGCCTGATCAACAATCAAACAGGAGAACATTTCGGGACATGCAATTATGAATATTTAATGAACGCATTATTCTACCATGGAAGGATTTGTCAGAGAATTTGCAAAGAGGGCCATCAGCTCGAATTAACTGCAGAATGTGGTGTAATGTGTTTTCTACTGAAATCTCTACAGACTTCTTGTTACTTAATTTCTCTTAACCTCTCCCTTTAAAGCTCTCTGTCGCTAGTCTATAAACAATGTTAAATCCACAAAAATAAGTTTGTTATAATAAAATTATGTTTGTCCAATATGTTTAAAATACACAATGTTTCGCTCCATTTTCTTCATTGGCTCTGATGGTATTTCTGCTCCCTGTTGTTTAAAGAATTAGCTCCACCTTCATTGTCTGGTGTACCCCTGGTCTGGACTGCCCGGAAGTCATTTGAATGACAACCCTCCTGTATATCAATGATAGAATCACCCTTCTCCGACACGACCTCCTCCAGGCATCTAATTCCGCCTCTCACACCTATAGAGCTTTAGAATATTTTGCGTCAGACATTTTTGTGTCTACACTGTCCCCCACCTTCCCTTTCCTTTCCAGATGTTTTTTTCCGCCGTTCTTTCAACCTTTACTTATAAAAGCCAGACTATAAATTTACAATTGACATATACAAGATAACGACATTGCAAATGCGCATCTGTTTATATAGTCTGCATCATAACATGTTACAAGCGAAACACATAAATCCCTTATGTCAAATAAAATATAAACGTTAATAAAAAGGAGACAGCCAGTACACAAGCTAGCAAGAGAATCACTTACGTCAAGTTAGGCTATTCAATGCACAGACACTGCACAGGAATTCGCTGACAACCAGGTGTGTAGTTTGAGGGTAACAGCGTATATAAATGTTGTTTCCAGTATGTTGAAGCGTTGGGCTTACTTGCAGGAATGTACAAGGCCTGCAGGCAAAATCACTTTTCTGCAAAGTGTCTTACCTACTGAAAAGAGTGCCACCTTTGCCCACCATAAACTGCCCCAGTGTGTACTGGTATGCAGTGTGAACTGGTGGGTAGGAGAAGCTGATGACTGGTTTGACATCAGGCGCCAACTTGAAAAATAGTATGTGTGATGGACAGTCAAAGCAAGTCACCGAATATTCCATGAGATTGGTAAGTCAAAGGCAAATGCCATCGTCAGTGAGTGTGCTATTTGGTTCATGGTACTCTATGTGTACTACACATTGGCATCCTTGTACGAGACGAAAGGGGCTTTGTATGCGCACCAGACACCATCCCGCTACAGACTAATGTATTATGTGCATTGCCTAGCATCAGAGAGACTGTTTCAAAAATATTGAAGGGATGTTCACATCATAAATGGGAAGTCCACATTCAACCGAGGGTGGTGGGGAGCGGAGGAAGGACTCAAACACACTGGAGTACAACACTTATTCAATGCATCACAACTCACGTACCGCGCGGTTAGGGAAAATGGTAAAACAGTTGGTTGTTACAATAATGTCTACATGTGAGGAAGTGTTTTATTTAGAATGGTAGCCCTCACTCACCAATATAGCGGCACACTTTATCATGGGGTATCTCCTCACGCCAGGGGAGCTCTTGGATGCTTTGTAGCAGAAGTCCTAAGATGATGACTCTTTCAAGTATGGTGGTGAAGGGTGAACTGACCCTATCACTTTTGTGTGTGTAAATTAGAATAGGATAGCAGTTCCAGAAATGGTGCTGCTTTTGATCTCTGGCAGCTTGTTTACTAGGGCCTATGAATAAAAGTGTTAAGGAAACACATGTTAGCATCTAGGCTCACAGCCGGTAGCTGGTTCGAGCAATAAAGTACACGGGTCTTTGGGACTTGGTTGGAGATCGATACCAAATAAAAAGTAGTACCTTTATTACTAAAGCTAATATATATGAATGAGCAGACAGAGGTTCTTATTCTATAGAACATGTGATTTATTTAATCCATAACACAATATTATTTAGAAACATATGACAAACGGAGGGAAACCAGAAGTGTATAGCTATTATAATTTTTAGCTCTCACTGCAGACCAGACCACTTGAAAGTGAAATATATTGTACTGTATTGTAATTGTATTTATATAGCGCTTACTACCCCTGACGAGGCGTCGACGCGCTTTTCGGTGAGTAGCACGCTACTCCGGAACTCTACATTTCACTAGTTTGTGGAAAATTGTACGTGAGAGCTCACATTGCATGCACTATTGAGGGGAGATACTGGCGTGAGACTGATTCGAGCAGAAAATACCTCGTGACCACAGAACATATCAGGGACACATTTTCAATGCGATATTCTCATCTCAAACTAGCCTCTCATGATCGAATGTTAAAGTAAGGGGGGCTGAACCAAACACCCAGGATGGGAACCAAGCGGTCAGGATGGGACGCTCTGTGAATATCCTCACTATCCTCTACAATCCCTAATTGCAAAGTCCCGCAGCAAAACAAATCTCTGATGGGGAGGTGCTCTAATTCACTGACTGTTCGGAATTGCTTTGAATCCGGTGCCAAGGGACTGGACTATGGGGGATGTTCAAGGTTGCGAGGCACACTAGCGGTGGTTGCAGGCAGTGGGAATTGGAGTACCAACCCCTTTCGGCAAGCCGGTGACCCTCTCGTGGGAAGGGGCGAGTGACAGAAATGCGAAGGAGAAAGCTGTCGGCGACGTGGCCTCCACTGAAGAGCTCAGTCTGAAGCTGAGGCCTACTACTTACTGGCTGTGATGAAGGTGTGCTGGCACACAGGGGGACACAGGGTGGCAACTCGATAGAAGGCCACAGGATTCGGTACTACTCGAGACGAGGTCACATGCACTAGTAGGGCGACAACCTGGCATTGAGGCAAATTCTGGACAGGATTGTAAAAAATTCAGGACAAAGGGTCAAAATTCAGGACACAATTCAGGACGACGGGTCAAAATTCAGGACAAAACTTCAAGAACAAACGTCAGTTTTACAGACACACCCAAGAAAGGCTATACCCCATTACTTTATCAGTGCATTTATTGACTCTTTTTTAACATAGCACTATTTATTCACTGTGGTCTTTTTGTGATTGCCTCCTGGTATGCTACATTCAGGTGTCGCATTACCTTTTTGTTCAGTAGTAAATTAATGCCCTTCAGCACTGTGTCAAGGCCATCACCCCTACCCAAATGTACCCAATCTTTCTTAAAGAGAAAGTAACAACAACATTTTGATTATGTTTCTGAACATTTTAAAACCTCTGGCAAACAGTTTGGGAAACATTAAGGTAATTAACCTTATGCTAGTTTAAACAAATTGAACAAAAACATCTGGCTCACCCCAACCGCTCATGGACTTTCAACCTAAAAAAATAATAATGTTGCAGGGCAGATGGTGTGGGTGACAGTCTCACACCTAATATCAGGATGTGAGGTGCCCATAACTTATCTGTGGTCTCACAGCAATAGAGTGTATGTCTGGAACTCTACATTTATTTCAGAACTGGGAGCCCGGACTACCAATCAAAGATAATAAAAGAGGAGAATGAAATCGAGATCAAATGGAAGGTTGTTGCTAAGAACCAGATAAATAAGGAAGAGAAGAACAAGGTGGGACAATTCCTAAAACCAGACAAGATGGGTCCACCAAGACTAAGGGAAGGTATTGGGACCTGGGGAGTATTCTCTGCAGACAGGAGAGAAAAAGAAGAGGCACTTTCAAGTGGTTGCATAAGCAGCATCCATCCTCCTTGGCAAACTCTTTTGGTGAAATGGTCCGCTGTTCGCATTTGTAAAGGGTGAGCAGGGGCCAGATCCCTTGCAAGGTTATGCAAGGCAATTGCCTACTTTGTCCAAGTCTTAAAATGGTTTTAAATTTGAGCACAAGCCAAACTAGTGATCCGGGTTATCCCTAAGTGTCAAGCACACATAGAATCTTCAAAATATTTGGGATGTAAATTGCACAAACAAAATGTAACAATTAAAAAATGTAATTAGTGTTTCTTTAACATAAAGCACTGTTTACCCATTTCTATACAATTAGACCTCAGATCAAACTGGGACCCAGGTACCTTTCGATACCTAGTGATTAATATCTATCATCTACGATCACAGCTTTCTCTTGCCTTGCTAGAACCTGTAAACTTACTGACACAAAGAAACCCTGTGCTCCTGCACTACCTTTGCTAAGCCTTCCCACCCAGACAGAACGACTGTGCTCAGAGCAACTCCATCAGTGGAATGCTGCTTCTGTATTTGTTTCTGGATTGTGAGCTAATACATTTCCAAACCCTTGTGGCAGACTACAATCTTCACCCCAGCCAACTCCTTACTTACACCTTAAACAAACATTAAATGCCCTATTTCATGTCTGCCACCTAGCACTAACCCTACATGTACATGAGGTGTGCCAGAAGCTCTACACCATAAAGGTCGGTTTCAAACTGATAGAATTGGTGTGCAGACCTTTCCTGTAACATTGAGACCATTCCAGGTCTTCTCGTCATACTACCTGGGTGATTGATGTGGCCAAACCTCTGCAAGATACGGACTGGACTAAAATACTGGACTTTCCCCATAAAGTAGCCCAAGGCTTTCTCTGTAAGTACATCCTTGGGGCTTCCTTGGGAATGCATTCCGCCTGTTGCTTGCAATTGGCTTTGTGGTTTGTAACTCACATTTCTTTGCTTTACTTTTTCTGGCTTTATTTGTTTTAGGCTATGCAGCTTGAGTTCGTCCCTTCCCTTGCCCAAACCTTATTCACAGTATCCTTCCAAGTGCTTCCTTTCTGTAAACAGGCCTGTCAAATCTTGTTCTTATCTCATCACATTTGTTGTGTATTCAAAGAACAAGGTCAAATGTCAGTCTCTGTCTTTGGTGGGAACTTAGTTTTTACTTTTCTTTCTCTGACTTCAAAGTGAGAGGATTTATGCGACAATCCTGCTGGATACTGGGATTAGGAAAGAGCTTTTTATCACATGACAACATTTAAATAAACTTCAGAATATATCAGAACTAGGAGTACAAATGAAGCACATTTGTGTTGATTCTCAACGGTGCTGGAAGCAAATACCTTTATATGATTTAAAGAAATCATTGCATTAGGTGATGCAATTTCCACACAGCATCTTCTGTCCACTGTATAGTTTTATTTGAAAAACTGTATGACTGTGCAATGTAATGGTCATTTAAACCAAAAACGTGTTGTCTGTAATGGCAGTGTGTTACCACACCATGCATATCCACTCCACTTTGCTTTGCACCACTCCACACTACTGCACCCTACTCTGCATCACTCCACTTTACACCACTGCATGCCACTACACTGTGAGACACTGCACTCTTCTCCACTCTTCTTCACTCCACTCTATGCCACTACACTCTGTGAAACTTTACACTACCCCTCTCTACTCTGTACCACTATACTCTATGCCAATGCACTTTATGCCTCTGTATACCAGTGTGCTCTTTGCCTTGGTGCGCTATATCACTGCAGCTTAGGCAACACCAATCTAGTCCGCATAACTCCACTCTATGCACTGTACTGTACTCCACTACACTCTGTTAATACACTCTATGGTAGTGCACTTTACAGTGTAACACTCAACTCTATGCCCCTGCATCACTACACTGTACGTCACTCTAATCTACTCTATGCACTCTCCACCACTTTACTTTATGTCATCACACTCTATGCCACTCTATGCAACTCAACTCTACCTTGCACCGCTCCACTCCACGCCACTTCACTCTACTGTGAAACAATCTACTTTATGCCACTGCACTTGGCACCACTGCATTCTATGCCACTGCACTCCACCATACACCACTCCACTCTATGCCACTGCACTCTACTCTGAAACAATCTATTCTACGTCATTGCACTCTACACCACTCTGCCCCACTGCACTCTAAACCACTGCACTCTACTTCAATGCACTCTATGACAATACACTCTAAACAACTGCACAATATGCCACTGCACTCTGACACTCTACTCTGCAACACTGCACTAGCCACCACTATACACCACTCTACTCTGTACTAGTGCATTTTGCACCAATACACTATTCCACTGCACTCTGTACCACTCTACTCTGCATAAGTTCACTCTACAGCACTTCACTTAACAGCACTGTACTCTGCTCTGCACTGCACCACTCTATACTACTCCACTCTGCACCTCTCTATGCAACTGCACCCTATGCCACTCGAGTCTACTCTGCACTCTATGCCCCAGCTCCACTCTACACTACTGCACTCTCTGACACTCTATTGTATGCCACTCTACTCCACTCCACTCTACGCCACTCCACTCTGCACCCTGCCACTCCATGCCACTGCACTCTACACCAGTGCACTCTAAACAACTGCACTGTACGCCACTGCCCTTTACTCTGCACCAATGTACTCTATGCCACTGCACTCTGCACCACTTTATGCCACTCTACACCACAGCACTGACAATCTACTCTGCAACATTCCACTCTCCACCACTGTACTCTACACTACTCTACTCTGTACTACTGCAATATATGCCACTGCACTCTTTGCCGCTGCATTCTACAGCACTATACTCTACTCTGCACCACCTTACACTACTCTGCTCTGCACCACTCTACACCACTGCACTCTATGCCACGCGAGTCTACTCTGCACTCTATGCCACTGCACCACTCTACACTACTGCACTCTCTGCCACTGTATTCCACTGCACTCTATGCCACTCTACTCCGCCTCATGCCACTCTGTGCCACTGCACTCTACACCAGTGCATTCTAAACTGCACTGCACACCACTGCCCTCTACTCTGCATCACTGTACTCTACACCACTGTACTCTATGCTACTGCATTCTAAGCCACTGCACTCTATGCCACTCTACTCTGCATCACTCCACATTATGCCACTGCACTCTACGGCACTATACTCTATTCTGCACTGCACCACTATACACTACTTCACTCTGCACCACTCTACACCACTGCGCTCTGTGCCACTGCACCACTCCACACTACTGCACTTTCTGCCACTCTAGTGTATGCCACTCTACTCCACTGCACTCTATGCCATTCTACTCTGCCCCACGTCACTCCATGTCAATGCACTCTAAACAACTGCACTGTACCCCCTGAACTCTACTCTGCACCACTGTGCTCCACGCCAATGCTCCTATGCCACTCTACTCCACTCTACACCACTAGGCCACTAACCTTTAGCCATGCTTAACAGCAGCCGCTCCCGTTTATAACATGGCTAAAACACATTGGCAAAGCCAATAACTCTTGCGTAGACAAGACCTATTGGCTTCGCCAGTGTTTGTTAGTACTATGAGGTACCGAGGTCCCTGAAAGAAATGTGAATGTGTAAGTCCTTATTTTAAAAATACATTACGCACATCATGATATAGGCTGCTACAAAATGCGCAAAAACATTTTCGTTAAAAAAAAAAATCCTTCTAAAATACAGATATGAACAATATACAGTTTATACCTAGTACTAACATTTTTTTTATAACATTCCAATAAAACCATAACCTCCACAGTTCACTTTGGAACACCCCTACAGTAGCTCTCTCAAAGAAAATATCTTTGTCATCAAAAAGCTTTAAGTGACTCCTCAGATTAAAGTCAATGAAGGTTTCCAAGCTCCTTTTTAGGGTCGAGCCTGCGTTGCATGTGCTCGCGCATGCGTATCGCAGCGAGACGCTATTGTATTTAGAAAAGGTCTCGAAGCCCTGTCAACTTCACGTCAGTGTTTTTTATTGGTTCGTGGGCTTTCCTAATAAAATCTGCTTGCTTTCATTAGTCGAAGGCATGCATAAGTCATGCCTTTTCCGGTAGCTAGCCCTCCTCCAGCGCAGCGACCAAGTACAGAAAACATGCGAGGCTCGCTGTTTTCCATCAGGCTTGTGGACTTCTTTTTCTCTAATTTACAAGTGCGATCTCGCTTGGCAGAAGTCGAGCGCTTTACATAGTTAATTTCACTTTTTCGGGTTATGTACATAAATGCACTTTTGCCCGATAGGTGAACAGTCGGGTTAGGATTTTACAACGCGGTCAGCTCTAACATGAGCAAACGCGAGACCCGTTGCATTGTAAATGCTTGTTTACATTTGCAGATTTACCAGTGGTGCACATTTGCATTTCTTTAGGGAAGGAGACCCCTGGCAAGAAGGCCTTTTCTTATCTGTCTGCCCCTTCCCCCCCTCAGAGCACAGGAGACTCCCTGCCTTTCAATCCAGCTGGGGAAACTGATCTGCCCTAATTACATTTTGTCCTTTAGGTGAAAGGTTAAAATTATGGACAAATGCTGTCCGTGAAGCCTTTCATCACGGATAACAGATGGCAGGGCGAAATTACAGGCAGTCCGTGAAAATTACAGACGAGCGGTCACCCTACGCACCAGGCACCATTGCCAGGTTGGCATGGAGGCCACTTACCAAGGCTGCAAGCTAATAAGACCAGGGATTCCTCCAAAAAGGAAATGGCAAATTGTGTATTTGAATTGGCTGTTGAGAAGACCAGTAAACAGAGCCCTGGCTGGGGAGCTATCTACAGGGACAGACAGAAGGGCAAAGAACCAGGGCCGGCTTTAGGGGGGTGCGACTGGCACAGCCTCACTGGCGCTGACCTGGAGGAGGAGCACTGAACTCGGAGGTGGGGGGGGCGCACTGTGTTGAGCAATAACTTTCAATTTTAAACAATTGCTGCAGATTTCCCCGTGTGTCCAGCTTTTCAGCTTTCAGGCAGCAATACAAATATCAAGATAACTCTTGTGATTAAAGTTCTTGCTAGAGAGAGGGATCTCTAGAGGAAGTTTTAACTCCCCATAAAGTAGCACAGAGGGTTAACATGCCCACTGCAAAGTTCAGATCTGTATTTTATGTTGATAGCTGAGTGGATTGGTAAAGCCAGCCTTTATCTACGTTTTAAAACAAGTGAAACATATGTGAGAGAGGGGATATGGAGAGATGAGGGCACTTTTCTTCGGTGGGAGTGAAGGAATCTGAGGAAGAGGTAACAGGGAGGGGACGCCAAAAAAGACTGTTGCTCTGGACACATGAGCTCCATCATAAGTCAATTAAAGTGTGAGTACAATCACCACAATAAAGTAATGAGGCAGGGCTTCAGCCAATGTTTTGAACAGAGCTGAGTTGTACAAGACACTAGAGAGGAGCTGAAAGGGTACCTGGTGATGCAAATTGGAAATTATAAAAGTGTACCTCTGGAGTGCATAGACGATAACATACAGAGAGTACTGAGAGTGGAGGAAACCTCCTCGTTGGTTATACACTTTTGTGGCAAAAACATCAAATCAAAAACAGATTGAGCAGATTCCCAAAATGGTACATGATAATCCAAGATAAAATAAAACTGGTGAAATGAGCACTGAAATGAGCAGTGATGTAAAACATCTCAAGTAACGCTTGAGGAATGCTGTATAAAGGGTGAAAAAGGTATAGAGGATGGACAGAATGCTGAACAATGTCAAACATTTACCCCCACTCACAGATTTGGGATCTAATTCATCGTTTTTCTGCTTACCACACCATTCCAGTTTGGACCCAGCTATATGTAAAACAGTCTTGACCCTGCACCCTATGGGAATGGTCCAGCCAAAACTGCCCTGCCAAGTTCTCCTTAGACCAGAAACAAGCACCCTCGGACCAGTTTTGGGGATTTATTCCTCATGATCCAGGCTATCTTGAATCTGGTGGAATAGCAAGCACAGGACGCACGTCTGAGCATACCTCTCCCACTTAGGGTGACAAATGCAAAAAGAACAGATGATGGATGAAATACTGAACAATGTAAAGTTTAATGAACAAAATGAGACCAAAATGACAAAAAGTCACTAAAGGGTAACTGGAAATATGAATTTTTAAAGATTTAAGTAGGAATAACAACAAGAAGCACAAAGTGCCAATTACATTTAATGGTTGTGATAGACTGGTTCCAAGGTGTAATTTGACACTGACTGTAATGAAGCACATGTCACATACACCAACCAGGTTTGTCCCAGTCACAGATTATACAATTTGACTTAAGTCCTGATTTAAATCTTGGCGGAAGGAATAGTCTGTCACAAACGTGACGGATCTACTGTCTGCAATATAACGATCGTCATAGGATATAATGGGATCATAATATGGTGGATGGGATATCCATCATGTTTGTGACAGAGTATTCCTCTCTTCCAAGATCTAAATCTTCCTTAAGTCACCAACCTCCACAGGAGTACACTTCTAAAGCCCCACAGGATCTCAAGGGGTTAGGCAGAGACCAACAGCAGGGTCCAGTCCAGAACCTAGTTGCCACTGGTCAACGTGGCAGTTGCATGAAAGGCCTATTGTAGTTTCTTGTATCCTCGGAGCTTGAGTGAGAGGTAAGCCTTATGACCCTTGGAGTCCGCTTCTTTGTCTTGTGTATAAGAAGGAGCAGATCCAGTCCTTCGAAGATCCTCTTAGGTCACAGAGAGCAGGTACAGTCCTCTTCTGATCTTTCTCAGGTCCAGCAGTGTTCTGAAGTGGGGTCCTGAAGATGCCACATTTATCCCTGGCATGGGCTAGTAGGTGAGGATAACTCCTGGGCACGCCATAACTAGTGGGCTAAAGGTTCCAGAGCACAATCCAACCCGCTCTGATAATTTTCAAGATGACAAAAGTATTTGGCCACACTGAACTTAGACTCTAAGGGCTGGGTGTTTGTTTTGAGGGTGTACAATGGTAATTCTAGTGTTCTCTCATATCTATCCTAAAAATCCAGTTTGAGGCAAACACTGTACCCCGCATAAACCTAGAGACAGAAGTCTGGTAGGACAAAACCAGGGTTTTCCTGTAACCAGAGTGTGAATATGTGAGAAATGTCTTTTGTCACTTTCCTTTCAAGGGTGCCCCAATTGTAATATGTAAAACCCATAGACAGGAGTCTGGTAGTTCAAAATCAGGGTTTTCTTGCAACCAGCAAGTAGCTACACAAGAATTGTCTTGGCATCCTCCTGTCTTCCTTTCAAATATACCCCAGGTGTTATAGTTAAACCAAAACAGACCTGTCAAGCAGGATTTAACACTACAGCAGAACCTGACACTGTAATGTCAGAAAGGATGCTCACAGCCTCCACCTGTCTGCAGAGCTCAAATAAGTAATCTGTGTCCATTTAGTTCCACCTGTTAATCACTGTGACCTATCGTGTAGCAATTAGAAGGTATTTAACACATTTGTAATACATATTCAAATGCTAATCCCTGGCTGGAGGAAGTTGTAGGGCAAATGCAAATTAGCCAACAGGAGCTTCAGGCAGGAAATATGCAACTTTCTAAAAGTTATTTTTTCTTAATAGGTATTAAAAATCTGACTTCACCATTGCTTTGGATTTTTAATATCTAGAAAAAATAGTTGATAAAGTATTTTTCTAGCTATCCCCATACAGTATTAGGATATTAATCTGTATTCTGGTGTTTAAAATAGGACAGTTAGGACTGCCACAGTGAAAAATAACTTTTTGTTGGTTGTCAATGTAGGCACGTGTTACCCTTAAATTTGTACATACCCTACTTTCAAATACCATGCATTAAGCCTTGTAGGATACAAAACCTAGATATGGGTTACTATATTATATTTAAAAGGGAAGGTTTGAACTGTCTAAAGGATTTATTTTTCACAGGTTGAAATGCAGTTTTTATACTGCTACAGTCAGGATACAAGAGCAGGTTTGAAACTATGTTCGCACTTCCTCTGTTGTAGATGGCACAACAGGTACTGCACTTAACAAGTGGCATTAAACTTTGAGTCCCAGGTACACTGTTGTATGAAATTGGGTTATTGGTTGAGGGGGCTGAAACCCTACTCAAGCAGCAACCACAATCTTTGTCAGGGTGAAGTCACAAGCAAACCCAAAATTAACTTGTGCTCAACCCTCTGGTAGCTTGGCACATAGGAATCAGGCTTCACTTAGAGGCAAAGTCAATTATTTATGCAGCACATTAAACAGTAATAAAATGAAGACATAATATAAAGAAAATCCCACAGCAATTTGAAAAATAGAGTACATTTTAGTAAATAAACTAAGACCGAAAACACAAAATTCCAATCAGTGGAACTGGAGATATGCAATTTTAAAGTTTTCACCACAAAGAGCCAACTATGGGCTTCTGGTCACACTGAATCGGGCAAAGTCATAAGGTCACACCAACTAGGATGGAGCCCAGCCCATCTACAGTGACCCACATATGTTAGCTGAACAAGAGTACTTTAAATCCTAGTGGCGGATGGTGACGAGGTCCCACATCAAGGATGCGTTGTGATGCCGATGTGATGCAAGGTCTGCATTGGAGATGTGTCATGCAACATTGGTTACGAGGAGTTGCGAGGTTGTAATAGGAGGTCTTGCATCATCGAGGAGGCCGTCGACAAGGGGGGCTTGCAATGTGAAGCCCTATGTTGAGGGGGTGTCACCCACTTGCTGGTTCCATAGCAGCTGGGGGCTGTGATGTGAAAGCCTAAGTCGTTGTTGAGAATGCCACTGATGAAGGGCTTGCAATGGGAGGGGTTATGCTGCCGATGTATCGCTCAGTGGCGGTTCAATGAGGCTGTGAGGGGGATGCAAAGTCTTTGCAGTGGGATAGTCCTCATGTGATTCAAACATGCCATACACTGAACTGAGAAATGAGATGGGAAAAAATTGACCTGGAACCTTACCTTATGGGTGGGTCGACAGGCATGCATTGAAAGCAGGAGCAACATTAGTAGGATACAAAAAGTGGGATGAAATTGATACATCATTACTGGAAGGTGTTTGGGATCCAAATCAAATAGTGACATTTGCTCACTTACAGACTGGTCATGAGATGGCTGCATCACAAGTATTTAAATATTTGCAGTTATTATATGCAATGCACTGTAGTCCAGAATATTGGCAGAAGAAGAAACAAAGGACAACTAACAGCTGAGGAGGAGCCTATTGGACGGACCAATGGCTAAGAAAGCCATATCACTTACTTACAACACATTAATGCTAAACACCCAAAAAACTATATGGGCTAAGAGGCAAATCCTTAAAGGACATTGGTCAATTGGACGATTTAAAGTAGGAAGATGACATCAGAAACACAAGAGAAGTGGCAGTCAAAGCCAGCTTCAGACATATCTAGTTCAAAACAATACCAGGAATACTCAGCAGAAGAACAGCAGTGAACAAAGAAGGCAAAGATAGAGGTTTGCTAATTGCAGACAGAAAGGCACATTCCTGCATAATATATTGGACTACCCGACAATTCAGAAATACTGGAGGGATGTTGTAAAATGATTGGAAGACTCTACAGAAACTACTATATAAATAGATGCTTCCCTTGTAATACTGAGTAAATGAGGCAAAATAGACACAACAAGTTACAAAAGAATATTGATTAATTTGGAACTTGCTATTGTAAAAATAAATGTTACCCAGAATTGGGGGAGTGTGGTGGTCTCATGAGTAAAGGTGTGGGAGAAAGGTACGATTAACTGTAATCATTACCATGGACTAAATAAGGGTACAGTGAAAGTAGATGCAGTTTCAGTGTTTTTTTTTATCATGAAAAATATGTTCATTTACCCAAATGGCTTAATTGACATTCCTAAGGTCTATTCAGGGCATTAATTCATTATTTCTTTTATGAGTTGTGACTACTTCCACTCCTTGTTCATACAGGTTTTTCAGAACACCACTCAATTGTCATCATCTAATGAAGATGAAGGCAGATTATGGGTCATATCTTTTCAATGTGATGGGTCATAAAGTTGGGGCCGCAAAGCCCTGGAGTCAGCAAAGCTAGCCCAAGACATTAACAGACCTTTTGAGGGCTCAATTTTCTTTCATCGTCTAATGCTCATAAAGGTCGATTGTGGGTCATGTCTTTCCAATGAAAAGAGTAATTAGGATATGATCAAGTGCCCAAAAAATCAACAGCACTTACTGGAATGTTGAAAAAGCCTTAAAGCAGTAAGGGATAGTTTCATTACTCCCCAAAATATGCCCAATGGGACAAGAGCCAGACTTATTGTACGGCTATGGCAAGAAAAGGCTACACTCTACAAGGGCAGACCTCAGCTGCAGTATCTAGCAGGCCCAATCACCACACTGTACTGGCTGGAGTCAGCATCCAGAGAAGTTATCGAGGACAGGAAATTGAACCAGTTGAACCAGACAGAAGCTATCTAAAGGAAAGTTAACTTGTATATAAAGTGTGTTTTTCTCAAGTCTTATAGGTCAGATTTGAGTTTGGGCTAACGTTGAACAAAATGAGAACTACTACCAAATATGTGCCAGGCTGCTTTCCTAAATGACACAATGGAAACAAGGTATGTCTCGTTTTACCACATTATCTCGTTTTAACCCTGAAATGTCATTCACAACTAAAAATGAAAGTGGAAGTAGTTTGAAAGGACATTCTAGAAAGTCAGGAAGGTGCATTCTTAAGTAAACTAGACATGCCTTTCAGATCTAAGAAAAGTATTAGGCATGCATGGAGGGTTAAGGACAGAAGGGTAACTTGAGGCAGGCTAATCCTCTCTTGCACAATTAGAGCATCAACCGACCAAGAGTTTGTCTCTCTCCCTCACAACTGCAGTGTGCCTTTTTGGCTAGGGTATCAGCCATAACCTCACTACGGCTAACCCTCTTTTGGGATCCTTTGAGTTTTTTAAGGGGCTTGGACCACAACCCTTTGGCTTTGCAGGAGTTGGTGACACCTGTAACTTTTAGAAATTGTGTACTTTCTGCTCAGGCTGCCAACCATGATTGCTCTTCCACTTTTTTCCTCATTCATGGGATGTATTTGCGCAACTGTAGGCAGTATCCTTGATTAAAAAAAAGTGCATAACTACTGCCCATATCACCATTATCTCTGCCTGACACATAATACTATAAGCATTATTGGACCTTCTATGATTACGCCATTTTTTGGTGTGCACACAATCAGTATCCTACTGCAGTTAGGGCCAAGCTCATGCTGTGCAGCTACCTATATGTTTTAATCCTCATTCCAATTCTAATTTGCATTCCTGACTTTCAAATAACCTCACCCTTCACACCACTGGTGCTTCGCTCCATAACATAACTGCAACTTGTGGTCATTACGCATGACATGTAAGAACTTCTGTATAAGTGAAAACCAAAAACAATGCCCTTCCAACAACAACTCCCTTTTAACCATACTCTACATACTGTGACGTGCTATCTGCATGGGTAAGCACTACAGTGCTCCTCACTGGAATAGTGACCACTGCACAAATATAATACAATACAACACAAGGACAATCTCATCCATTGCAAAATTGCTTGTTATATCTTGACAATAGATTTTTGAGATTCTTCTTCCACTGCACACACTTTTTTTAATCCAACCTTACACAGTGGTGAATGACTGTACAGCTTTTGCTGCACTCTTTCCTTGCAGGGGGAAAAACATATGGGCAATGACATGACTTTTCAATTGGTAGCAGAGCTCTAATACTATGTACTTGACAAAACATCTTGAGACCGCTTTGTTACTCCTGACAACATAAATACTCTTGTTCCTTAGTTTACTGTATTCCTTTATTTACTTTCACCATTTATCAGTACTTTTGGCTATATTTAAAGTGTCATTTAGTATTGAATACCTACACCACAGAAGTCTTTTTTGAACAATTTTTGTATCTATTCATCAGTTAGTATCGGACTTAGGGCCCTATTACGATTCTGGTAGTCTGAAGACCACCAGACCCGAGGTGCAGGTTGGACTCCAGCATGTGTGGCAGTCCAACTGCCACATTACGACCCCGGCAGTCAAACCGCCAAAAGACCTCCATCTCTGCCTGGATCTTTGATCCTGATGGAATGACGGCAGTCTTTGTTGCAATCAGCCATTGCGGCGCTGAAGTCAGTGCCGCCATGCTGATTACAACCATTTTCTCCTCTGTCAGCCTTTTCATGGAGATTCAACCATCATGAAAAGGCTGCCGGAGAACAAGTGCAGGGGTTACCCTCCCCAGCGCCATCGGAATGCGCAATGTCTGCTGTGCAGACAGTGAAAATTCTGCTGGTGCTAGGGGGCCCCCCTGTCCGACTGTATTGGACTCGGCTCCACATTGGACTCGGCTCCATGTGGAGCTGAGTCCAATGCAGCTGTTAGTTTTCCACTGGGCTGACCTAGGTTTCTGCCTTACAACCCAGTGGAAAACTCTTAATGGGGCTGATGGGGAGCCTGCCAGCACTATGGCAGTACTCTCATCGGGAGTTTGGCGGTTGGGTTTTTCTGACTGACGAACTAGTAAACAGCCTGTAAATGTTCTATGAAACTCTCAGATTCACATTTGGTTACCAAAATCATCATAGATGCCATACACATGTGAAGAGTCTCACCCGCCTGTTGTGCCTATTTACAACTCGATTGGGTTATTTACTGAAATCTTTTTGTAGTCTGCCCATTGCCTCTTGAAACTCATCACTGCAGTTCCTCACCTAATGGAACAAATACAGGAAAATGCTCAATGATTTCTTGGCCTTCCATGCCAAGTTAGGATTTTAAAAGGCATTGGTTCATATCTGCCTACATCCCAAAGCCATGAATGGCACAATATTGAACATTAAACACCCTGAAACATACCTTCAACCAGATGGATAGTTCTCCTGAACACTTTATGTATTATAAGATTCCATTTCTACTGATTACTATGTATGTTCAATTGATTCACATCAACACACATAGGCGGTCATAGAAATGCTAGAGGTAATTCTTTTTTAATAAAAGCAAATAACACATACAAATTGCACTAAATATGGATAAAGTAAGCTTGTGAACAGTATCAAACAAATAGCCACACCTTTTGAGAAATAACAATAAAGCCATAAAACTCAGAAATCAATCAATACAACTATTACAAGCCAAAATATGTTTTATTATGGTTTAAGTTGAATAATTAAAATGTGTTATGTTCTTTGATTTTTCATTTGTATTAAGTTAATTTGTATGGATTGTAGAGAAATATAGTATTTGTTTCTACTAAGAACATTTTTATTAATTCAGTGTTTTAAACTTTTTGGTGTGATGTCGTATTATCAATTAGATCTTTGCATTATGTGTACTGTGTTTTAGAATGATATGATATTATGCTTTACTGTTTTTTATTATTTAATTTGGACAATACAGACCTGTTATATTTTTTTAGGTTACATTTGTATTAAGTTTATACATATGAATTGTAAGGAAATGTAATATTACGTTATAAAAATAGTATTCTTTATTTGGCCTCGTATTTTTAAAGTTTACATTTTTTCAGGGTTATGTAAAATAATGTATAATTTTAATTACTTTAAAGAACATTTAAGTATTTATAAAGGTCATTTGTATGGATTGGTTTGTTAGTTAGTTTCTGATATGGTGTTCTAAAGTGTTTATGATGGAGTAAGTTACTGTAATGTTAATGTTTAGTTTCTTTATAGTGTAGTCTCTGATTGTTTGGAAAGGGTGGGACTTGGACGCTAACATTTCATGAATTTGGTGAGTTTTATGGATTGTTTGGTACATAATTCTTAGGCTACAATGTTTGATGTCAGTGCCAATAGTTACTTTATTTTTTGTTTAATTGATAAAGCGTATGGCTCCAAAAGTACTGAGGACGGAGTTATGCATCCTTCCATTGCATTATTAATTTTAGCTTCCTGGGTTAGAGAACTCTGTTGTACACATTTCACTGGGGAGTGTGAAATTTGGGTTGGCGCCATTGCCCCAAATGGTTCATGTATCCAAACATGTTTCTTCAAAGTAGTCTATGAATGTAGTTACTTTTATTTCATTTGCTTTATATAATGGTGATTCTTGAAGTAAATCATGTTTGCAACTTCAGTTGGCATCATATATTCAAGATCTACAGTTCTTTTTTATGTCAAAGGCAAATTGAGTGCTGGTGGGGTAGATAACACTTAGGCCCTCATTCCAACCCTGGCGGTCGGTGGTAAAGTGGTGGTAAAACCGCCAACAGGCCGGCGGTAAAAAAAAAATTGAATTATGACCACGGATGTACAAACAAACAGCATGGCGGTCACTGCCAACAGACAGGCGGAAGACAATGTACCACCCACACTATTATGACAGGCCAATCTGCCACCTTTTCCGGGGCGGATTCAACGCGAACAAAAACACAGCGGAAACAGGACTTGGAAGGGAAAACACTCACCTCTACATAACCCACAAGGAACTAGGACGCCATGGAGCCTGAACTCCAAATACTCCCTGCGATAGTCATCCTGCTTCTCTACCAGGAGCGCAACCAATGGCGGCGATGACCACGGTGAGTATGGAACCTACAACACAGGGGAGGGGGGGGGAGGGAAAAGAGAGTGACACACACATGCAACACGCAACACCCCCACCCTCACCCACTGCAACACACACACAAATACATGCTGAAACATTACATTTACACCCCACAAACCCCCTGGAAGAACGCAAGGACAAAAGGAATTGATTGTAACCGTTGTAATCAATAAACATCCATTAGTCCAAAATTTATATACACTATAAACAAATATGTACACCAAGAATTCAAGTCCAGGTACTGCACCTATATAGTCAGTGGACCACTGGGCCTAAACTGCATGGGTGAGGCTCACACAAGATACCCGATCGAAACGGAGAGAACACTGCAGGGGCATCAGATCGAAATAAAACAGGCATCTCAGAGTGAAATGAAGGGGGGCACCTCAGCCGGATGAGTGCACGACACCTGCTCCACGAGGGGGCTCCATGCCCATTGATGTATCCTGGGGAGTGCAAAGCCACAGTCTCTCAAGTCTCTCCAGTGGGTGGTTTGCTCACTGCTTTATCCTGGGGAGTGCAAAGCCACAGTCTCTCAAGTCTCTCCAGTGGCTGGGTTGCCCACTGCTTTATCCTGGGGAGTGCAAAGCCACAGTCTCTCAAGTCTCTCCAGTGGGTGGTTTGCCCACTGCTTTATCCTGGGGAGTGCAAAGCCACAGTCTCTCAAGTCTCTCCAGTGGGTGGTTTGCCCACTGCTGCATCCTGGGGAGTGCAAAGCCACAGTCTCTCAAGTCTCTCCAGTGGGTGGTTTGCCCACTGCTTTATCCTGGGGAGTGCAAAGTCACGGTCTCTCAAGTGGATAACAGTCTCCACTGGTTCTGTAGGGGGCTTTGTGCCCAGAGTGCTTCATCCTGCCAAGGACTGAAGTAGTGGATGTATCTCTCCTCTGGTTCTGGAGGGGACTTGGTGCAGAGAGTGCTTCATCCTGCCAAGGACTGAGGTAGTGGATGAGATTCTCCACTGGTTCTGGAGGGGGCTTTGTACCCAGAGTGCTTCATCCTGCCAAGGACTGAGGTAGTGGATGTATCTCTCCACTGGTTCTAGAGGGGGCTTTGTGCCCAGTGTGCTTCATCCTGCCAAGGACTGAGGTAGTGGATGTATCTCTCCACTGGTTCTGGAGGGGGCTTTTTGCCCAGAGTGCTTCATCCTGCCAAGGACTGAGGTAGTGAATGAGATTCTCCACTGGTTCTGGGGGAGGCTTTGTGCCCAGAGTGCTTCATCCTGCCAAGGACTGAGGTAGTGGATGTGACAGTCCACTGATGGTGGGGCAACATGGAAGTTGCCCAGGCCCCTGGAACTGACCACCAGCCACGTACGGATGACCACTGGGGATGGCAGCCATGTCTGTGGTGGTGCCACTGGCTCAGGTTGTCGCGGTTCCGCTGGCGGCGGTGTCAT